>NC_061088.1:47009973-47087473 GCF_015104395.2 Macrobrachium nipponense | reverse complement strand
AGTGACTGGCTGCATAGTAGTAGATTGCCTCTGAGTGTTACAAGAGGTGAAAGTTTTAAGTTGTATGAAGACGAAAAAATGGCTATATATGGAACTGCGAGAAATTTGGACCCTTTATCCCAAAAATGTGTTTGGTTTTGTGATGGCACATTTGACTGTGCTCCGGTTAATTCACAGTTGTACACTATCCATGCTCTAATTGCTGAAAATAAAACCTTACCATTGCTATACTGTTTATCGGGCTCAAAGGACCAAGAGACTTATGACATTATTTTCACATTTATAAAACAAAGTCGAAGCTTGAATGTTTCATCCATTATGATAAACTATGAACAAGCAGCTATAAAGGCTATTAAAAAATGTCCCTGAAGTAGATATCAATGGATGTTTTTTTTCACCTTGGCCAGTGTTTATGGCGCAATCTTCAATCACTGGGACTTCAAAGTTGGTATAGAGAAGTGAAAAAGGGATTTTTAATCAAACACATACAAGCCCTTGCATTTGCACCTCCTGAAGATGTATGTCCGCTTTTTAACAGCTTCATATAGTCGTTAGACTTACAGACTGATGAAATCCTGAGCGACTTTTAGTTTATTTTGTAACAATTTGACTAGGAATAATTCAGAGAGGAAGAAGAACGGGACCTACTTTTGATACTGACATGTGGTCGGTCAATGGTCTAGTGAAAAATTATTTGCCAAGAACAAACAATTCAGTGGAAAGGTGGCACCATGCATTTGATAAGCGGGTTTTAGTACGGAATCCTACGGTAACGAAGTTTTTAAGGTAAGTAAGGAAGGAGCAAACAATAAATGAACTCCAAATTGAGCAAGCAAGCATGCGAATAGATATTTCTAGGAAAAACGAGAGATATAACAGAGTCAATGAACGTCTGAAAAAAATTGTGGATGAGTACTGTCGCGAGGACGGGTTAGATTTTTTTAAAGCAATTGCCTGTAACTTATAAAATCCTGCCTGTTAATTTAATTTCAAATTCTCTTTTATTTCTACATTTTTAGCTTTACAACTTTATTCCTTCTGAAAAAATGCTGTAAAAAAATAAAATTGTTTTATCTAATATTTTTAAATAAACCTTTCAGATGAATTAGACATTTTGCCTACTATCACTGACTAGATATTTAAAAACAGAAACTGTTTCAAACTACCATATTATTATGCTAACTATTCTCGAACAACCATACTGTCAATGGTTAGATACTTAAAAACAGAAATTGATTCAAACAACCTAAGGAGCTAAGATAGAGAAAGAGAAAACAAAGAGTGAGATAGAGTAAGAGTGTGTGTGTGTGTGTGTACGTAAAAGTGTGTGTATGCATATAATATATATATTATATATATATATATATATATATATATATATATATATATATATATATATAATTCATTTCGACGAATTATCATTTTGACGAATTGTCATTTCGATGAATTGACATTCGACGAGTTGTCATTCCACCAATTGTCTTTCGACCAGTCATCAGCCTACTCTTCTCAGTACTGGTGCATTAATTGTTACTTCTTACTCTGTTCAACCTCTTCATCAACATCTTTCCTAGGTTCACTATTATCATTCTTGCTAGAACCAAACTCGAACCTGGTTGAAACTTCTTCCATATCAGGTATTTATAAGCTACTGCCGTCCATATTAGCTGTTTCTAAATTGTTATTATTTTCCTTACCCAAATCACCAATATTTTCTCCCTCTCATTCCTTTCTATCACAGCGAGCGGTTTACTATTCGTTCAGTAGATAACCTTAGCATCACTTCCTTCAGGTCTAATTCTATACAAACCACAGTCCCCGTCAAGTACCTCAATTACCCATTTTTTTTTTTTTTTTTTTTTTTTACCGAATGTGTCTCTCAGTTTCGCTCTTCCAATGATTTTATTTTCTCTTAATAAAACCTTTTGTCATACCTCCAAATCACTTTCTCTGAACTTTGTTAACATAGGTTTTGCTTCTGACATCCAGTTCTTTTGTGTGTTCTTTGTAACCAAATCCCAAACTTCTTTTTGCATTTTGCATTGCTGACGTAAACAGTATCCGCATTGAAATTGGTAAATATCTTCCAGATACTCCCAACACTGGATCGAAATATATGGTTCCCTTCCGAACAACAAGAATACGGAGAAAACTCTGTCACCGAGGGAGGCGTTATGTAATACACAAATACTAAGCCTGTATATAAAATGGCCATTTATTCCTCTTCTCCTCCAAACTTCTAAGTAGACCGTACAGAGTTCTGTTCATTCTTCCCACCTGACCATTTCCTTCAGGGTGATATGGAGAAGTGCGTGATTTCTTTACATTAAATCTTTTACAGATTTCCTTAATTAGAGCACTTTGTTGCTTTCTGATCCTTCGTTGGATATGATCACACGTATTTGCTAAACAGTTAACTTAAAACTAAAATATGTTCCTTTCCATAGGCTGAGGAGTTTCCACATGAACAGGAATGGTATTTCTGTATGATATTTCACCATTTTGTCCTTAAACAAGTTTCACAATTTCTAATGAAATCCGTTATAAATCCCTTCATGTTGGGCCAATGAATTATAGAGTTCAGTAATCTGTAAGTTCTATCTATACCCTGATCCCCCAGTTTATCATGAGTTTCGACTAAACACTTAAATCTTAACAGAAGAGGAGAAGCTAATCTATATTTCATGTTACCTAATTGATCCATATGAGTCTTATAAAGAATGTAATTTCTTATCACAAGGTTTTCGTACTCCTTTTTCCACGTAACTAATTCAGATTTAATAATAATGTTTTCTAACTCAATATTTTCTCCTTCTATCCATTTCACTACAGATCTATAAAACTGGACAAGCTTTTTGTTTATTAACATCCTCCCACTCTGAACTCTGATTTTGACTTATGGCACAACAAATTTTGCGTCCTCATACTTCTTCGTCTTCCTTCATCACCATATCCTCTCTAGACTTGCGTGACAGTATGTTTCCTTTAACATTTTGCTTTCCTGGTCTGAATTTGAGTTCATTGTCTAATACTGATAAATTAGCAATCCATTTTTCTTCTATATGATAAAGTTTTGCTGTGCTGAGATTGCTCAAGGGGGCCATTGTCAGTATACACTATGCATTTTGTGCCAATAGGATAGTATTCAAATTTTTCAGAAACAGCCCACTTCAAAGCGCATAATTCTAGTTTCCGTGTACTATAACATTTCATGTTTCTTTCGTGTGGTTTCAATGACCTACTTGCATAAGCTACAGGATGCAGCTTATCCTTCTTATTTTGGGATAAAACAGCACCAAGTCCATCGTAACTAGAGTTTTTTTACCAAACTCAATTCCTTTCAGTCAGTGGTGGTTTCTCATATGGGCGTATATTTCCAATCACGGCGCTCGCACTTCAAGTGAAGTCATTACTGTGAGAGGAGCTACCAGACAGCGTTTCCATGCCACTCCGCTTTCTTTCCATTGTATCACCCCTATTTGGAAGATGAGTGTAAAAGATAATTCCTTAGTAGAGCTTTAAAATTTACTACGACAACCACCGTTTGGTTTGCAAATTCCATGATCGCAAGAGGCTTAACTTAAGAGCATTACTAAATATTACAAAAAAGTACGATACCTTCAGGTGATATCGTACATTGTATCAGGCTAGTGAATATAAGTAATGAAAGGATAGGTGCTGAGGGCAAAGATAGTGATGATCGAGACATAGGGACAGATATAAGCAGCACGTCAGTAAAAACTTGTATGAAAGTGTGAAGCTATTCCTTTATGCTCAAGCTCACGTTGAGGACTTCGCCACTATTAGATACGAGTCCGGCTGCAAAAACTTTAGCTCAAGTCACCGTGCGTTTTGTAAATCACAAGACTGCACAGGCTTTAAGGAAAGCAGTGTAACAGAGGCTAGCATCCGTCAAAACTACCAAACATCTAAATAGATTGCTACATAACATCGGTTCGTATCTGGAAAAAAATTGCAGGGCGTAGAAAAATACCATGCCAGCCCACCTCCATTTCTAGAAGAGGACCTGAGACCAAGAGGTGAAGCTCCCAGTGGTAAAGGACTACGGCCAAGTGCTATCAAGGGGAAGATCAAACGCCCATGTACCCTGGCCCTGAATGTTAGTGAAAATGTGGCAAATGCCAATTCGCATGGATCCAACCACTGATTAAAAATATATTGGAACTTTACATATAGGGGAAACTATATATATGAGGTTGCTCTCTGAACGGTACTTTTGTTTGGTTAGATTAAATTTTCTGCTTAGGAATTAATCTACGTATATTGCTATAAAAGACAACGCTGTTAAAGCTACTGCTTTTAAAAAATAGATGTAAAAATAAAACTTATTTCCTAATAAAAAGCATCATAGTTAGATGTTGAATGGTAAGCTCAGTGGATAAGAAGTATGACAGTATTTGTTTCATATTTTTCACAGGTAACACTTGAGAAATTCACGCCGAACCCTGTGAATATATATATATATATGACTGGTAAAAGTGTTCTGTAACAACAGAATTCCATCTAATAAAAGGAGCCCATAAAAACACCAAAGTGTAGAGAGAAAAGTACTATATTTCAGAGACTGCTGTCTCTCTCTTCAGGTATATGAATGAGAAAAGTTTACAGAAAAGGTGGTATTTATACCAAGAGATTCGTCCACAAGTAAGCCAATTTAGGTCACCCCCGCTGATAATCTTCCTTTAATCTTCTTGAGCGTTGGTTGAATGAACACTGCGTCGACGATGTCTGATGTCCAATTCCCTTTTGAGATGTTCATTACCTGCTTCTCTTTTATTAAGGCCGATTCCATCATTTGACTCTTGTACCGGCAGTTGCTGCTATAAATTACACGTGACATATTCCAGTTTATTCTATGGTTATGTTCATTTATATGATTGAAAATAGCCGAGTTCTGTTGTCCATACCTAACTGACCGTTTGTGTTGTATTAATCTCTGGGGAAGTGATTTACCTGTAAATCCGATGTAAGATTGGTCACAGTCCTGGCATGGGATCTCATATACCCCAGAGTCTTTGGGCGATGTCTTTTGTTGGACGTTAATCAGGGATTTGGCTAAGGTATTTGGGTAGGTAAATGCAAAAGGGTTGGATTTCCCAAGGGTGTGAGTTACTCTCTTAATCGTCTCCAGGTGGGGAATTTTTATTTTATTGTTGGGTGTGTCTCTGGTCTTGTCTTTAGGGGGTCGGTAGAAAATTACGTTTGCTTTTTTGAATTGCTTTCTCAATTATATGGTCAGGATACTTTAAAGATGAAAGTTGCTTGCGAATTAGTTCAAATTCTTTTTCCAGGAAATCTGGGGAACAAATTCGTAAGGCTCTTAGGAATAGGTTGCTGGCTAGACCTATCTTGATAGTATTGTCATGATAGCTAAAGTAGTGAATATATGAAAGTGAGAACGTTGGTTTCTGTATATGGTTAAATTTGTATTCTGTCGTGTCTCTGATTATTAAAACATCAAGAAAAAGGAACTTTTGTTGTCTGTTTCCCATTCAACTTTAAATTTGATGCTGGGCACTAATGCGTTTAATTTTGAGAGGAATTCATTAAAATTACCCCACTTATTATCCCAAAATGTTAGTATGTCATCCACGTATCTCATCCACAGCATGTTTTTGGGTTTTATTGCATTTATTACTGTAGTTTCAAAGTATTCCATGTACAGATTGGCTAAAATAGGACTTAAAGGACTACCCATACTACACCCGAATTTTTGCTTGTAGAATGATTCCCCGAATGAAAATACGTTATTAGATGCACATAATTCAACTAACTTTATTATTTTGTCAAGTGCCAAAGGGAAATGATCTGAATAGGGGGATAATTTTTCCCTTAAAAACTGAAGAACGTCCTGTACTGGTACTTTTGTGAATAGGGAGTCTACGTCAAGGCTTAAAAGTTTTATGTTGTGAAGTGGTATATGTGCTTCTCTGAATTTGTGACAAAAGTCTTCCGAATGTTTGATGTGGACTGGGAGAAAAAGTGCCTAAAAAAAGGAGAAAGGAGGCCAGCTAACCATTTAGAAATTTTGTAATTGAAAGCTCCGGCGCATGAAACGATGGGTCTGAATGGAAGATTGTCTTTGTGAGTTTTGGGAAGACCATAAAAGTAGGGTAATTTAGGATTAATTACTTTAAATTTCTCTAATAGTTCAATACTCTTTTGTCTTGGCCAATTAATCTTACTTTCCGAAAAAATTCTGTGGGAACGTTCTGGAGGGGATTTTTCGTCAGTTTTTTTCGTAAGTATTTGTGTCGCTAAGGAGCTGGTTGATTTTGTCGAGTAGAAGTCTTTGTCCATTATTACAATTTTGCCGTCTTTGTCGGATCTACTTATTATAAACATCTAACTTTTTTAGCGAGTGGATGGCTATCATGAATCTGCGGGGAACAGGATATTTCTTATGAAGGTCAGTTTAAAGCATTTAGTAACACTCCTTTTAAACATATCTCTTCACGGCTGTAGTTTTTTGTCAGATATGAATTTATCAAAAACAAAAGCCACTATGAAGTCTAGGTTGTTTTTTGCGGTCTGGCATTAGGGCAAAGGATAAGCCTAAATTTAAAACTAAAGTTGATTTACAGTAAGGGGGGTGTTGGATAAGTTTAAAACTTTGTCTTGTTGTTCAAGATTATTCCATGCGCTATTATCTATTAGGTTATTTAACTTGCGTAAAAGTCTGTTGGAATGAGTCACGCTATTATAGGCAGCAATGTCGGAACAGACTGAAATCAGATACCTGTATACGTGGTCCGTAGTGAGGAGGCGAAGATTAGATTGAGTTCCATATATCACTCTGCGTAGCACGAAGATGTCGTTTCTCGTATTGGTGATTCTTTCTTCCAGGAAAATCTTGTGTGATAGAGGGAAGGGGTTTGATTGCAGAGTCCATCTCCCGAATCCGTACATTTTTGGAAGTACTATTGTTCTTTGAGGCATTTCTTCCAAAAAGTGTTTTTGGTTTTTCTTTTTCAGCCGGTGTAGTCTGTTCAGTTCTTTTTCAAACTTGCGGAAAACTGGCTTGACTTCTGGAAGTGAGTGAAGAATCGTGGAAAGGCGGTTGAATTCCATAATGGGCTGACAATGACTGGTAAAAGTGTTCTGTAACAACAGAATTCCATCTAATAAAAGGAGCCCATAAAAACACCAAAGTGTAGAGAGAAAAGTACTATATTTCAGAGACTGCTGTCTCTCTCTTCAGGTATATGAATGAGAAAAGTTTACAGAAAAGGTGGTATTTATACCAAGAGATTCGTCCACAAGTAAGCCAATTTAGGTCACCCCCGCTGATAATCTTCCTTTAATCTTCTTGAGCGTTGGTTGAATGAACACTGCGTCGACGATGTCTGATGTCCAATTCCCTTTTGAGATGTTCATTACCTGCTTCTCTTTTATTAAGGCCGATTCCATCATTTGACTCTTGTACCGGCAGTTGCTGCTATAAATTACACGTGACATATTCCAGTTTATTCTATGGTTATGTTCATTTATATGATTGAAAATAGCCGAGTTCTGTTGTCCATACCTAACTGACCGTTTGTGTTGTATTAATCTCTGGGGAAGTGATTTACTGTAAAACTGTAAATCCGATGTAAGATTGGTCACAGTCCTGGCATGGGATCTCATATACCCCAGAGTCTTTGGGCGATGTCTTTGTTGGACGTTAATCAGGGATTTGGCTAAGGTATTTGGGTAGGTAAATGCAAAAGGGGTTGGATTTCCCGGCCCAAGGGTGTGAGTTACTCTCTTAATCGTCTCCAGGTGGGGAATTTTTATTTTATTGTTGGGTGTGTCTCTGGTCTTGTCTTTAGGGGGTCGGTAGAAAATTACGTTTGCTTTTTGAATTGCTTTCTCAATTATATGGTCAGGATACTTTAAAGATGAAAGTTGCTTGCGAATTAGTTCAAATTCTTTTTCCAGGAAATCTGGGGAACAAATTCGTAAGGCTCTTAGGAATAGGTTGCTGGCTAGACCTATCTTGATAGTATTGTCATGATAGCTAAAGTAGTGAATATATGAAAGTGAGAACGTTGGTTTTCTGTATATGGTAAATTTGTATTCTGTCGTGTCTCTGATTATTAAAACATCAAGAAAAGGAATTTTGTTGTCTGTTTCCCATTCAACTTTAAATTTGATGCTGGGCACTAATGCGTTTAATTTTGAGAGGAATTCATTAAAATTACCCCACTTATTATCCCAAAAGGTTAGTATGTCATCCACGTATCTCATCCACAGCATGTTTTTGGGTTTTATTGCATTTATTACTGTAGTTTCAAAGTATTCCATGTACAGATTGCCTAAAATAGGACTTAAAGGACTACCCATACTACACCCGAATTTTTGCTTGTAGAATGATTCCCCGAATGAAAATACGTTATTAGATGCACATAATTCAACTAACTTTATTATTTTGTCAAGTGCCAAAGGGAAATGATCTGGTACTTTTGTGAATAGGGAGTCTACGTCAAGGCTTAAAAGTTTTATGTTGTGAAGTGGTATATGTGCTTCTCTGAACAACAAGACAAAGTTTTAAACTTATCCAACACCCCCCTTACTGTAAATCAACATTTAGTTTTAAATTTAGGCTTATCCTTTGCCCTAATGCCAGACCGCAAAAACAACCTAGACTTCATAGTGGCTTTTGATAAATTCATATCTGACAAAAACTACAGCCGTGAAGAGATATGTTTAAAAGGAGTGTTACTAAATGCTTTAACTGACCTTCATAAGAAATATCCTGTTCCCCGCAGATTCATGATAGCCATCCACTCGCTAAAAAAGTTAGATGTTATAATAAGTAGATCCGACAAAGACGGCAAAATTGTAATAATGGACAAAGACCTTCTACCTCGACAAAAATCCAACCCAGCCCTTAGTCGACCACCAAATCTTACGAAAAAAACTGACGAAAAATCCCCTCCAGAACGTTCCCACAGAATTTTTTTCGGAAAGTAAGATTAATTGGCCAAGACAAAAAGAGTATTGAACTATTTAGAGAAATTTAAAGTAATTTAATCCTAAATTTACCCTACTTTATTTTAGGTCTTTTCCCCCAACCCAAAACTCACAAAGACAATCTTCCATTCAGACCCATCGTTTCATGCGCCGGAGCTTTCAATTACAAAATTTCTAAATGGTTAGCTGGCCTCCTTTCTCCTTTTTTAGGCACTTTTTCTCCCAGTCACATCAAACATTCGGAAGACTTTTGTCACAAATTCAGAGAAGCACATATACCACTTCACAACATAAAACTTTTAAGCCTTGACGTAGACTCCCTATTCACAAAAAATTATCCCCCTATTCAGATCATTTCCCTTTGGCACTTGACAAAATAATAAAGTTAGTTGAATTATGTGCATCTAATAACGTATTTTCATTCGGGGAATCATTCTACAAGCAAAAATTCGGGTGTAGTATGGGTAGTCCTTTAAGTCCTATTTTAGGCAATCTGTACATGGAATACTTTGAAACTACAGTATTAAATGCAATAAAACCCAAAAACATGCTGTGGATGAGATACGTGGATGACATACTAACATTTTGGGATAATAAGTGGGGTAATTTTAATGAATTCCTCTCAAAATTAAACGCATTAGTGCCCAGCATCAAATTTAAAGTTGAATGGGAAACAGACAACAAAATTCCTTTTCTTGATGTTTTAATAATCAGAGACACGACAGAATACAAATTTACCATATACAGAAAACCAACGTTCTCACTTTCATATATTCACTACTTTAGCTATCATGACAATACTATCAAGATAGGTCTAGCCAGCAACCTATTCCTAAGAGCCTTACGAATTTGTTCCCCAGATTTCCTGGAAAAAGAATTTGAACTAATTCGCAAGCAACTTTCATCTTTAAAGTATCCTGACCATATAATTGAGAAAGCAATTCAAAAAGCAAACGTAATTTTCTACCGACCCCCTAAAGACAAGACCAGAGACACACCCAACAATAAAATAAAAATTCCCCACCTGGAGACGATTAAAAGAGTAACTCACACCCTTGGAAATCCAACCCTTTTGCATTTACCTACCCAAATACCTTAGCCAAATCCCTGATTAACGTCCAACAAAAGACATCGCCCAAAGACTCTGGGGTATATGAGATCCCATGCCAGGACTGTGACCAATCTTACATCGGATTTACAGGTAAATCACTTCCCCAGAGATTAATACAACACAAACGGTCAGTTAGGTATGGACAACAGAACTCGGCTATTTTCAATCATATAAAATGAACATAACCATAGAATAAACTGGAATATGTCACGTGTAATTTTATAGCAGCAAACTGCCGGTACAAGAGTCAAATGATGGAATCGGCCTTAATAAAAGAGAAGCAGGTAATGAACATCTCAAAAGGGAATTGGACATCAGACATCGTCGATGCAGTGTTCATTCAACCAACGCTCAAGAAGATTAAAGGAAGATTATCAGCGGGGTGACCTAAATTGGCTTACTTGTGGACGAATCTCTTGGTATAAATACCACCTTTTCTGTAAACTTTTCTCATTCATATACCTGAAGAGAGAGGACAGCAGTCTCTGAAATATAGTACTTTTCTCTCTACACTTTGGTGTTTTTATGGGCTCCTTTTATTAGATATATATATATATATATATATATATATATATATATATATATATATATATATATATATTCTGAAATATTTCTTTCGATTAATAAACCATGAAAACGTTTGACTGTTTCTCATGTAAATATTATTTTTTTTTATGCATCTAGCATTCAAAAGTAAGAATTTTAGATATTAGTTCCTTATCAATGCACTAGAATATGGTGTAAAATGCAAATCATGATAATATTTGTCTTATATTTTTTTCATAACATGCGCTTCAGAAATCCAAGCTGAATCCTGTATAGGTGGGCTCTCAAGATATACGTAGATATATCTATCTGAGTTTTCCCTACAAATAAATCAAGAAAAGTAAGCTGATTGTATCAAGAAAAGTAAGCTGTTTAACCCTCTTTCCATCGCAAATTTAGTTTTTACATGTTGATCATTAAGGTAGTCGATGAATGATGCAATATACTCTTCTTTTTAAAATATTTGGGAAATATCTAATACGTAGCGTTTTTAAATGGTTTAAATTCCTTAGGCCTGCTTGATAACCATGTCTGTTCGTAAAATCTCATACGCAAGGTACCAAAGATAACAGACATAGGATTTCCCATAAGCAATCCCTCAATTTTTTTCAGTACATATTATTAAAGATGAAATAGTTGTGTGTTACCAAGCTAACATAAATGTAGAAATTAATTTTTCATTAGAATCTGTTCGATATGCTGGCTGCTAACTCCGCCCACCGTAGGCGACATCACTACTAGGGCGAGCTCTGTAATTGGCTGAAAATTGGCTGGTGTAATACTAGTACACATCTCGGGAATTTGCGCCCAGGGTGCCATTTGTTGGCGGGAGGTGTGGGGGGGAGGGGGCGCCATGAGAACCCAATAAAAAAAACAGTAAAATATGAATGAAAAATAACACTATCGAAAAATACAATGAAAGAAGAAATAACAAATCAATAAATATTTTTATCACTTAAAACTCATCCATCATTTTGATTAATATTTATATTTTACTGATATTAATATTTATTTATATTTGTAATACAAAGAACGAGTCTTAATTACTAAATCCAAATGGATAAGAAGCTGTCAAAGCTATCAGGAGCTCAGTCTAGAAAAAAAATATGGAGTGCTGACACATTTCCAGAATCTCACATTTGAGGAGCTAACAGAACAGTGTGAGAACCTAAGTACTACACTACTGGTTCAGGGACATTACGACTTGGATGGCAGAGAGCTTGCACAGGAGCTGAAAAACTTGCCTGACTTGCCATCAAAGACCATGCCCATGCTGGAGCTACTGATATTTATCCATGAAAGGAAGCTCTCTGAAATATATCAGTATCACGCTTCCAGTCAATTGCTGAAGCAAAGAGAAGCTTTTCAAAACTCAAACTCATCAAATTCTACCTGCTGTCAACAATGTCACAGGAGCGACTCAGCGGTCTGACCATCATCAGTATAATTTACACCATTACAGCAAATTTCCTATGAAGGCGTAATTGACGACTTTGCATCAAGGAAGGTTTGAAGAGTCAGGGTTTAGATGGCAGTTGTGTTGTGGTGCAATACCCGTACAATATATATTTGTTGTTCAAACTGTAACAAAATAAAAGTAGTTTCATAAAAAAACGTATTTTGTGAAAAAGAAGTCATAGATTTTAGAACTCAGTATTGCTGAAGTGCAATTTATTTTTGTTTTTCAAAGTGTAGCAAAAGAACATTGTTTAATAAATAGGTATTTTGTGAAAAAGAGTCATAGGCTCTAGATGGCAGTTTTCCTGTAGTGCAATATTTTTTGGGTTCGAAGTGTAGCAAAATAAATCTTTTTAATCAATTGTATTTTGTGAAAAAAATCTATTCCTGTCTTTAGTATTGGGGGATTTAAACCTGTGTTGACGAACGGGAACAGAGGAGGGGTTGGGGTTGCCGAAGGTGAGGTTTTTTAATTCATTGAGTGGCTTGGCAATTACGGCAAAATTTTTAATAAATCTTCTATAAAATGTTGCAAATCCTAGAAAGACTCGCACTTCCTGAATAGTTTCTGGCCTTTTCCAATCATTCACTGCTTCAGTCTTATCTAGCTTAGGCTGTATTCCTTGATCACTAATGATAAATCCTAGTAACCTACACATGTCTGCAAAAAATGACATTCCTTCGTCTTCAGTTTCATCCCATATAACTTTATGCTCTCCAACAATGCCTCCAATCTTGATGGCCCTCGAAATTAATATCATATCATCCAAATAATGACTAGAAATAAAAAAAAAAAATCCCCCAAAATATTGTCAATACATCGTTGAAAGGTTGCTGGGCTGTTTGTGCGACCCATTGGACACCTGCGATACTGAAAGTGACCCATGGTACAGAAAATGACGTTTTCTCTCTATCCTCTTTCTTTAGCAAAACTTGGTGATAACCCTGTACAAGGTCAAAAGTGGGAAAGTATTTGGCCCCTTTCAATGCATCTGAGAGCTCCGCTACTCTAGGAAGAAGAAATACATCCTTTAGAGTTTTTTATTTAATTTCCTATAAACAATGCACAACCTTAAGCTTTCCCCTTTCTTCCTTACAATGACTCTAGGCGCTTCATAAGTAATTACGCTCTCTTCAATTACACCCCATTTCTTTAAGTCATCAAGCAACTGTTTGGCCTCAGGGATCAATGTAAGTGCTATTCTCCTATACAGCAATTTGATAGGCTTCCCACAGGACAATTTAATGGAATGTCCCCACCCCTTTATCAAACCTAGGTCCGAATCATTTAGCTCAAAACAGTTCTTATATTTGTAGAGATCTTATCAACTAATCCAATTCATAGTGTGGGGGCCAATGTAACAGATTGGGATTCTCGTTGCTTTGCATGTTAATTTTTTGCAACTATGATGAATGCATTCTTAGCTATATCAGGAAGTGGAAAAATGATGTTGCCATTTTTTCTCTGGACCTTTATGTACCCTTAGCACAGTGCCAAAACAGAAAGATCATTTTAACCCAATGCATGGTATTAATCACGTTTTTGTTTCAGAGTGTGGGGTGCCAGAATATTACTTTTTGTTTCCTGAAGTGTTTCTGACATATATTCAATCTGAATTAACAGTGTCTTCATTACAGAATGCCTGTGTATCCCTGTTTATGGTCACCAACTAACATCTTATTTAACTCTGCAGTCAAGCCCCATTCAGCACGTAATACCGAGATCTAATTTTCTTCTCTCCAGGAAGATGCAATGATGATCCACATCAGAAAACTTTTGCATGATATATATTCACCCCAGGGGAGGTCCTAATTTTGTGTGTGGCAGATTGAAGTGCATGGGCCCATTACATTGTAGGAGCGATCACACAAGATGGAGCCTAGTATCAAAAAGAAACCACGGCCGTAAACTGATTTCAAGCTGTGTATTCAGTGCCATCTCTTCCGTGGCCTTTAGCAACACCTGAGGGACTTCTTCGTAAAACTAACAAAACTTTCCTTGGAAACTTCCTGCAAAAGGATGTGTCCACTGCTGAATTTATTCCAGACTATTCTACAAAAATGATTGATTGTATGTGTCTTGTTCAAAAGATAAAAGCTATCAAGCAACATTTTGGGAAACTGCCAAGGATTTGTTTTCCATGATTGTGAATGAAGGTGAAGGAAGTCAAACAATTGATGTATTTGATATATATCAAAAATAGTGAACGACAAATGACAGGATCAGATTTTGGAATAATGACTGTGACACGGTCATCGCATTTACGGAAAGCGGAAAAGTTAAGGCACTGAAGATGATTAATGAAGGAGTGTATAACATTTTCCAAGATAGGATCAGAGTGGGACTTATCAGAATCATTAATGGCAAACTTGGGAAGGTTCACTTGCTAATTTTACACTAAGGAAACAGCAACATTTAACATCGATGAACTGAAGGTACCATGTGTTTTGCGTCAAAGAGGAAGAAATAGAAAGTCATATGTTGCCACCATGTTTAGACTGTTTGAAAAAGCGTTCAGAGAGGGCTTGTTATCAAGCTGCAACATGGATAAACTTACAGATAGATCTAGGTACACCAACTCCCACTGGAAGAGGTTGGAAATTGATTAAAATTTATGGAAAAGAGCAACTTGCTATAGCCTGGACAGATGGATTCCTTGCCAACCCCTAAATGCCGTCCTTGATTTACTGACATGTACTTTCTCCAAAGGTTGTAAATTACCCAAGTGCATTTGCTTATTAAATGGAATGAAATGCACAGACATGTGTAGTCTTACAGACTGCAGTAACAAGCAGCCACTGAAACCGTAGATTAACAGTAAGGTATGAATGATGAATATGATTTATGTAACTGTGATTCTTAGAAAGTTGATTGAAAATACCTGAAAAAAAATCCTGCATCCATTCATTTAAACCAATGAAGCAAAAAGACGATGCAGACGGAGCTAAGGCCATATCTTGGTCGATGAGCACTCTTTGTGGAGGCAGAGTTTCACGGTGACAGCTCCAAATAATTAACGAGAAATCTGATCAATATGAAGCGATATATGTGTAAAATTACTCCATATGGTACAGAGTAGAGACTGTCCAGACTATGAATACAGTGGTACTAGAAGCAGTCGAACAGGTAAATACGATGCTCTTTTACATTCCAAGTTATGGTCCTAAAATTTTCTGAATAAAAAAAATTATTTAGAATCTTATTTTTCTAGTAAAACAATTAACATGATAGTTTAATTATAAGTTGTTATGATTTTCCGATAATATTGCCAATTTTCATAAAATAATTGAGTTTTGTATACAAAATAGGGCATTAAGAGGTTGTAAGTTACTGAACTTCAAATTCTGCATGTTTCCCGTATTCCTCTGCAATATCGACGGTTCTATCCAAAATACAGAACATTCTACAATGGTTTTTGTAAATTGCGTCATCTTCATTTGAGGAGAAATGTTGTATATGCAAATTACAGAAAAAAAATAGGTCTGGTCAGTTTTTTCTTTCTTTCTTTCTTTGAAGGATGTCATAATTTTCTATATCTAGGGAGCTTACTCGTCCCAAAAATAATGGTAATCCTTTGCCACTAATTGACTGGCTCATAGGACTAATATTAATATACCTACATCTGTTGAATTCAGATAATTTTTGCTAAGGCTGGAAGAGAGAGAGAGAGAGAGAGAGAGAGAGAGAGAGAGAGAGAGAGCACGAATTCACCGCAAGTTAACAGTTCGTATTCATATCCGTGTCGTTATCGATTAAAATAGAATAAAGATACAATTAGGACGCGTTTCCCGTTAGTCGTTCTTATCGAGGAGAAACTGCTCATTGACGAAAATTTAATGCTATTACCTTCTAGTGTTGTTGCTACTACCATTAAAACACAGGTGATTTTTGATTGTATTTAATGGTAATCTGGTGCAGCTGAAAATGTGAGTCCAATAATATTGTAAGAATGCATCTTTCTGGGTTTTCCAGAGAGTTCGATTACTGCAGGGAGGAAAAGGTTTAAAGTTACTGGAAGGGCTAGAACGTATCTTACGTCCGTTAACTCTGAACTTTCGTGAAGATAAGGTTATTAGAAGGACTTGAGATATTTTATTTCATCTCTTAATTCTGGACAATCTAGATGGTAAGCCTGCTGGAAGGACTTATAAATCCTAAGTTTATTGTTAACTTGGACTTTCCAGATGGTAAACTTAAGGGAAGGGTAAGGCACCTAAAGTCCATTGTTGAAATTTCAGAAGGTATAAATACGGAAAAGACTTGAAATATCTCAAGTCTAGTGTTAATTTTAGACATTCCAGAAAGTAATTCTTATTCGAACATTTCCAGATGGTAAACTTACTGTAAGGACAAGATATTTCAAGTTGTTTCTTAATTCTGAATATTGCAGATGACAAGCCTACTGGAAAAGATAAGAAATTTCAAGTCCCTTCTTAATTCTGAACTACTCAGAAAGTAAACTTACTGGAAGGACTAAGAAATCTCTTGATTCCTAACTCTCAAGAGCATAAGCTTACTAGAAGAATTGAGATATCCACTGTAAAACACACACACACACACAGATACACACACACACGGAGAGAGAGAGAGAGAGAGAGAGAGAGAGAGAGAGAGAGAGAGAGAGAGAGAGAGAGAGAGAAACACGACACAAATGTAATCTTCCCAACAAGAGGGGAACTCACTGCTTGAAGTAGCAGAAATAGTTCTCATGAGAAGCTTTGGTCTATGACCGCCATTATGAAGAAAAGTTGTCGATTTTTTATGACGAGGGGAAAGAGAAGGGAGTGTAATACTTCTCTCTGTATGAACATTCATTTCAGAATGGAATGGCAGACATGGTATTGATGTTTGTGGCAGCGTTTCACGAATGAATTTCTGCGGAGAAGTATATTTCGCTCTCACTTGCCTATAGGAACAAGGAAAGTTGAGGTACAAGTGGTTATGCATTACAACGAAATCCAAAAGCCATTGGAAGAAGTAATTGCCATGTTTGTATGGAAGCACGAAATTAATTTTAAACATCTTGGGATATAAACAAACTGGGTTTTTCTGAAGTCTTTGACATAATTGAATTTTACAATTCAACTAAAGGAGAAGTTGATAATTTAGATAACTTGTTTTATAGGTCAAAGCGTCAGACAAAAAGATGGCCTATGGCCTTGTTTGATAACATAGTGGACGTGTCTGCCTACAATGCTTTTGTTCTTTGGTATATAGTACAACCTAACTGGAAAGGAAAAGCTACCTTCAAGAGAAGAAATTTTCTTCATGAAATTGGATTAGCTTTAGTCCAACCTGTGTTGTCTTCATGGGTATCGTTACCTAGGACGCCAAATGCCCGGCTAGTTGCTGAAACTGCAAGACCATCTATAGAATATGGTAATTCTCAGTCTCAAGAAATAGCTGCAAAGAGCCAGCGTTGTCATATGTGTAAAAATGACAACAAAGTAACCACAATAAGTACGGTCTGCCGAAAAACTACATGTAAGCGGCATGCTGTTGTAATGTTCAAGTGCAATAATTACAACTAATTCCTAATCTTCAATAAGGTAGGGTGGTAGGGAGTGTTAGGTGTGGGGTCTGAATGACAGTCACTTCCACGTAGTAGACCCTGGGCATGCAAGGTAATCAATTATTTTGACCCGGAACAGATTAGATGTTACAATGCTGATGAATTACTTCAATTGTAAGCTGACTATAAATACTAGCTATTCTAAATCTCAGGAAAGTATACAAAACGATGGCATTGTTATATGTGCAAAAATTATAGCAAAGTAACAGCAATTGCCAAAAACTACATGTAAGCACCCTGGACAAGCAAAGTAATCAAAAAAGTAGTTTGTATGGCAAGGAATTGTCTAAATTTAAAATTTCGGGCAATTTTGACCCGAAACAGTTTAGATGTTCCAAAATTATAACAGACCGCAAGGGTTAAGTTTACTTGATAGCTGTCTGACAGTAACTTGCACCGAATACAGTGCAATAATTGTCTCTCACTGAGCAGGGGATGTTTCTTTGACAAATAAATGACACATTGACATATGGTTCACACTGTTTGGTTAACATTTTTTTTTATAGCATTTTGTGAGTTTCTAGTGTTTTCTGTGAAATTTAACAAATGGAATCGTTCGGCAACCTTCAAGTTAATATTGAAATGATAATATAAGAACTATGTTTATGCGATACTGCTAGTGATAGGTGTCTCCTATCTAATTAATAATGGACGTCAGTGGTTGTGATATGACGTTTTTTAGCACTTCGTTAAGTTCACGTCTATTATGGAAAACAGTTTTACTCAGTTATATAACATGATGTTCTAAAGATATCAGTGACTGTTTGTAACGTCATTACATAAGATTTCTTCCATCTTTGAAAAGAAAAATAGATTAAAGAGGCATAATGAATGAAAATTATGAAACTCTGCTGAAACTATTTGGTGCTTGTGTATCTAGGAAAAGAGGGAAGAGAATTATAAAATAAATTACAAGAAAGTCAACAAATAAAGTAACTGTAATTCAGAAATAAATGAAGCCAGTAGATGAATAATAGAGACTTATGTTATTTTGGAAATAATAATCAAGATAATTTCTTTGCCGAATTCTAATGCTGAATTCCGAACGTCAATACCTGCCTTATATTGAAATTAGATTATCCGTAGCTTCATTAGCATTCGAGGACGATCAATTCTTTTATTGGTTTTCCCCTCTACCGCCTATGGGAAATCTTTTCCCAAATAGGTTAAGGAGCTTTAAGGCTGTGTTCAAATTACGAGAAATACTAATGAGTTTGTTAATAGGTTTATTAACCTATTCTCCATTCATTTATATACGTCAGGAGTAACTATATTATCTTTCCCATTAATCTCGCCCAAGAAAATTCCTATTACGTTCGGTTTGCTTTCTTCTTTTTCTGCGAGAGAGAGAATCAAGTTGAGGGGTTTTCAGGACCTGTCACCAGAGGCGGGACTCGTGACAGGGGGGAAATGATGAGATTTTTGGATAGATCCTCAGTGTAATTTTGGGGAGAACGGTACTCCTTGGGGTGGTTGTTCTGCCCTGGCAGAAGTTCGTGGTCTCTAAACACTTTTTAGTTTTCTGTAAAAGGAAACTTGAGATGTTTATTTGTCTGTCCGTCCTTCGCACTTTTTCTCTCCGTCCTCAGATCTTAAAATGTACTGAAGCTAAAGTGCAGCAAATTGGTAAGTTGATCATTCATCCTCCGATCATCAAACATACCAAATTACAGCCCTTTAGCCTTAGTATTTGTTATTTTATTTAAGGTTAATGTTAGCCATGTTGTGCGTCCGGCATCACTTTATGTGCCAACAACACAGGCCACGACCGAACCGTAGCTGAAACTTTCATGGGCCGCTGCTAAGAGTTTCATGGGCCATGGCTGAAAGTCTCATACAGCATTATAACCCTTTATAGAAAAATCGATTGCGCCTAAGAAAATCCGGATCATTTTGTTTTATGAATTATAATGTTTTTCCTGTCGAAGGCCCTCCTGCCTTGTTTCATTTTATTGTCTAAACATACTTCATAAGGAGGAAGAAGTAGCAGTGATAAACATTGGAAAGCAGTATGTAAATCTGATATGAAATTCGTAGGGAAAGGAAGAACATTGTAATCAAAAAGGCTCCTTGGCACGAATCCTCACGAGTTTTCGTGGACGGGAAAGTCACTTGAAATGAAATGAAATTGGAATGAGTCCAGAGAAAAGGAAACTCAGTTGAACTCAAATGAAAAGAAACTTCTCAGTCCTATATAGAAAATCAATCAAAACTCGTTCACAGGTACCTACAAAGAAAGTTAACTCTAGTTGAAATGAAAACCAAAGGAGATGAAACTCAGAAGATATAAAACTCATCAGAAATGAAACTCAGATGGAACTGACACCCAAAGAAAATGGAAATGAAAGGAAATGAAGCCCAAAAGAAGCTTCAATGCAAATGTACATAAATCCGTGGGAACGAAAGTCCAGAGGAAAAAGAACGCGAAGGGAATCAAACTTAAAGAATCGATAAGAAACCTGAGGAAATGGAAACTTACACCAACAGGATATGAAACGAAAAGAAAATAAACTCAAAGAAATTTCTGTCAAATGTCTTCCGTTATCTTTTTGTTCCTCAAAGGTTCCTTCACAGGTGCGAACACCTGAATGATACTACCAATTCCGTAGCCCGTCAAAGCAAGACAATATACTTTGGTTTCATATCTTTGGCCACTAAGCACAACGGAAAATTCATCAACCTAAGACATTAAGTCGAAAATCCTTGGTGTCGAAGAACAAACAAAACGTAAAAAGCGAATGAGGCTAAATCAGGACGGAAGTGACAGCCACCGGGGAAAAAAGAATCATGGAGACGGTTTAAAACCTTCTCAGTGGCATAATGTAAGTGTTCACCGAAACGAGTTGCAGTAAGACTGCCGATGTCCACAAAATAAATCTGAAGGGAGTGGGTTCGTGGGATTCCCCTTCACGGGAACTTGATGAGTTACCTCCTTCCGCACTTTCCTGGAAAGATCGTATAAGAATGGATAAAGGAGATCTAATAGGATATGCCATATATTCTAAACCTGGCTAAATGATTAATTATTTCATATGCAGGTGACCTTTTTACTTTTAAAAATTCTTTCTCACCTCGTAGTGATGGATGTATATTTCACTGATTGTTCATTCATATTTTACTTAACGAAGCAAATGTAACAAACTTATATAACTCATGCAAAGCTCTCCCAGCCTTCAGCCAGACTGATCCGCATTCATCCTAGTTAATGAGCAGATGAAAATAGATTTCTTAACTTCATTACTGTGACCAGAATAAAAGCAGAACATATAGTGGGTTTCCTGTCAATACTACGTATATAACTAAACCATTACTAGTTTAAGTAATCCAAAAAAGGTAGGCAACCATCTTTTTCCATTTCCATAATTAATCTTATAGATGGTATTAATTTGATATAACAAAAAAGATTTACATTTTCATGGCCTAGGCCAACACATTACGCCATCAACATGCCTTCACGTGTAAGAAACACACAGGGATTCGTGATTACAGAGGTCTATGTCCTAAGGTTACGATTTACTTTTTTTTATTCTTTTTTTGAATGGTTTCATCTCTTTCAATTCTAATATTTTCTTATTACATTATGATATCTTTTCTAATCAACAGACAAACTTCCCTAAAAAATCTGGGTTAAAGGGTTATCCAGCAATACATTATACGGATCGCCTTTCAGCAAGACGAGAGAATCAAGCTAAGACTGATAAATGTGAATATTTCCATTTTTACAGGATCTGTTCCTCTATTTCTCCGTGAGGGAAACAATATTCTTCGCTCTCTCTCTCTCTCTCTCTCTCTCTCTCTCTCTCTCTCTTTCTCTCTCTCTCTCTCTCGTCGTGTGACCTCCAAATAGCCCCGGATTCAGTGTAACTAACCTGAAAAATGTATGAAACTACGGCTCCAGTGACCCATAACTTTTGTCCTATCGAATATATATATATATATATATATATATATATATATATAAGATATAATATATATATATATATATGACTGGTAACAATATTCTGTAACAACAGAATTCCATCTATAAAAGGAGCCCATAAAAACACCAAAAATATAGAGAAAAAGTACTATATTTTCAGAGACTGCTGTCTCCCTCTTCAGGTAGATGAATAGGAAAAGTTTTACAGAAAAGGTGGTATTTATACCAAGAGGTCCATCCACAAACAAGCCAATTTAAGTCACCCCCACGCTGATAATCTTCCTTTAATCTTCTTAAGGGTTGGTTGAATGAAGAGGTTTGTCGATCGTGTCCGAAATCCATGCTCCTTTTGAGATGTTCATTACCTGCCTCTCTTTTATTAAGGCCGATTCCATCATTTGACTCTTGTACCGGCAGTTGCTGCTATAAATTACACGTGACAAATTCCAGTTTTATTCTATGGTTATGTTCATTTATATGGTTGAAAAGAGCAGAGTTCTGTTGTCCATACCTAACTGACCGTTTTGTGTTGTATTAATCTCTGGGGAAGGGATTTACCTGTAAATCCGATGTAAGATTGGTCACAGTCCTGGCATGGGATTCGTATACCCCAGAGTCCTTTGGAGATGCCTTTTGTTGGACGTTAATCAGGGATTTGGCTAAGGTGTTTTGGGTAATAAAGTAAATACAAAAGGGTTCGATTTTCCGAAGGGATTGGTTATTCTCTTAATCGTGTCCAGGTGGGAATTATTATTTTATTGTTGGGTGTATCTCTGGTCTTGTCTTTAGGGGGTCGGTAGAAAATTACGTTTGCTTTGTGAATTGCTTTCTCAATTATATGGTCAGGATATTTTAAAAAAGACGAAAGTTGCTTGCGAATTAGTTCAAATTCTTTTTCCAGGAATTCTGGGGAACAAATTCGTAAGGCTCTTAAGAACAAGTTACTAGCTACACCTATCTTGATAGTACTGTCGTGATAGCTAAAGTAGTGAATGTATGAAAGTGAGAACGTTGGTTTTCTGTATATGGTGAATTTGTATTCTGTCGTATCTCTGATTATAAAACATCAAGAAAAGGAATTTTGTTGTCTGTTTCCCATTCAACTTTAAATTTAGATGCTGGGCACTAAGTGTTTTTTAATTTCGCGAGAATTCATTAAAATTTGCCCACCTATTATCCCAAAATGTTAGGATATCATCCACGTATCTCATCCACAGCATTTTTGGGTGTTTTTTGGTTTTTATTGCATTTATTACTGTAGTTTGCAAAGTATTCCATGTACAGATTGGCTAGAACAGGACTTAAAGGACTACCCATACTACACCACGAATTTTTGCTTGTAGAATGATTCGCCCGAATGAAAATACGTTATAGATGCACATAAGTCAACTAGCTTTATTATTTTGTCAAGCGCCAAAGGGAAATGATCTGAATAGGGGGATAATTTTACCTTAAAAACTGAAGAACGTCCTGTACTGGTACTTTAGTGAACAGGGAATCTACGTCAAGGCTTAAAAGTTTTATGTGTGAAGTGGTATATGTGCTTCTCTGAATTTGTGACAAAAATCTTACCGAATGTTTAATGTGACTGGGAGAAAAGGTGCCTAAAAAAGGGAAAGGAGGCCAGCTAAACATTTAGAAATTTTGTAATTGAAAGCTCCGGACATGAAACGATGGGTCTGAATGGAAGATTGTCTTTGTGAGTTTTGGGAAGGCCATAAAAATAGGGTAATTTAGGATTAATTACTTAAATTTTCTCTAATAGTTCAATACTCTTTTTGTCTTTGCCAATTAATCTTACTTTCCGAAAAAATTCTGTGGGAACGTTGTTGGAGGGGATTTTTCGTCAGTTTTTCGTATGTGTTGTGTCGCTAAGGAGCTGGTTGATTTTGTCAAGGTAGAAGTCTTTGTCCATTATTACGATTTTGCCCGTCTTTGTCGGATCTACTTATAACATCTAACTTTTTTAGCGAGTGGATGGCTATCATGAATCTGCGAGGAACAGGATATTTCTTATGTAAATCAGTTAAAGCATTTAGTAACACTCCTTTTCAAACATATCTCTTCACGGTTGTGAGTTTTGTCAGATATGAATTTATCAAAAGCCACTATGAAGTCTAGGTTGTTTTTTGCGGTCTGGCATAAGGGCGAAGGATAAGCCTAAATTTAAAACTAAATGTTGATTTACAGTAAGGGGGTGGTTGGATAAGTTTAAAACTTTGTCTGTTGCTCAAGATTATTCCACGCACTATTGTCTATTAGGTTATTTAACTTGCGTAGAAGTCTGTTGGAATGAGTCACGCTATTATAGGCAGCAATGTCGGAACCGAATGAAATCAGATACCTGTATATGTGGTCCGGTCCGAGTGAGAGGCGAAGATTAGACTTGGGTTCCATATATCACTCTGCGTAGTATGAAGATGTCGTTTTTCGTATCGGTGATTCTTTCCTCCAGGAAAATCTTGTGTGAGAGAGGGAAGGGGTCCGATTGCTGAGTCCATCTCCCGAATCCGTACATTTTTGGTAGTACTTGCTCTTTGAGGCATTCTTCTAAAAAGTGTTTTTGGTTTTTCAGCCGGTGTAGTCTGATCAGTTCTTTCTCAAACTTGCGAAAGATTGGCTTGACTTCTGGAAGGAGTGAAGAATCCTGGAAAGGCGGTTGAATTCCATAATGGCTGAAAATGACTGGTAACAAGTTCTGTAACAACAGAATTCCATCTAATAAAAGGAGCCCATAAAAACACCAAAATATAGAGAAAAAAGTACTATATTTCAGAGACTGCTGTCTCCCTCTTCAGGTAGATGAATGAGAAAAGTTTACAGAAAAGGTGGTATTTATACCAAGAGGTCCATCCACAAACAAGCCAATTTAAGTCACCCCCGCTGATAATCTTCCTTTAATCTTCTTAAGGGTTGGTTGAATGAAGAGGTTGTAAATCAACATTTAGTTTTAAATTTAGGCTTATCCTTCGCCCTTATGCCAGACCGCAAAAACAACCTAGACTTCATAGTGGCTTTTGATAAATTCATATCTGACAAAAACTACAACCGTGAAGAGATATGTTTAAAAGGAGTGTTACTAAATGCTTTAACTGATTTACATAAGAAATATCCTGTTCCTCGCAGATTCATGATAGCCATCCACTCGCTAAAAAAGTTAGATGTTATAATAAGTAGATCCGACAAAGACGGCAAAATCGTAATAATGACAAAGACTTCTACCTTGACAAAATCAAACCAGCTCCTTAGCGACACAAACACATACGAAAAACTGACGAAAAATCCCCTCCAAAAACGTTCCCACAGAATTTTTTCGGAAAGTAAGATTAATTGGCAAAGACAAAAAGAGTATTGAACTATTAGAGAAATTTAAAGTAATTAATCCTAAATTACCCTATTTTTATGGCCTTCCCAAAACTCACAAAGACAATCTTCCATTCAGACCCCATCGTTTCATGTGCCGGAGCTTTCAATTACAAAATTTCTAAATGTTAGCTGGCCCTCCTTTCCCTTTTTAGGCACCTTTTCTCCCAGTCACATTAAAACATTCGGAAGATTTTTTGTCACCAAATTCAGAGAAGGCACATATACCACTTCACAACATAAAACTTTTAAGCCTTGACGTAGATTCCCTGTTCACTAAAGTACCAGTACAGGACGTTCTTCAGTTTTTTAAAGGGTAAGGGAAAAATTATCCCCCTATTCAGATCATTTCCCTTTGGCGCTTGACAAAAATAATAAAAGCTAGTTTGGGGGAATTATGTGCATCTAATAAAAAACGTA
Source organism: Macrobrachium nipponense (assembly GCF_015104395.2). Taxonomy (NCBI): domain Eukaryota; kingdom Metazoa; phylum Arthropoda; class Malacostraca; order Decapoda; family Palaemonidae; genus Macrobrachium; species Macrobrachium nipponense. Next base: position 47,062,107 of record NC_061088.1, on the reverse strand, counting down.
TTTTTTTTCATTCGGGGGAATCATTCTTTACAAGCAAAAAAAAAAAAAAAAATTCGGGTTTGTAGTATGGGTAGTCCTTTAAGTCCTGTTCTAGCCAATCTGTACATGGAATACTTTGAAACTACAGTAATAAATGCAATAAAACCCAAAAACATGCTGTGGATGAGATACGTGGATGATATCCTAACATTTTGGGATAATAGGTGGGGCAATTTTAATGAATTCCTCGCGAAATTAAACACATTAGTGCCCAGCATCAAATTTAAAGTTGAATGGGAAACAGACAACAAAAATTCCTTTTCTTGATGTTTTAATAATCAGAGATACGACAGAATACAAATTCACCATATACAGAAAACCAACGTTCTCACTTTCATACATTCACCTACTTTAGCTATCACGACAGTACTATCAAGATAGGTGTAGCTAGTAACCTTGTTCTTAGAGCCTTACGAATTTGTTCCCCAGAATTCCTGGAAAAAGAATTTGAACTAATTCGCAAGCAACTTTGTTTCGTCTTCAAAATATCCTGACCATATAATTGAGAAAGCAATTCACAAAGCAAAACGTAATTTTCTACCGACCACCCCCTAAAGACAAGACCAGAGATACACCAACAATAAAAATAATAATTTCCCCACCTGGACACGATTAAGAGAATAAAACCAATCCCTTCGGAAATCGAAACTTTGTATTTACTTACCCAAACACCTTAGCCAAATCCTGATTAACGTCCAACAAAAGGCATCTCCAAAGGACTCTGGGGTATACGAAATCCCATGCCAGGACTGTGACCAATCTTACATCGGATTTTACAGGTAAATCCCTTCCCCAGAGATTAATACAACACAAACGGTCAGTTATTTGGTATGGACAACAGAACTCTGCTATTTTTTCAACACCATAAATGAACATAACCATAGAATATAACTGGAATTTGTCACGTGTAATTTATAGCAGCAACTGCCGGTACAAGAGTCAAAATGATGGAATCGGCCTTAATAAAAGAGAGGCAGGTAATGAACAATCTCAAAAGGAGCATGGATTTTCGGACACGATCGACAACCTCTTCATTCAACCAACCCTTAAGAAGATTAAAGGAAGATTATCAGCGGGGGTGACTTAAATTGGCTTGTTTGTGGATGGACCTCTTGGTATAAATACCACCTTTTCTGTAAACTTTTCTCATTCATCTACCTGAAGAGGGAGGGACAGCAGTCTCTGAAATATAGTACTTTTTTCTCTATATTTTGGTGTTTTTATGGGCTCCTTTTATTAGATGGAATTCTGTTGTTACAGAACATTGTTACCAGTCATTTTCAGCCCATTATGGAATTCAACCACCTTTCCAGGATTCTTCACTCACTTCCAGAAGTCAAGCCAATCTTTCGCAAGTTTGAGAAAGAACTGATCAGACTACACCGGCTGAAAAACCAAAAACACTTTTTAGAAGAATGCCCTCAAAGAGCAAGTACTACCAAAAATGTACCGGATTCGGGAGATGGACTCAGCAATCGGACCCCTTCCCTTCCCTCTCTACACAAGATTTTCCTGGAGGAAAGAATCACCGATACGAAAAAACGACATCTTCATACTACGCAGAGTGGATATATGGAACCCAGTCTAATCTTCGCCTCCTCACTACGGACCATATACAGGTATCTGATTTCATTCGGTTCCGACATTGCTGCCTATAATAGCATGACTCATTCCAACAGACTTCTACGCAAGTTAAATAACCTAATAGACAATAGTGCGTGGAATAATCTTGAGCAACAAGACAAAGTTTTAAACTTATCCAACACCCCCCTTACTGTAAATCAACATTTAGTTTTAAATTTAGGCTTATCCTTCGCCTTATGCCAGACCGCAAAAAACAACCTAGACTTCATAGTGGCTTTTGATAAATTCATATCTGACAAAAACTACAACCGTGAAGAGATATGTTTAAAAGGAGTGTTACTAAATTGCTTTAACTGATTTACATAAGAAATATCCTGTTCCTCGCAGATTCATGATAGCCATCCACTCGCTAAAAAAGTTTAGATGTTATAATAAGTAGATCCGACAAAGACGGCAAAATCGTAATAATGGGACAAAGACTTCTACCTTGACAAAATCAACAGCTCCTTAGCGACACAAACACTATCGAAAAACTGACGAAAAATCCCCTCCAAAAACGTTCCCCACAGAATTTTTTTTCGGCAAAGTAAGATTAATTGGCAAAGACAAAAAGAGTATTGAACTATTAGAGAAATTTAAAGTAATTAATACTAAATTACCTATTTTTATGGCCTTCCCAAAACTCACAAAGACAATCTTCCATTCAGACCCATCGTTTCATGTGCCGGAGCTTTCAATTACAAAATTTCTAAATGGTTAGCTGGCCTCCTTTCCCCTTTTTTAGCACCCGCTCTCCCAGTCACATTAAAACATTCGGAAGATTTTTTGTCACAAATTCAGAGAAGCACATATACCACTTCACAACATAAAAAACTTTTAAGCCTTGTACGTAGATTCCCTGTTCACTAAAGTACCAGTACAGGACGTTTCTTCAGTTTTTAAGGGTAAAATTATCCCCCTATTCAGAATCATTTCCCTTTGGCGCTTGACAAAATAATAAAGCTAGTTGAATTATGTGCATCTAATAACGTATTTTTTCATTCGGGGAATCATTCTACAACGCAAAAATTCGGGTGTAGTATGGGTAGTCCTTTTAAGTCCTGTTCTAGCCAATCTGTACATGGAATACTTTGAAACTACAGTAATAAATGCAATAACAAAACCCAAAAACATGCTGTGGATGAGATACGTGGGATGATATCCTAAACATTTTGGGATAATATGGTGGGGCAATTTTAAATGAATTCCTCGCGAAATTTAAACACATTAGTGCCCAGCATCAAATTTAAAGTTGAATGGGAAACAGACAACAAAATTCCTTTTCTTGATGTTTTAATAATCAGAGATACGACAGAATACAAATTCACCATATACAGAAAACCAACGTTCTCACTTTCATACATTCACTACTTTAGCTATCACGACAGTACTAATCAAGATAGGTGTAGCTAGTAACTTGTTCTTAAGAGCCTTACGAATTTGTTCCCCCAGAATTCCTGGAAAAAAGAATTTGAACTAATTCGCAAGCAACTTTCGTCTTTAAAAATATCCTGACCATATAATTGAGAAAGCAATTCACAAAGCAAACGTAATTTTCTACCGACCCCCTAAAGACAAGACCAGAGATACACACAACAATAATAATAATTCCCCACCTGGACACGATTGAAGAAAGAATAACCAATCCCTTCGAAAATCGAACCCTTTTTGTATTTACTTACCCAAACACCTTAGCCAAATCCCTGATTAACGTCCAACAAAAGGCATCTCCAAAGGACTCTGGGGGTATACGAAATCCATGCCAGGACTGTGACCAATCTTAACATCGGATTACAGGTAAATCCCTTCCCCAGAGATTAATACAACACAAACGGTCAGTTAGGTATGGACAACAGAACTCTGCTATTTTCATTTTCAACCATATAAATGAACATAACCATAGAATAAACTGGAATTTGTCACGTGTAATTTATAGCAGCAACTGCCGGTACAAGAGTCAAATGATGGAATCGGCCTTAATAAAAGAGAGCAGGTAATGAACATCTCAAAAGGAGCATGGATTTTCGGACACGATCGACAACCTCTTCATTCAACCAACCCTTAAGAAGATAAAGGAAGATTTATCAGCGGGGGTGATCTTAAAGTTGGCTTGTTTGTGGATGGACCTCTTGGTATAAACTACCACCTTTTCTGTAAACTTTTCTCATTCATCTACCTGAAGAGGGAGACAGCAGTCTCTGAAATATAGTACTTTTTTCTCTATATTTGGTGTTTTTATGGGCTCCTTTTATTAGATGGAATTCTGTTGTTACAGAACATTGTTACCAGTCATTTTCAGCCCATTATGGAATTCAACCACCTTTCCAGGATTCTTCACTCACTTCCAGAAGTCAAGCCAATCTTCGCAAGTTTGAGAGAAAAGAACTGATCAGACTACAACCGGCTGAAAACCAAAAACACTTTTTAGAAGAATGCCTCAAAGAGCAAGTACTACCAAAAATGTACGATTCGGGAGATGGACTCAGCAATCGGACCCCTTCCCTCTCTCACACAGATTTTCCTGGAGGAAAGAATCACCGATACGAAAAACGACATCTTCATACTACGCAGAGTGATATATGGAACCCAGTCTAATCTTCGCCTCCTCACTACGGACCACATATACAGGTATCTGATTTCATTCGGTTCCGACATTGCTGCTATAATTAGCGTGACTCATTCCAACAGACTTCTACGCAAGTTAAATAACCTAATAGACAATAGTGCGTGGATAATCTTGAGCAACAAGACAAAGTTTTAAACTTATCACACTTACTGTAAATCAACATTTAGTTTTAAATTTAGGCTTATCCTTCGCCCTTATGCCAGACCGCAAAAACAACCTAGGACTTCATAGTGGCTTTTGATAAATTCATATCTGACAAAAAACTACAACCGTGAAGAGATATGTTTAAAAGGAGTGTTACTAAATGCTTTAACTGATTTACTAAAGAAATATCCTGTTCCTCGCAGATTCATGATAGCCATCCACTCGCTAAAAAAGTTAGATGTTATAATAAGTAGATCCGACAAAGACGGCAAAATCGTAATAATGGACAAAGACTTCTACCTTGACAAAATCAACCAGCTCCTTAGCGACACAAACACATACGAAAAACTGACGAAAAATCCCCTCCAAAACGTTCCCACAGAATTTTTTCGGAAAGTAAGTATTAATTGGCAAAGACAAAAAGAGTATTGAACTATTAGAGAAAATTTAAAGTAATTAATCCTAAATTACCCTATTTTTATGGCCTTCCCAAAACTCACAAAGACAATCTTCCATTCAGACCCATCGTTTCATGTGCCGGAGCTTTTCAATTACAAAATTTCTAAATGGTTAGCTGGCCTCCTTTCCCCTTTTTTAGGCACCTTTTCTCCCAGTCACATTAAACATTCGGAAGATTTTTGTCACAAATTCAGAGAAGCACATATACCACTTCACAACATAAAAAACTTTTAAGCCTTGACGGAGATTCCCTGTTCACTAAAGTACCAGTACAGGACGTTCTTCAGTTTTTAAGGGTAAAATTATCCCCCTATTCAGATCATTTCCCTTTGGCGCTTGACAAATAATAAAGCTAGTTGAATTATGTGCATACTAATACGTATTTTCATTCGGGGAATCATTCTACAAGCAAAAATTCGGGTGTAGTATGGGGTAGTCCTTTAAGTCCTGTTCTAGCCAATCTGTACATGGAATACTTTGAAAACTACAGTAATAAATGCAATAAAACCCAAAAACATGCTGTGGATGAGATACGTGGATGATATCCTAACATTTTGGGATAATAGGTGGCAATTTTAATGAATTCCTCGCGAAATTAAAACACATTAGTGCCCAGCATCAATTTAAAGTTGAATGGGAAACAGACAACAAAATTCCTTTTCTTGATGTTTTAATAATCAGAGATACGACAGAATACAAATTCATTCACCATATACAGAAACCAACAAGTTCTCACTTTCATACATTCACTACTTTAGCTATCACGACAGTACTATCAAGATAGGTGTAGCTAGTAACTTGTTCTTAAGAGCCTTACGAATTTGTTCCCCAGAATTCCTGGAAAAAAGAATTTGAACTAATTCGCAAGCAACTTTCGTCTTTAAAATATCCTGACCATATAATTGAGAAAGCAATTCACAAAGCAAACGTAATTTTCTACCGACCCCCTAAAGACAAGACCAGAGATACACCCAACAATAAAATAATAATTCCCCACCTGGACACGATTAGAAGAATAACCAATCCCTTCGGAAAATAAAACGAACCTTTTGTATTTACTTACCCAAACACCTTAGCCAAATCCCTGATTAACGTCCAACAAAAGGCATCTCCAAAGGACTCTGGGGTATACGAAATCCCATGCCAGGACTGTGACCAATCTTACATCGGATTTACAGGTAAATCCCTTCCCCAGAGATTAATACAACACAAAACGGTCAGTTAGGTATATGGACAAACAGAACTCTGCTATTTTCAACCATATAAATGAACATAAACCATAGAATAAACTGGAATTTGTCACGTGTAATTTATAGCAGCAACTGCCGGTACAAGAGTCAATGATGGAATCGGCCTTAATAAAAGAAAAGAGGCAGGTAATGAACATCTCAAAAGGAGCATGGATTCGGACACGATCGACAACCTCTTTCATTCAAACCAACCTTAAGAAGATTAAAGGAAGATTATCAGCGGGGGTGACTTAAATTGGCTTGTTTTGTGGATGGACCTCTTGGTATAAATACCACCTTTTCTGTTAAACTTTTCTCATTCATCTACCTGAAGAGGGAGACAGCAGTCTCTGAAATATAGTACTTTTTTCTCTATATTTTGGTGTTTTTATGGGCTCCTTTTATTAGATATATATATATATATATATATATATATATATATATATATATATATATATATATATATATATATAAATATATATATATATATATATACACACACACACAAACACACACACACACACACACACACATATATATATATATATATATATATATATAATATATATATATATATATATATATATATATATATATATATATATATATATATATATATATATATATATATATATATATATATATCATATATATTGTAAATAATTATATATATAATATATATTATATATATTATATATAATATATATTATATATATATATGTATATATTATATATAATACTATATATATATATATATATATATATAATATATATATATATATATATATATATATATATATATATATATATATATATATATATATATATGTATGTATTATATACACTATATATATACATATATATATATATATTATATATATATATATATATATATATATATATATATATATATATATATATATATATATATATATATATATATTATCACAAGTAATCAAAGTCCAAAATTATGTAAAAATGTGTATTAAAAATACTTAAAAGACGGGAGCTTTCATCTACTTGATCAGTAGACCTCATCAGAGTACGGCTGATGAGGTCTACTGATCAAGTAGACGAAAGCTCCCGTCTTTTGATGTATTTTTAATACACATTTTACATAATTGTGGACTTTGATTACTTGAAGATTTTCCAGTCACGTTATGGTGATTTTTTGAGATATATATATATATATATATATATATATATATATATAGCTACTTTCTAAATGCATGCTTCCCCTCTTTGAAATGTCATGTAGATGATGCAACATTTTTTCAGATTCCTAGATAGCTCAGAATAGGATATTTTAAAATGTGTGTTCAGATTTCGTATTGCATGTTGTAAAAGTATATATATATAACGTAAAAAGAGAGAGATCTCCGTTTGCTTCCCTAATCTATCAACACGTGTGATAGCGAGCGAGCTCGAATCTGCGTTGTTATCAAAACATGACAATCTTAATTGTCGATCAGCCTCTGTTTCGATCGGGTACGTGTCTTTCTTTTTTTTAACAGACTGGACTCGTACGCGTATGTCTTAGATCAAAACCACGTGCATATTGCATATTTCTTTATGAAGATTGCATCAGATTTCCAAGCTACTGGAAGCATTCGTGACAAGAACGTTTTGTATCATCTGCCCTCTCCAGCTTTTCCGTAAAGGAAGAAAATTTCATTACATTCTATCTTAGGACCTCGAGGCAGTTAGATCTCCCTCTCTCTCTCTCTCTCTCCCGCGACATCCTTGAGATTATATTAACATAATGTAAATTGGTCACTCGTAACTTGTGAGAATTTCATATTTGATATTTCTTAGAATTTATTTAGTGTTATTTAATTTCTTTTGTGGAATCTGAACAAATATTGTTTCGTAACGGCGCCTGGTTTTTGTGAAATTGTGTAAGACAAGACTGCAGCAGAGAAAGAAGTTGGTATACCAAAAAGGTAGTGTTATATTTTTATTAGTTGCAACCAAAAACGGTTAGGTAATAACTAATAATGGATAGGAATTGTGTTTAACTAATAACTAAAAGTTAATGGGAAAAGTGTTTGGTTAACTAATAACAGATGGTTGTGAAGGTTTGGTAAAAACTGTTGGTTACAGTGTTTTTGAGTGAAAAGATTTACACTTTTACACATTGCTGTTTTTTTGTGTGTGTGTGTGTGTTGTGATTGTTCCATTGTTTGTGCACTATTTCATTTTCTTATTGAAGTGTGTCTTTTTATTTTATATTTTCATTTGCATTCACAATTTAATTGACTTAGTTATTTTCATTGCTTAATCATTGCACATTTAATTAAATTTAACACTTGTGAATTGATTTGCATTTGCTTAGAATTCTTTTCAAGATTTATTGTTGTTTAGCACTTGTAAATTAATTTCAAATTTTCAATTATGGCCTAACACTTTTGAATTTTGATTGAATTAATTTTCTTGAATTTTGTGATAAATTAATTTTGATTTAATTTTACTTAATTTCATTCAAGAATTAATTAAACTTTACTTTGTTTTCAAGTAACAGTAATTTTTCCTGATATTGTGAATTTCACTTATAAATTTTGAATTTAATAATAAATTTTTGTATTTAAAATTTTTATAAGTATTTTCTTTATCTTACACCAGTATAAGTATATTTGATTATGATTATATTGATGATAGGTAGAGACATAGAGTGGTAATTGATTTGCTTTCCTTCTGAAATCAGGGAAATACTTAGACTTTTAAAGTTGTTGATGGAGTGATGCCCTTTGATTAATTTAATTACTTACAAGATTACCTCACACCTGTTTTGATGAACTTAGTCTGATTTTCTGCAATACTGGTAAGTGTTAAGGGATTACTGTTGCCTTTAGAGTATTCAGTGGTTTAAACGTGTTATGAGAGTTCAGGTGTCTGGCTTTTGTGAGGTAACATTAAATGAATGGTAAAGTGTAGTAACCAGATACTTGGCACTTCGTAACATTGTTTAATGGTGCCCAGAAACCCAGGAAAGCAGATTTCATTATCACTCTAGAATATACTGGTGGTTTTAGGGATATATTTTTTCAGGAGAGTGACCATATAGTTTTGTTTTGCATTTATTGTACTGAATTGTAAGTTGATAACTTAGAGGAAAATGGCTCAGTTCAATGTTCAGGAATTTTTAGCAGCCCCTTCCATCCAAGTTTTGTCTGAAACCACTCTATCTAGAGCACAGTGGAGCGCTTTAGTAGAGGCATGTGGTGGTTATGTGTCTACTAGTATGGTAAAGGCACAAATAAGATGTATTGCTATGGAATCATTGATAAACTCTGGTAGAATAACTGATGAAGATGAGTTAGAATTGGCTCAAGAGTTGTTGAATGTAGCACGTGCTGATCTCATAAATAAGCAAGCAGAAAAGAAAGAGAAAAGTAATGCAGAGTTAGAGCTTAAACGCATTGAAGCAGAAGAGAATTTGATTAAGCTAAAAATGCTTGCTGAAAGAGAGAGAATGCAAGCTGAAAGAGAAAGAATAGACGGAAAAACAAGAAAGAAGAGAAAGAGAAGAAGAAAAAGCAGCAGAAGAGGAAAGAGAAAGGATAAAAGAGGAAAGAGAAAGGATAAAAGAGGAAAGATAAATTCAAGACATGAAAGGGAAATGGAATTAATAAGAGCTAGATCCACATTACCTGTAATACCGTCTAACCCTAACCAAGATAATCAAGACCCTGTATTTGATGTAGTGAGAGTACAGAAGTTAATCCCTAAGTTTACTGAAGAAGCTCCAGATGAGTTTTTTGATCCCTTTGAGAAAGTGGCTTCAGGTATGGGATGGCCAGAGGATAAATGGTCAGTTTTGCCTACAAAGTGGTCTTGATTGGTAAAGGGAGAAGTGGCGTTATCTAGCCTTAACAGGCTGATCAGTGTAAAGACTACAAGGTACTTAAACACAGTGTGCTACAAGTTTACCAGATGACCCCAGAGTACTACAATGAAAGATTCAGAAATTTAAGAAAAGATGAGAAGGGAACGTTCTTAGATTATGCTTACAAAGTGAGAAGGTGTTTCAAACGTTGGGTAGAAGCTGCTAAAGTTAAAACTTTTGATGAGTTAGAAGAGTTACTTGTTCTTGAACAGTATCTTAAGGGAATTCCTGAACATATAAGAGCCTATTTAAGAGAGAGAGAAGTGAAGATACTTGACAAAGCTGCTACACTCAATGAAGATTACAATATAATCAGTAGTAAACGTAATTACAATGTCAAGTACCAGAGTCAACAACGCCAGGTTTTAAGTCTTTTCCAAATAACAGGAACAAATTTAATGGGAAACCTACCAGTGATACTACTAAGAGTACACAAGGTAATACAACTCAGCAAACTAATGTGAATTCCTCATCCAGTTTTTCAAGACAGTTACAGAAACCTAATGTTGTCTGTTTCAAGTGTGGAAGAGTAGGACACTACAGTCAAGAGTGTTACCGGAATCAACAGCAGTCAAAACCAGTTGGTCAAGTTGTAAAAGGTGACCAGGTGAAACAAACTACGAAGAGCAGTGTGGGAAAGAATCAGACTCCAGAGAAGAATGAAACTAAACAAGCTGAATGTTTAGCAACCAGTGGAAATGTTACCTCAAGCAGTCAGTGGCTTCGCAGTGTGGAGGCTTTTAAGCCATATATCTAGGGTATGCTGTCAACTCAAGAAGGAAGTATGCAGGTACCAGTCAAGATATTACATGATACAGGGAGTAACCATAGTGTCGTAGTATGTGGTTCTCACCCTCAGTTGGAGAAGAGTCTCACAGGAGATTCAGTTATTTTGAAGGGTATAGGAGGAGAGGAAGTAACTCCTATATGCCGCTTACACCTGTCATGTGAATTGGTGACAGGGAATGTTGATTTTGCTGTAAAGGACTCACTGGCTGTAGAAGGTATACATGTTCTGTTGGGGAATGAAGTTGGTGGTGTGCCATTTATTCCTTGTCCTGTAGTGACAGACAAACCATTGAGGATTAGTCCTACAGAAGAGTTGGAGAAGAATAACCCCTACCTGTTTCCTAGTTGTGTAACTACCAGAAGTATGAAGAGGACTACGACTGCAAGTGAAGAAACAGGATTTGCACACCCAAGAAGGATCAAGTGAAGGATCTTTGTGCTTAGAAGAATTATTCCAGGGAAGTGAAGTTTCCCATAGTGCTGACCAAGAAGAGATTTCCCAAGAAGATGAAGATGAAGAAGACGACGACGACGAAGAAGAAGAACCTGATGTTCCTTAAGAGATTCCGAGTAGTCAAAGTGTTACTGAAGACAGTAGTGAAACTACAGTAGCTGAGTTAGCAGATATTGAGAATTCAACCCTTGAAGTTGGTCAAGTGACAAGAGAGAAGCTGATGGACTTGCAGAAGAAGGATGCATCGTTAACTGATTTGTTCTTCAGAGTTGTTGATCGAGAAGAGATGCAACAAACTCCTACCTGTTACCATTCTGAAGGAGGTTTACTGATGAGGAAGTATAGACCTACAGATATACCAGGAGATGCTGTATGGGGCGAATATCATCAAATTTTGATTCCATATCCATTGAGAAAGCAAGTGGTTGCAGTAGCTCATGAGTCTGGACATATGGGAATCAGGAAGACTGTGGAGAAGATCATGAAATATTTTTTCTGGCCTGGACTTCACAAAGATGTTAGCAGGTTCTGTCATGAGTGTCATACCTGCCAGATAGCTGGAAAACCGAAGAAAAGACCATCAAGAAAGCCCCCCTACAACCTATAGAAGTTAGAGGAGAACCCTTTAGCAAAGTGATTATAGATATGGTTGGACCATTGCCGAAGACAAAGAAAGGAAATGAGTATCTGTTGACATTAATGTGTCCTGTGACAAGATATCCAGAAGCAATCCCTGTTGGAAACATATCTGCCAAGATAGTTGCTGGAAAACTTGTGGAGTTTTTCTCAAAGTTTGGAATACCAGAAATAGTACAAAGTGATAGAGGAACAAACTTTACTTCAAAGTTATTCCAGGATGTGATGAATTTGTTAGGAGTGTAACAACAGTTATCCACTGCCTATCATCCAGAAACTCAAGGTGCCTTAGAAAGGTTCCACCAGACATTGAAAAGTATGCTGACAAAGTATTGTTCTGAGTCAGGAAGAGAATGGGATGTTGGCTTACCATTAATATTGTTTGAAGTTAGGAATGCTTACCAAGAAAGTATGGGATGTTCACCTAATGAGATGATTTTTGGAAGAGAGGTGAGAGGACTGTTGAAGATTCTTGCAGAAAATTGGGAAGAAAATCAAGAGGAAAGCCAAGGAGAGTATGTGAAGAATTTGAGAAAAAGGTTGAAAGAGATTAGAAAATTCTCTTTAGAAAACTTGAAAATTAGTCAAGAGAAAATGAAAAGGAGATTTGATGCTAAGGCTAAGCTAAGAAGTTTTAGTGTTGGTCAACAAGTGTTAGTGTTCTTACCTGTCAAGAGATTTCCCCTCACTAATAAATTTCAAGGTCCTTACAAGATAATTCAGAAGTTAAGTGATAGAACTTATGTGATTGAAACACCAGAAAGAAGAAGAAAACAAAGGAAAATACATGTGAACCTCTTGAAACCTTATTTCTCAGAAACTAAAACTGAAACTGTGTCAGTAACCCAAACAACTTTATCTACAGAAGACGATGATGGCTACGAATTGGGAGCTGCAAGCAAGATGAATAATTCTTTAATCTTGGAAAATTTGGAGGATAAACTGAAACATCTGAGTGTTGAACAAGGTGAAGACTTAAGTGACGTAATTAGAAGTTTTCCAAAAATTTTTTCAGATGTGCCTAGACGTACTGATCTGACCAAGCATGAAATCAAGATTCAAGAAGATGGAAGACCTTTCAAGTAAAGAGCCTATCGCTTATCACCGTATCATCGAGATGTTTTGAAGAAGGAAGTTGAGTATTTGCTGCAACATGGATTAGCAGAACCCAGTTCAAGTCACTTCAGTTCTCCATGTGTGTTGGTGAAGAAACCAGATGGTTCCTTTAGGATGTGTACTGATTATAGGAAGCTGAATTCTATCAGTGTGGTTGATAATTATCCTTTGCCTCTTATAGATCAGTTACTTGATAATATTGGGCAAGCCAAGTTTGTTTCCAAGATAGACTTGTTGAAAGGATATTATCAAATTCCCTTAGATGAGAATGCGAAGTTGTTGTCAGCTTTTATTACTCCATTTGGACTATATCAGTATACTGTTCTGCCATTTGGTCTGATGAATGCACCCGCAACATTTCAACGAGTGACAGATCAATTGCTAGGATCAATAGAAGGAGTAGGTGTATACCTAGATGACATCGTGATTTACTCTACAATGTGGGAAGAACATCTGAAGATTCTGAGGAAAGTTTTTAAGAAACTACAAGAAGCAGGATTAACAGTCAACTTAGAGAAGAGTCAGTGTGGAAAGGCAACTGTACAGTATCTTGGGTTTGAAATTGGGAAAGGCCTTCTTGCTCCAGTAAATGCTAATGTAGAAGGTATCCGTAAGGCTACCCCACCTACTACCAGGAAATAGCTACAGAGATTTTTAGGCATGGCTGGTTTCTATCGTCGTTTTTGCATATTTCTTTATGAAGATTGCATCAGATTTCCAAGCTACTGGAAGCATTCGTGACAAGAACGTTTTGTATCATCTGCCCTCTCCAGCTTTTCCGTAAAAGAAGAAAATTTCATTACATTCTATCTTAGGACCTCGAGGCAGTTAGATCTCTCTCTCTCTCTCTCTCTCTCCTCTCTCTCTCTCTCTCTCTCTCTCTCTCTCTCTCCCGCGACATCCTTGAGATTATATTAACGTAACGTAAATTGGTCACTCGTAACTTGTGAGAATTTCATATTTGATATTTCTTAGAATTTATTCAGTGTTATTTAATTTCTTTTGTGGAATCTGAACAAACATTGTTTCGTAATAGCGACTGGTTTTTGTGAAATTGTGTAAGACAAGACTGCAGCAGAGAAAGAAGTTGGTATACCAAAAAGGTAAAGTGTTATATTTTTATTAGTTGCAACTAATAACGGTTAGGTAATAACTAATAACGGATAGGAATTGTGTTTAACTAATAACTAAAAGTTAATGGGAAAAGTGTTTGGTTAACTAATAACAGATGGTTGTGAAGGTTTGGTAAAAACTGTTGGTTACAGTGTTTTTGAGTGAAAAGATTTACACTTTTACACATTGCTGATTTTTTTTTTTTTTTTTTTTTTTTTTTTTTTTTTGTGTTTGTGATTGTTCCATTGTTTGTGCACTATTTCATTTTCTTATTGAAGTGTGTCTTTTTATTTTATATTTTCATTTGCATTCACAATTTAATTGACTTAGTTATTTTCATTGCTTAATCATTGCACATTGAATTAAATTTAACACTTGTGAATTGATTTGCATTTCCTTAGAATTCTTTTCAAAATTTATTGTTGTTTAGCACTTGTAAATTAATTTCAAATTTTCAATTATGGCCTAACACTTTTGAATTTTGATTGAATTAATTTTCTTGAATTTTGTGATAAATTAATTTTGATTTAATTTACTTAATTTCATTCAAGAATTAATTAAACTTTACTTTGTTTTCAAGTAACAGTAATTTTCCCTGATATTGTGAATTTCACTTATAAATTTTGAATTTAATAATAAATTTTTTTATTTAAAATTTTTATAAGTGTTTTCTTTATCTTACACCAGTATAAGTATATTTGATTATGATTATATTGATGATAGGTAGAGACATAGAGGGGTAATTGATTTGCTTTCCTTCAATTTTATTTGAAGTGACTTAGAACCAGGGAAGTACTTAGACTTCTGAAATCAGGGAAATACTTAGACTTTTAAAGTTGTTGATGGAGTGATGCCCTTTGATTAATTTAATTACTTACAAGATTACCTCACACCTGTTTTGATGAACTTAGTCTGATTTTCTGCAATACTGGTAAGTGTTAAGGGATCACTGTTGCCTTTAGAGTATTCAGTCGTTTAAACGTGTTATGAGGGTTCAGGTGTCTGGCTTTTGTGAGGTAACATTAAGTGAATGGTAAAGTGTAGTAACCAGATACTTGGCACTTCGTAACAATATATACATACACACATATATTATATATATATAATATAATATTTCTTATAAATATATATAATATATATATATATTATATATATATATATATATATATATAATATATATATAGATAGATAATATAATATATAACTTATGGAAACCTGGAACTGCCAACTGTACTCTTTCTGTTTTGTCTCTTCCAAATGTAGGAACGTAAACTCCTCCTTCAAAGCAAGAATTTCATTTCTCGTGTAAATACTATCTGTGAATGTGTCTCATCTATTTTCGGAGATTCTATTATATTTCTTTCTGCAGCGACAGGAGAACCCTTTCAACACTTTATCGCTTCTGGATCTCCCTCCAGCATGCACGACCCGTGACGGCTTCAGTCTTCACTTTGCATTTCCTTTCAGAGGCAAAATGCATTTCCTCTTTTCCCTTTTCGGTCACGAGCACATTCTTCTGCTGAAGAGTGAAATGTATACTATATATAAGTTTTAGTTTTCTGTAAAAGAAAACTATTATAATGGATTTGTCTGTCCGTCCGCACAATTTTTCTGTCCTCACTTTTTCTGCCCGCACCTCTTCTGTCCTCAATGTTGCTGTCGGCACTTTTTCTGTCCGCTCTCACGTCTTAAAAACTATTGAGGGTAGAGGGCTGCAAACTAGTACGTTGATCATCCACCCTCCAAATATCAAACATACCAAATTACAGCCCACTAGCCTTAGTAGTTTTTATTTTACTTAAGGGTAAAGTTAGTCATGATCGTGCGTCTGGTAACGCAATAGGACAGGCCACCATTGGGCCTTGGCTGAAAGTTCCTTGGGCCGCTGGTCATACAGCATTATATGCTGTACAGAAAACTAGGCGCAATTTTTTACTTGTTTATTCGTCATGTGGACCTGCGTCCTTAGAAGGTGGACTCAAATAAAACAACGCAGCAGTTATCGGTATTATTTTTCCTTTCCACATCCTGGTGTGAAATAAAAATTAGTCTACCTTTATTACTAAGTTAAACCTGTTAATTGCTGAATCGAGGATGACCTCGTGTGCAAAATTTTTCTATTTCATATCTACAATATACACCCGTACGACAGGTGTATATTTACTTCTGTGATAAAATGGTAAGAGAAACGCAAAGTATCCTCAAAGCGGTATGGTATATTGTTATGACTATTACTGCATCTTAACTGATTATAAGTTATTGCCACGTTTACCACCAATTTTTGTCTCTGGTGCCGCCTTTTATCCT
The DNA here is from genome assembly GCF_015104395.2 of Macrobrachium nipponense. Lineage (NCBI taxonomy): Eukaryota > Metazoa > Arthropoda > Malacostraca > Decapoda > Palaemonidae > Macrobrachium > Macrobrachium nipponense. Next base: position 47,045,686 of record NC_061088.1, on the reverse strand, counting down.
GTTTGATTATTACCTTCTTACATGTTAATGCATATTCTGTCAGGATATTGCAGATTATAGCAAAGAGCATTGAAGATTTTTGCCATATTTACTGTAGTTTTTGTCATTCTGGCTACAGATTTTTACGAAACAGCAGCAGAATTCTTCGATATTTAGTGTAGGTTTTTGACATTATTCCTTCAAGTTTTTGCTAAAAGCTCTACCGACTTTAAGTGTTTTTGCTACTGATCTATGCTACGGTTCCTTTGGACTTTTGACGAATTCACCGCTGGTTGTCAACATGACATGACTGAAGTAGAAGTTTCACATATTAACTACTGACCTTCGTCTTGGTTAGTAGAAATATAAGTTTACAACTGACATTTGGCATGGTTAGTATATATATCTTTCATGTCCATTTTGCTAAGGTTCCTGCAGATTATTTTATATCTTTACAGATGATTTTTATTATTACCACTGCAATTTTGTCCATTCCTGCTGTTGATTTTCGTAATTTTTTCCGGAGTTTCTAAGAACACCGCATCTATTTCAGCACAGTTATCGCAAGCTGCTTGGATTTACTACTGATTCTTTTCCAGCATTACTTCCGAATTTTTCCATGTTCGCCACTGAATTTTTACCAATGGAAATATTCAGACTCACTCTTAAAGGATTGTACCTTAATGTCCCTCGTGAATTATGTCAAAGACTTTAGAAACACCCCAGTTGGTTTATATCCCAAGATGTTTAAAATTAATTTCGTGCTTCCATACAAACATGGCAATTACTTCCTCCATTGGCTTTTGGATTTCGTTATAACGCATAACCACTTGTACCAGGATGATTTTTTTCTTTTCTTTTCTACTTAACCCTCAACTTTCCTTGTTCCTATAGGCAAGTGAGAACGAAACATACTTCTTCGCAGAAATTCATTCGTGAAACGCTGCCACAAACATCAAAGCCATGTTTGCCATTCCATTCTGAAAGGAATGTTCATACAGAGAGAGGTATTACACTCCTTTCTCTTTACCCTCGTCATAAAAATTCGACAACTTTTCTTCATAATGACGGTCATCGACCAAAGCTTCTCATGAGAGCTATTGCTGCTACTTCAAGCAATGAGTTCCCCTCTTGTTGGGAATATTACATTTTTGTCGTCTCTCTCTCTCTCTCTCTCTCTCTCTCTCTCTCTCTCTCTCTCTCTCTCTCTCTCTCTCTCCGTGTCTGTGTGTGTGTTTTACAGTGGATATCTCAATTCTTCTAGTAAGCTTATGCTCTTGAGAGTTAGGAATCAAGAGATTTCTTAGTCCTTCCAGTAAGCTTACTTTCTGAGTAGTTCAGAATTAAGAAGGGACTTGAAATTTCTTATCTTTTCCAGTAAGCTTGTCATCTGCAATATTCAGAATTAAGAAACTACTTGAAATATCTCGTCCTTACTGTAAGTTTACCATCTGGAAATGTTCGAATAAGAATTACTTTCTGGAATGTCTAAAATTAACACTAGACTTGAGATATTTCAAGTCTTTTCCGTATTTATACCTTCTGAAATTTCAACAATGGACTTTAGGTGCCTTACTCTTCCCTTAAGTTTACCATCTGGAAAGTCCAGAATTAAGAGATGAAGTGAAATATCTCAGGTCCTTCTGATAACCTTATCTTCACAAAAGTTCAGAGTTAACGGACGTAAGATACATTCTAGCCCTTCGAGTAACTTTAAACCTTTTCCTCCCTGCAGTAATCGAACTCTCTGGAAAACCCAGAAAGATGCAGTCTTACAATATTATTGGACTCACATTTTCAGCCGCACCAGATTACCATTAAATACACTAAAAAATCACCTGTGTTTTAATGGTAGTAGCAACAACACTAGAAGGCAATAGCATTAAATTTTCGTCAATGAGCAGAAATCTTCTGTCACCTACATCTTTTCTTGAATCTCTTATGAACACTTACTAAAAACCCTTCAATCATCCACAGATAAAGCGTCCTAATTGTATCTTTATTCTATTTTAATCGATAACGACATGGATATGTATACGAACAATTAACTTACGGTGAATTCGCATACACTCTCTCTCTCTCTCTCTCTCTCTCTCTCTCTCTCTCTCTCTCTCTCTCTCTCTGTTCCAGCCTTAGCAAAAATTATCTGAATGCAACAGACGTAGGTATATTAATATTAGTCCTATGAGCCAGTCAATTTTTCGGTTTCAAATTAGTGGCAAAGGATTACCATTATTTCTGGGACGAGTACGGTCCCTAGATATAGAAAATGTATGACAGCCTTGAAAGAAAGAAAGTAAGAAAAAAACTGACCAAACCTATTTTAATACTGTTTTTCTGTAATTTGCATATAAAACATTTCTCCCCAAATTGTAGAATGCTCTGTATTTTGGAATAGACCCGTCGATATTGCAGAGATACGAAATAATAACATGATGAATACGGGAAACATGCAGAATTTGAAGTTCAGTAACTTACAACCTCTTAATGCTCTATTTTGTATACAAAACTCAATTTTTTCATGAAAATTGGCAATATTATCGGAAAATCATAACAACTTATAATTAAACTATTATGTTTATTGTTTTACAAGGAAAATAATATTCTAAATAATTTTTTTATTCATTAAATTTCAGCAAGATGTTTTAGGACCATAACATATATTGCTTCATATTGTACCTAGATCTATCTGTAAGTTTATCCATGCTGCAGGTTGATAATTACCCCTCTCTGAATGCTTTTTCAAACAATCTAAACATGGCAGCAACATATAACTATCTATTTCTTCCTCTTTGATACAAAGCATATGGTACCTTCAGTTCATCGATGTTAAATGTTGCTGTTTCCCTAGTGTAAAAGTAGCAAGTGAACCGTTCCAAGTTTGCCATTAATGATTCTGATAAGACCCTATCTTGGAAAATGCTATATACTCCTTCATTAATCATCTTCTTCATTGCCTTAACTTTTCCTCTTCCCGTAAATGCGCTGACCGTGTAACAGTCATTATTCCAGAATCTGATCCTGTCATTTGTCGCTCACTATTTTTGATTGATAGTTATTGATATATATCGAATACATCTATTGTTTGACTTCCTTCACCTTCATTCATAATCACGGAAAACAAATCCTTGGCAGTTTCCCATAATGTTGCTTGATTGCTTTTATCTTTTGAACAAGACACATACAATCAATCATTTTTGTAGAATACTCTGGAATAAATTCAGCGGTGGGCACATCCTTTTGTAGGAAGTTTCCAAGGAAAGCTTTGTTAGTTTTACGAAGAAGTCCCTCAGGCGTTGCTAAAGGCCACGAAAGAGATCCTAAGGAATGAGATAAAACTTCTTTCATTTTAAGATTCCAAGCTTGTGATCTTATCAGATTTTACCAAATAAAGCTACTCAGCTTTTAAAATTACTGCTTTATCTTTACATTTTACCTCCCTTTTCATGCACGTTGAAGTGAATGTTTCAACTTTACACTGCGTCTTACAGTCAATAAATTTCTTTGTAGGAGGGATGCTTTCTGGTCTCTCCTTCCTAAACATTTCATACTGATTTTCCACAATTTTAATTGCATTCATTAAGTCTGTCTTAACTCCAGCAGTAGCTAGTTTCTCTGCGGAGATTATAAAAATTTCATTTTCTTCTGTCCACTTTTAATGACTTTCACTAATATAATGATACTGCATATTCATCATATGCCATTCTAGTTGTAAGCAGGTCAGGTGAAGAGAACTTAAACCACCTGATTCAATAAAGGTCAGCATAAGATGTAAAAATGAACTTCTGTATTCTGCTGTGATATGATTCCTTTTCACTGTTCCTGGCTTCAGACTAAATTGTGAAGTACCTCCAGTTGTTTGAGTATCTATTTTTATTGTTTCCTCTATGGCTTGATCTATTGGTATGCGTCTAAAGGTATTTGTTTCTGACATTTGAACAGAGACCTGTCCGTTCAAAAAACTGTCATATGCTTCAGGGTGGTCTTTTTTAATGTAACATTTCCACATAGTATACTGGCAAGTATCTTGCATAGTTGACCTTATAAGAAGAACACCAATGAATCATTAACCTTATTGCATGAAGGTGATGGAGCCAGTTTCTATCTTGAGATGCTCGTAGGAGATTAATCAGTGTATACCTCCTACCATGTCAACATATGTCATCCAGACAGCAGATAGGTCCCCCATTATCTTCAAAAGATAATCCAAAAAAGTTATTCCGTAAGTTAAATACAGATTCAGATTCTGGTTCTTGCAATATTTCATTAATATTGCCCTAACTGAGATCATCACTTAAGCTCATTACTTCATTGACAAAGTTATTTAATACCTCAATGTCATCATTAGTAATCCAGGATAAAACATTTTCCCACCCCAGTTTCATCAGTGCTTTATATAAATCTTTATGGACTCGAACTGCACGATTGTATATTTTTCTATGCATTAAGCCAGCACTGAACCATCTCCAAGTGTGCCAGATTCAATGCAGGTGTCACGAAGGCCGCCATCTTGGAATCTTTTGCCAAGAATTGACGTGAAGTTACTGATAGTGTGGAAAGCTCCCATATAAAGAATTATATTATTCCAAGCCTCCTTTTCCTTCCATATGATTTCAGAGGCTTTTGTGTAGAGGACTTGGTCCATAACTACCACTATTGCAGGAAGATGTAAGTTCTTTTTTATTTCCTCATACCTTTTCATAATTTCATAAATTTTTGTATTCTTGTACTGTCTCTATCATTTCTTGCTATAATCCAAACCAAGTTTTTCCATGAGCTTTTCTTCCTTCTTACTATGCATACAGAAAGTTCTTCATCAGTAGTTGTTATACTTCACTGCTTTGTTTTCTTTACAGTTGTTAATGCTACTCTTGGAAGGTGGGGACCAAAGACATTTTGTTGAACATCAATTTCATTTATTCGACGAGAGGTTCCTTTTCCAGTTAATGTTTCTTCTAACAGATCTATGTTGTCCCAAGCTAGATTTGTAAAAAGATAATGTAGAATATTACTGGCATGATCTTTTGTTCAGTATATCCAGAAGACAGTTTATCCATACATAATGCAGAGTCATTTTCTTCAAATTGTGAATAAGGTATCCCATGAACAAGTCGATTCAGGGAATGAATCATTTCAATATACCCAGTTAAAGTTAAATACATGTTTGGGCGGTTTTTGTTGCCCACAAGTCACTGTATAAACCAAATCCTGGCTAAATGAATGTATTAGTCTGCTGACTCTTGGGGATGGGTTTGCTTTGGCAGCATTTCCTGTAAGAAGCCACATGTAAAACCTCTGAAGAAAATCAGGTACATTATAAGACTGAAGATCTACATCAGACAGATGATTTTGCGAGATCATTCTTAATCTTGTTTCCCAGATGGTTTGATGCAAGATCAATAAAGTTATCTAAGTTTGATCTGGTCCTCCAAAGTTCTAACTCTGCTTTTAAATTTTCATTATTCCTTAATGACAGTCCCTAGTGCTACGGTACAACCAATAACTTTCCATTGTTATCTGGAAAAACTGATAAGCAATGCCGTGAATACTTAAGCATATTTCTTTTAATGTTGTTTTTGGTGGAATCCTTGACTTCTTGAATTCTTTTTAATTTCAATATTGAGTGAAGCTTATCTGTGAAGGATGAAAGGGATACAATTCGTTGATTTGGGATGACAGATTTTTTTTTTTATTTAATTAAATCGTCATACGCACCATGTTCTACCTCACTATATTGTAGTTTTCTCCAGCGGTATCTAGTTCTTTATTTTTACTGGGAGATCTGCTATAATTTTTGTGACCTGTGATAGTGAGCTTCTGCATATACTAGGTCTCTGTAAATCATTGCCATAATCTTTGTATCCCCACTATGGATAGCATATTTTTGAAGAGTATCATCCACGCATAATTCTGTAGCCTTTACTTATTTCTCCAGTGATAGTGATCCCTTCATCCCTTTTTTCTTTTCACAGAACATACAGACTACTTGAAGTAATGGTCCAGGTGCTGTTACAATCCTCCTTGGTTGTTTGCCAGAAAAACACTCTACTTTCATATCACACACTTTTCATAATGAAAATGCTTCTACATTTTCTGTGGTAGATTACAAGAGGAAATTCATTACCACTTAAGACTGTAGATGGGGCAAAAACCGGTTCTTAGTTTCTTATGGTGGCAGCTATTAGTAAAGTTTGCCAAGACTCATTGAACTGAAGTTCAACTAGTTTTTCGTTCTTATCAGCTTTATTCGAACATCTGTGTAAAATACACTTTTCTTCCTCAGAAACCACAATATTAATATCAGCCATGAATAATATGCACTGAACAACATTAGTTTTACCTTGTAGAAGAAAGAAACAAGGAATGGTAATAATAGAAAGGAAATTAGAATGAAATAAAATATAGTATTATATTTTTATGAAAATATTTGGAATCAAATGGATTTCTAATCGACAGAAGTCATTATACCATCACTTGGAATAATGATTCTTAAAAGACAATACAGATTTTATTATTATTGGTCAGTTCTGGCGATTTATCAATGACAGACAGGCAGATAAATGGTTTAAAATGTAGAATTCTGTTTTATCCGTTTGATATTGTATTGCAGTTATTTAAGAAAATGCTCATAAGGTATGATTTAGCCAGTAGATATTCAGGGCTATCATACATTTTCCAATCCTATATACTTGTAGCTCTCTGAAAATCATAGTGAAACTTTACCCCTAATTTGATACCGATTTTCAAAATTTGAGGGTCTGGCTCATGGACTATATTTGACTTACATCCATCTTTGTAGAAAAATGGTTAAGGTTAACCCTAATCCAATTTCTCGTACAAGAGTCCGAATCCCACTCAAGCAAGCAAATAAAAAACATATATTACCAGGCCGGGGTGCATATTCCTGAAGTCTGGATGGAAATAGACCCTCTCGGATATTAGAACCAATCAGAGCATGTTTTGGAGCGGTGACGTTGTGAGACTCCGCCCTCCTTAGTGTTACCACCTATAAACTTTTCTTAATTCTTTCAAAAGCACCAGTTTTGAAAGTATTAATCTTATATAATACGTTATAAGATTGGTAAATATATTAGTTATTATAGATTCATACAGAATATATGTATCAACTATGCTGTACCAGTTAGCATTTACGCTAGAGCTTATTATTATAAAAAGGTACTGAGAGTCTGAGTACGCAAGCTATATGGCACCATTGCTCAATGTAAAGAAACTGCATGTGCTGTTCCTGTTCTGTAACTTCTGTTGAATTGATTGAGTCTGTAGTCTATAGTCCTCCTAGTCGTTGTTTTCGTCGTGTGTTACTTGTACTTTAGTCACTATGGAGTGTACAAGAAATCCCGAGTTGCTAGATTTTGAAGGCAGTGGCTTCCATAATATTATTTTGCAGAAAAATAAAGATTTCGTATGCTTACGAACTAATGCTAAATCAAGGGAAGATTTAGACAAGTGGAGAGTAATATTCAACATCAAGAATTGTATGTGAATAATCTTTTGTATATAATAAACTTTTGTATAAAATAATCTTTTGTAAATAATTTGTTTTTTTCCCTTATCTCCCAAGCTATGCAGTTGATTTTAAAATTTACAATGAAATATCAGCAAAGGAAAGCTTTAATACAAGCAAAGCAAAAATTTTGCATAGTTTAGGATATCTGCACAACAAAACCTGAGCATGGCCTTGGTTGTAATACACAGCGTAAATTTGTGCTTTATTACATATCTGTGCAAATTGAAAATTTGTTCTGGTATATTTTTCTTTGACTAGAATGAATTTGCTACTCATTTCTGTTGGGTATTATTAAAAGAATATGCTTTATTTATTGCAACATAGATTTACTCTAGCAACTGAAATAAAGGTCTATATTTCCTGTCTTACACCATGTATACTTCCGAACATTAATTACCATCCGTATTCTAGCCTAACCTGACTAAATATGTACATTTCAAAAACATTGAGTAAAAACTACAAAACAACAATAGAAAATATATATGTAATAAGCAGCAAAGAACAAATCAACTTGCAGAAGACATATATATGATCAACAGGGCAAAATTTGTGCGTTTTGATGGGTACAATGATTCCAAATAAAATTCAAAGTAACAAATATGAGTAGTTAAGTCATTTTTTCAATGGGTGAAGTATTACGTAACGAAACAGCTGATTGCCAGGGGATCATAGTCCTCCTGTCGAGGCCAATATAAGCAGTTAAGTCTTTTTTCAACGAGTGAAGTATTACGTAACGAAACAGCTGATTGACATAGGATCATAGCCCTTCTGGTGTGTTTCATTGAGCAATGTTGCCAGCCGTATGCCTTGCGTATCTCGGTGGTACTTTTTTTTAATAATTATATTTACCAATATTATAACCTCTCACAAGATTATATTCTCAAAACTGGTGCTTCTGCATGAATTATTATGTAATGAAGTGGCTGATTGCCATGGGCATGGCTTTCTGCGTGTTTCATTGAGCAATGGTCCCATATGCCTTGGATATCTCGGTAACTTATGATGCATAAGCGATAGCGTAAATATTAGCTGGCACAACATAGTTGATACATATTTTCTGTATACATCTATAATAACTATATTTACCAATATTAAACCTATCATATAAGATAAGATTAATATAACTGGTGCTTCTGCAAGAATTAAGAAAAGCTTATACGTGGTAGCGCTAGGAGGGCGGAGTCTCACGACGTCACCGCTACAAATCACGCTCTGATTGGTTCTAATATCCGAGGGGGTCTATTTCCATCCAGACTTCAGGAATATGCGGCCGGGGTAGGAAATCCCCAAACGAGACATTATGTATAGGTGAACGACGTGTGCGCCACTTCTCTGCAGTTTTCTGGTTCTCAGCTGGTCATTCGTATTTACTATCATGCATAATAGTTCGTTCCCTCCGCTGATCCAGTGAGTGAACATGAACCCTCGACTATGAAACCCCAAAGCAGTTGAACAAGTAACTGATTAAGCAGCCAACAGATGTCGCACCGTCAGGGCAAGGAAAGAGGAGTGGGAAGCAGGTATTTTTCTTGAGCATAGAGTAAAGTCTACATAACCGTATATCGTTAATTAAGAGAGTGAGTGTAAAGTTTTTGTTGTTGACGATACTGGGTTTGAATATAAAATGCGCAGTTAAGAAATAAATATAAGACTAAAAGTGCTTAGGAAGTCAGTATTGAGAATTAGCATTTCCTATAGATTATCGTATCCTATCGACAGCCACGACTGTCCACGAGATCGATACAAAATTTCACCAACAAGGTTAACGGTGGTGTTCTGCAATCTACAATCCACCTCATTATATATATATATATATATATATATATATTATATATAATATATATATATATATATATATATATATATATATATATATATATATATATTTATATATATAGTGACGAAGTGGCCTAGAGCATCTGGGTCTAGATACCATTAATACTTGGGGGAAGTAGCCAAAGATCTGTGTCTGGACACAATTAATAGTTTTTTACCCAAATTGACAAATATCTGTTTACTACACTTACCATTTGTACTTGTTAGCACAAGAGACCCTTTTATTCCTGGGTCTGGGACACCCTTTGTACTTTGGGCACAGTTTGATCAAGTACTTGGTTATTGCTTACCTCACTACAGCCAGACACCGGACCCTTCATCACAAATACTAAACGACTGAATACTCTAAAGGTAACAGTGATCCCTTATAGAACTGAACAGTCAAGAAAACAATCAGTCTAAGTTCTTTAAAATAGATGTGAGGTAATCTTAATCAAAGGCATCACTCCTTCTGCAATTTCAAATCTAAGTATTTCCCTGATTCTGATTCATTTGAGGGAAACGGCACAATTACCACTATATGTCTACCTAAACGAAAATAAAATATAATACTGGTGGCATAATAAAGTGCTCATATAAATTTTAAATGCAAAAATTTATTTCTAACTTCAAAATTTATAAGTGAAATTCACAATCTCAGGGAAATTGTTATTACTTGAAAACAAAATTCTTGATTTAATTATTAGGCAAGATTAAATAAAAGTTTATCAAGAAAATTAATTAAATTAAATTATAAAGCAGTAATTAGATTTGAAATGAAAAATAATTAAATACAAATTAATTCACAAGTGTAAGATTCAAAATTTACACAATCAAAATAATTCTAACTAATTAAACAAAATAAAGACAATGCAAAAAAGCATAATGCATAATATGAAAACAATTAAAGCATTGACAGTACAAACATTATGCATATAAAATGGACATGTCAAAAGAACAAAGCAAAAGAAAAATTGCATAAAAATTATAATTTTATCCAAACATTGTAAAATAAAACCTCGAAGTGCACTTCAAAATATTTGTAAAATACCTTCAAATGCAGTTGCAACTCCTGACTCAAAAGAAAAGGCCTGTTACATTCTTTCGTGGGCGCCTTCACAAAAATAATATCAATAACACTATGCTCAGATTCCGCAAACAACACATACATTAAGACAATTACTGAGTGACCTGCTCAAATACAAATGTGAGTTACATTACGTTAATGGAACAGACTCGCGAATGAGCGAGCGCGAGAGAGAGAGAGAGCTTTGACAGAGAGAGAGATACTATCCCTCACACCAGCGACTAGGTTCCGGGATCGAAAGAATAGTTCTCTATCTCTGTAAGCTTATGGGCATATGGGGCGATTAGCATCGAGTTCAAGACGAAAACATATTACGTCATCTCTCTGTGTTAAACATCAATAAAATCATTGTAAGGAAGGTTCTCGAAGGACTCAATGCTACCTGGGAGGTCCCTTTGCATGTTTGCGCGGATAAAGAAATCAGCTGGCTCAGACGTTTTCAAGATGTGAATAACAAATTTCTCTATTACTCTTTCTCTCTCTCTGTCTTACGTATGTTTCTCCTCTCTCCGCCTTATGTATGTTTAAAAATGAAAAGTTACACTACTTAACATGTGTTATCTTTAAATGTGGGAATCTGAACACAAAAACATACATATCATAACATGTTACACAGGTTCTGAGGTGAATTAATCATATTACAAAAATTATAATTGCAATACAAAACTTACATTATAAGAATATATATAATATATATATATATATATATATATATATCTATATATATATATATATCATATATATACTATATATATATATATACATATATATATATATACATATATATATATATTATATATTTTGCTACTTTCAAAATGCATGTTTCCCCTCTTTGAAATGTCTTGTAGATTGTGTAACATTTTTTCAGATTCCTAGGTTGCTTAGAATAGGATGTTTTAAATGTGTGTTCAGATTTCATATTGCATGTTGTAAAAGAATATATATATATAACGTAAAAAGAGAGAGATCTCCGTTTGCTTCCCTAATCTGTCAACACGTGTGATAGCGAGCGAGCTGGAGTCTTGCGTTGTTATCAAAACATGTCAATCTTAATTGTCACAGCTCATCCTCCGTTTCGATCTTGTACGTGTCTTTCTTTTTTTTTTAACAGACTGGACTCGTACGCGTATGTCTTAGATCAAAACCACGTGCAGATTGCATATTTCTTTATGAAGATTGCGTCAGATTTCCAAGCTACTGGAAGCATTTGTGACATGAACGTTTTGTATCATATCTGCTCTGTCCAGTTTCGCAAGAGAAGATTACATTCTATCTTAAGACCTCGAGGCATTAACATCTTGCTCTCGCTCTTTCTCTCTCTCTCTCCCGCGACATCCTTGAGATTATATTAACGTAACGTAAATTGGTCACTCGTAACTTGTGAGAATTTCATATTTGATATTTCTTAGAGTTTATTTATTATTATTTAGTTTCTTTTGTGGAATCTGAACAGACATTATTTCGTAACGGCGCCTGGTTTTTGTGAAATTGTGTAAGACAAGACTGCAGCAGAGAAAGAAGTTGGTATACCAAAAAGGTAAAGTGTTATATTTTTATTAGTTGCAACTAATAACGGATAGGAATTGTGTTATCTAATAATGGATAGGGAATGTGGTTAACTAATAATTGTTAGGAACTGTGGTTAACTAATAACTAATAACAGGTGTTTACGAAGGTGTGGTAAAAACTGATGTTTTGAGTGAAAACATTTACACTTTTACACATTGCTGATTTTTGTGTTTGTGATTGTTCCATTGTTTGTGCACTATTTCATTTTCTTATTGAAGTGTGTCTTTTTATTTTATATTTTTGTTTGCATTCACAATTTAATTGACTTAGTTATTTTCATTGCTTAATCATTGCACATTTAATTAAATTTAACATATGTGAATTAATTTCCATTTACTTAGAATTCTTTTCAAGTTTTATTGTTGTTTAGCACTTGTGAATTAATTTCAAATGTTCAATTATTGCCTAACACCTTTGAATTTTGATTGAATTTATTTTCTTGAATTTTGTGATAAATTAATTTTGATTTAATTTTACTTAATTTGATTCAAGAATTAATTAAACTTTACCTTGTTTTCAAGTAACAGTAATTTTCCCTGATATTGTGAATTTCACTTATAAATTTTGAATTTAATAATAAATTTTTGTATTTAAAATTTTTATAAGTGTTTGTTTTTATACCAGTATATTTATATTTTGATTATGATTATATTGATGATAGGTAGAAACATACAGTGGTAATTGATTTGCTTTCCTTCAAGTAACTTGAAGTGACTTAGAACCAGGGAAGTACTTAGACTTCTGAAATCAGGGAAATACTTAGACTTTTAAAGTTGTTGATGGAGTGATGCCCATTGATTAATTTAATTACTTACAAGATTACCTCACACCTGTTTTGATGAACTTAGTCTGATTTTCTGCAATACTGGTAAGTGTTAAGGGATCACTGTTGCCTAGAGTATTCAGTCGTTTAAACGTGTTATGAGGGTTCAGGTGTCTGCATTGGTTTGAGTTAATAATTTGATGCATGGTAACCAGATACTTGGCACTTCGTAACAATATATAGATATTAATAATATATATATAATATTATATTATTATATATATATATATAATATAATATATAATATATTATTATATTAATATATACATTGAAAGGAAACTCCCTAAAAGTAGAAGAAAATAGGACCCTGATAAAATTAGCTCAACTAAAAGCTGCAGCCTAAGATTGTCCATATACTACGCAACCTAACTCACCAGTGCCAAGACAGCAGCCAGTTGTCCCTAAACCCTCCCCAAGACAGGAACTAGTCAGGGAAGGGGGAGGACCACTGCAGTTAGCATATTTGCTGGTAATTGCTTTTAAAGTACGTCAATCAAAATTGTTAGTGATAATTAACTCGTTTACACATTAGCTTTAGCTGTAACTACATCGGCACAGGAAAACTACTTTGTTCCTTGAAACACAGAGTCTAAGTTTGGTTATTTTCTACTACAATGCATCGTGAAAACCAAAATGAAGCTGTCAGTAACAAAGACATATAGTAAAATTGATCATTTGGCGATTGCCCTGGTGATAAAACGAAACCAATAAGATGACGTTTGTTCACTATGGTGTTAACCTAGAAAAGAACTGAAAGAGTCTCTCTCTCTCTCTCTCCCTCTCTCTCTCTCTCTCTCTCTCTCTCTCTCTCTCTCTCTCTCTCACACACATTTTTTTGTCTTTATCTCTGTCCTATTATATTTTTTCTCTATTTCTGTCTATCTATCTTTCAACTAAATGCGAACTTGTTACATTGGTGAAAATATCTTAATATTTCATATTGTTTTAGTATTTCAAGAAAATTACAAATAGCCGTAATTCGTAAGTGAACTGAAAATGTTGCTAATTTGCTGTTATAGATGTTATATATATATATATATATATATATATATATATATATATATTATATATATATATATATATATATATATATATATATATATTAATATATATGAGGGGGATTGCAGATTACAGAACGCCACCGTTAACACTGTTGTGAAAGTTTTGCATCGATCTTGTGGACAGTCGTGTCTGTTGCTAATTCTGAATAACTGACTTCCTAAGCACTTTTATTCTGATATTTATTTCGTATATTTCCTTAAAACTGCACATTTTAAACTCAAACCCAGTTTCGTCAACAACAAAAACTTTACGCTCACTCTCTCAATTATACTTTTACTTATAATTTAGCGTGTATGCGTATAGATACATGCATGCATATCATATATATATATAGTATATATATATATATATATATATATATATATATATATATATATATACTATATATATATATATATATATATATATATATATATATATATATATATATATATATCTATATATATATATATATATATATATATATATATATATATATATATATATATATATATATATATATATATATATATATATATATATATATATATATATATATATATATATATATATATATATATATATACACACACCCACACACACACACACACACACACACAAATATATATATATGCGAGTCCTAGGGGTTGTAATTAATAATGTATTTATTATGTTCGTTGTGACCTTTTTGGAATGCATAGAGAACAGAGCCAAAGCAACGACCCGAGAAAAGCTGATAAATGATTTCTGGGTGGCGTGATATGAAAAGGCGGGTCAATGTTCACGAGTTCATGGGTCTTTTTAAAGTGCCTTTGAGAAACTGGTTGTAGCCCGTAATATGAGGCGTTGTCGAAGTGTGCATTCGTATGTACGTGGGCGCCTCTTCTATTCTTACTGGCATCCTTAGCCAAGTCTATGGGGAGACTTGCATAGAGACGTCTGTGGGAGAAAGGCAAGATGCCGGGAGAGCTCTGCCAAAGTTTATTTGTATTAAGTGTATAATGTCCTGGTTGGCAATGGAAAAGTGTACCTTTACTTTAGCTAAAGGGGATGGCTTGTTACACATTGTAAGAATGTTTAATCTTTAACTTTGTCTTTAAACTTATGTGTGCTAACGAGTGTGTTTCTCATGCCTTTGAAACAGACGATTCTGGCGAGGGAATTGAGTATTCTGGCAAAGGCGGACCGAGGGTCCCGTATGGGAGAATAGACGATTGGTGTGACAAATTACTGTTTTAGACATTTCAATGTTGGGGGGTTAACTGAGTTAAGTTAGTCTGTGAGACTTGGATTATTATCTTTCCATTGTTGAATAAACATTTATTTTTTATATAACTTTGACTCTCATTTAGATTACCTGTCACAATGGAGAGAGAGAGAGAGAGAGAGAGAGAGGTTGCCAAGAGAGAGTTGAGAGCGAAAGAGATCGCTTGGAGAGAGAGAGAGAGAGAGAGAGAGAGAGAGAGAGAGAGAGAGAGAGAGATGGTGTGTATCGGTTTGTCTACCGCTCAGGGTTCCACGTTTACCAAATAAAAACAAGATTAATATTGTATTTAACAGTTGGTGGCGAGCGGTGTAAGAGGTTTTTTTTATGCCTAGGTATGCTAATGAAGAGACAGGTGACCAGTTAAGCATAGAGGGGTTATGATCATGTCACAGTTTTGTTGGCTTAGCGATAGTTTTCGAACGACAAAGCCTTTGTGGGATAGTGGAAAATTGTTAAATTGTTAGATTTCAGTTACTAAGTGGGAGAAAATGAGAAAATATCCGTCCGGTAACTGTGGTAAGGGGAGGGGAAGGATTTTTGTTAGAGTCAGCATTTTGCCCAGGCAGTCTGCCTCAAGGAGCGGGGAACAGTCAGTTAGTACTGAGATGTTTGTGAGTGTGATCTCCGAGACGATCCGCATGTGTTATTAGCGTGTCTTGCGCAAATTCCGAGTTTTTTTTTTTCTCATTATGAAGTGGTGAGTGTTAAAGAACATTATTTTTGAGGGGAGGGTTTTTGAAATAATTCAGTGTAATGGGACTGGTTTAAGATGTCAAAATTTCTTTTTCCCATAGTAGCAGAAAGTGACAAGTTTTTCATTATTGGCGCATGTTTAGAAAAGATGCATTCGTCTTTGTGAGTGTGTATGGATATTTTTCATGCATGCGAACTGTGCTTGGGTTGCATTTCTGCTTGAAGACAAAGAGCGCCCACTTGTTCTTGCAGGCTCAGCAAATTTCTGCTAACGAACGCAGAAGGGCATTGCTTACTGGGAGGGTACTACTGGTCTGCCTTGGGGGTATTGCAAGGGGGTTGAGAGACAAATTTGCCCTTGAAAATGATTTTACAATGCCAAGACATCAGCTGATTGATTAGTTGATGAAGTGAAATGCCCGTAGGGTTTTTTTTAAGAAAAGAGATTTTCTTTCTCTTGGATGAAGGGAAAAGGAAATGAAAAGAGATTTTCTTTCTCTTGAATGAAGAGAAAAGTAAATGAAATGCATGGGGTGTGTGTATCTTTTCCTTATGCTTTGGAAGACACAAATATAATGGGGACACAGAGATTATTATTTTTTTTATTGTGTTGGAGGGATTACTTTAAAATGCCGGTGATTGGTGTCGAATGGTGTTGATTTTGGGTGTGGCAATGGTGATATATACTGTGGGTTTGGCAATACAAGTGTATGCTAGGGGAATTGCACCCTTACTTGAAATCTTTACATGAGGATTTATTTTACGAGAGATTTGAGATATTTCATGGGAAATTATTTTATGATTATTACAGATAGGTATATTATGGAGAATTATTACAATGAATTATTTGAGAAGTTTTGGGGTTAATTATTTGTTGAGTTTTTGTAACTTTGGAGAATATTTCAGTCATTCATGAGTGATGAGTTTTAGTGAATCTTGATGAGTCTGGCTGAATTTTGCTGAATCTTTGGAGAATGGACAAGCATTAACATTGGTGATGTTTTCTTTATACTAATACTAGTGATTTTGATGATGGCAATTTTTGTGATACTGCTGATAGTGATATTTCTGATACTTATTTTTTTTATTCACTAATACGTGGGTGCTGTAATGCTATCAAGGTTGGTGAAATCTTTTTTGAATTTGGGAGAACTAACAACACATTTTTTTTCTTCTTCTTCTTCAGCAGATAATTGTTTGACATCTAGTGAGTTACGGGAGATAGTTAACAATGCCGTTGATTTTTCTTTTATTCCTTTTTGGAAGTTAGCCATCGCTGACACAAGTTTTTTTTATCATGGGTGAATTTTAGTTTATTTTTTGTGTGAATATTTTTTTCTAATATCTCAGTTCGTGACTTAGTGTCATTATTCGGGAACGTGTTTGAGTTTTCAGCTGTTTGATGCACAAAGAGATTTATGGGAGAATTTTAGCATTTTTTTTAATGCATACGTAATGGCACTACTGTTAGTCTAGGGATTAACAGCTTAAGGGCGTTGTTTTGGATACAAAGAACATAAGGACATATGTACTGTGACAATAAAAGTGAAAGTTTAAACAGTGGTTAAATAAATAGGCAAAATACAATGCCATGTGCTAGCTAGTGTTTCCTTAAATGTATGTTTAAAATTTAATATGTTACATGTTGGTTTTAGATAAAAAAAATTACAAAATTACATACAGGAATAAAAATGAATCTAAATACAGGAATAATAATAATAAAAAAAATATATTTTATAGTATGCATAAAGGTACAAGTCAGATAATTGACGACCGAGAATCGGAAAAAACTTCGTCGGTATGAAGATACCTGCAAGAAACTTATTGATGCCACTAAAGCAATTGATTTTGTTTTTACGATATATATATATATATATATATATATATATATATATATATATATATATATATATATATATATATATAATAATAAAAGGAGCCATAAAAACACCAAAATGTAGAGAGAAAGTACTATATTTCAGAGACTGCTGTCTCTCTCTTCAGGTATATGAATGAATATACCTGAGAGAGAGACAGCAGTCTCTGAAATATAGTAATTTCTCTCTACATTTTGGTGTTTTTATGGGCTCCTTTTATTAGATGGAATTCTGTTGTTACAGAACATTTTTACCTGTCACATATATATATATATATATATATATATATAACATATATATATATAGATATATATATATATATATATGTATATATATATATATATATAATATATATAGAATAATATTATGAAATATATATATATAATATATATATATATAATAATATATATATGCATGCATGTATCTGTACACATACAGACCAGAGTATAAACTCTTATTTTATTAGAGTTTTGAGGCTGGTCTTCTTCACTGACGATTTTTAAGTGTATTTTGTGACTGAGTTTCATACACTTCCTTAATTGCATCTCTCAGGTTGCAACAAAATTCTTAATTAACGGCCAGGTAGGATATCATGGATACAAACTATGCGGTCTCATTCATGGGGAAACAGCATCGGATATGTTGCAATTTTTGCAGAATTTGGCCGCAGGAGTTTTCTTACGCTTTAGATAATAAAACCATGTAACAGATGCAATTTTTACTGTTAAGATTTGTCAAGGAACCTCCTATGCCATAATGATATGAATGAAAATTATGGTTATCTGTTGTTAATCATCCTTAATCTATCGTTTGAAACTTTCAAACTAAGAAAAATTCTCTCTCATACAAAAATATAAATATATATGAGACGCGTTCTGTCTTTTATCCACTTATCTAGCACCGACGTTTCGTATCAGCTTGATACATTTTCCAGGCTGAAAATATTACACATCAATTGCGTATAAGTAGTAAAAGTTACACACATTGTTTACCAACACCATAATTGAAAAACATTTTTAACAAATTAAGAATAAAAACAGAAACACAGAACAACAGTGAAAGGGCTTAGAGTGAATACAGAAAACAAAAATTAATAAAAAAACAATTATATATATATATATATATATATATATATATAATATATATATTATATATATATATATATATATATATATGTATATATATATATAATATATATCCATATATATATATATATATAATATATATAATATACACTATATAGATAGATATTAGGAATATATATATATGTAAGGAAGCTGAATTACTCTGTGGTAATAATGCCAGAAGGAGGCTGAGAGGTGTTTTTGCTAAAATGGACCAGTACATTAAAAGTGCATTAATAAGTTGCGATGATGTAGACTTGGATAAATGTTTGTAGGACCTAATGAAAACTCAACTCAGAAATAAATTATTACGTAAGCAGACTTTCCACACAGCATGGCTGGAAGTGACAAACAAGCATTATGACAACTTGCAATCTCCAGAGGACATATAAGGACATATATGTCCTCTTGTGTCCTTTATAAATATACTTGCCCTAAATGTATTTCAGGGATTGACGTGGGATCCACCAAGCATCTTACGGCGTCCATTGAATCACATCGGGAAGTCAGTTTCCACACCGGTAGCAGAATCTTGAACTCCAATATCAGGAACCGTTCAAAACAATGTAAAGCCTACATTGAGAACAAAGATTTTAGTGTCATCAGTCACACTGCCAATCCTCAAGATTTAACAATCCTAGAATCGTTATTTATAAAACAACTCCTACCATCGTTATACACTCATACATCTGCGAGTCAGTTGGCTTTTTTCCATTTCGTTCCTTTCTGTTACACCTATAGGTTGGTTCTGTTTTTATTTATTTCCTTCTTACTTAGTAATATTTTAAATGAATTCTTAGGTTCTACTTTTCATTGTTTTTATGTTTTCTTATGCGTGGGCCTGAAGATGTAATTCAGTTGAACACAGGTTTACCTGGTACACCATCTTGTGAGACTGAAAAATTACATGGTAACAGTGTTTACTGAGGGGGATGGGGGTAGAACCCCTTCTCACCTAACAAGAGTTCCACCAATAAGCTCTGGAGTTCGTTTGGTGGGCGGAGTTATTAGGTAAGGTTGAAGAAAGACAAACACACATACACACAGAGTAAAAAAAAAAAAAAATCTGAGCAGTTTATATCGTTATAATGAAGATTGTTGTCTCACTTGTAATATAAGTTTGTTTATTAAGGTTCCATTTAACTTTTGGCCAAGACGTCTTACAACCTTGTCTATTATTATTTATCGGTCATATTCATTACACAATACTTAAAATGTATCAACATTTTAAAGTTATATTGGTAGTAGAGGAAAAGACCCCATATAGACTCCACTTTTCTAGCCCCGCCCCATGCCCCTCACCCCCTAAGGGGCGTGGCTACCCCTCCCCCCTCCTGTTACTGCGCCCTAAAAAGGGGCGGGGCAACACCCCAAACCCCCAAAAGGGGCGTGGCCACCCTGACCCCATATAGACTCCACTATTCTGGGGGGCATGGCCACCCTGACCCCATATAGACTCCACTATTCTGGGGGGCGTGGCCACCCCTGACCCCAAATTGACTCCATTTGTCTTACAAGCTCATGTACGTACATGAGCTCATATTAGGGGGCGTGGCCCCCCTGACCCCAAATAGACTCCACTTGTCTTATAAGCTGATATACGTAGATGAGGTGTAAAAGGGGGTGTGGCCACCCTTGACCCCAAATTGACTCCACATTATTGATGAGCTCATGCACGTCCATGAGGTCCAAAATGGGTGGGGGCGGGGCCACCTGTGACGTCACGCAACTCTACGTGAATAAAACCACCATTTCAACTCCGACTCCAAATTGAGTCCATATTTCTATCCCGTGACGTCACGTAACTCTACGTGAATAAAACCACCATTTCAACCCACTACCCCAAATTGACTCCATTTTCTACCCCCATGACGTCACGTAACTCTACAGGAATAAAACCACCATTTCAACCTCCCACCCCAAATTGACTCCATTTTCCTATCCCCCCGTGACGTCACGTAACTCTACGGGAAACCCACCATTTTAACCCCCCACCCCAAATTGACTCCATTTTCCTAACCCCCGTGACGTGACGTAACTCTAAGGGAAACCCATCATTTCAACCCCCGACCCCAAATCGACTCCACCCTTATGCCTCCGTGATGTCACGTAACTCTACGGGAATAAAACCACCCCATTCCGACCCCAAATAGACTCAGTTCACTGCTTTTTTGCGACTCATGTCCCCTTTAATTTTTTTCAATGTAACCGGGACGTTTACCTCCTCCTCCTCCTATAAAATCTCTAAATTTATATATGCACATCGCGAATATAGCCTCTATCGACTTCTCTCTCTCTCCCTCCCTCTCTCTCCCTCTCTCTCTCAGCCGTTACATTTTATATATATACACAGCTGTTTAGATATTCGGAGTATCATGATAAAAGGATATTTGGCGACTGACTTCAACCTCATGTGAGATATATATTTATCAATTTGATATCTCCCCCAATAACCGACAAGGATCACATTATCCGATGATGAATCACGCACAAACACACACAGGAGCTGACTCCACACTCATGTGAGACATATATTTATTAGTCTTAATCTCCAGGGGGATGGTATACATGAATTAATATTGTATACAAAGTAAAATAAGAATACACTGGAAAAAGGTGTACAAAAGAATACACGGATATGATATACATTCATTTTACGAAAATAATACATCATCGAGACACGTTGCTAGTATATACGACACACACCCTCCCCAGCTTGCCGATCGTGTGTGAAAGACAGTTCATCTAATACATACGGTATGTGCATGTCACTAACGGTTGTATCCAATTTACTATTACCCTCAAGATTAGTATAATTGTTATCAATATGATCACAAACCTCCTTTCTATTCATTAACCACTTTCGAAGCCATGGCGAGAGTGTGCGTCTTAATAATCCAATGATTCAAGAGTTAAAGAGTCACCGAATCCGACAGTCGAGCTTCCCCTCCCCCCCACCCCCCTGACACTATGAGTTATTAAAGATGCTCCCTTTTATCACAAACACTGATTAAACAAGTTGTATCATACTACCGCCAAGACTCCCACCTGAAAATATGAATCACGCTAATGCCCAACCGACTTTCGAACTATTATCTCTCTCTCTCTCTCCTCTCTCTCTCTCTCTCTCTCGCTACGCTTCGTGACATTCAGTATCTCAAATTTCCTTTTTTTTTTCTCTGTTTACCCGCCTCGGCAGTGCGTACGTCATCCCTGACTTTGATCAAGTTTATTTTTACTCAGTAAAAGGACTCACAGTCAGGTGGTTTGCAGTTACATAGCCATGCCTTTGATAAGGTTTATTTTCGGTTTCGAGTAGGATACTACCCGTCAACAGTATGTATTTCTCTCCTTTTTTCCCGAAAGTCGCTTCCGAACTTATTGCATTAGAAGAATACTCGCAATCCCCTCCACTTTAAACATTCGTTATAAGTTATGACTCTTCTTACTACCCGACTTCCAATGTGCACATTCCGTCTTTTGAAATATTATAAATATTTTCTCGTTACCCACTGATCACTCCTGTGTAAATGGTGTACTGATAAAACCTCTTTCATTCCCGATAGTATATTCCTTATTATTTCACGGAGACTGGCGCAGTGTACGAAAAAAACGGAACGCAAAGTCCGCACTTATACGAAATATCCGGTTGTATCTGTCTTTTAACTTCGTAAATGATATATTCAGAATGATTACGCTATAATCTGAAAAATCCTTGTGATTAAAATTCAGGCTCGATAGCGTAACTGTCAAAGAAGATAATCAAATTTCTGGGTTACCTTTCCACGCACAAATATACCCAGAGACCTATATTATTAATACCCGAAGATGACTCTAAAGTGTGATATTGAAAGAATAAAGGTTTATTTCTACTTATATAAACCTGTCTACATCATCTAAGGCGAATATTCCTAAAATATCTAATTAATGGCCCTAATGTGTCTTTAAAAGATATTTCTAATTCTCTAGTATCCATCCATTTCACCCTCTAACGTCGCACTGAAATAGCCTATCTGAATCAATATAATTGATATAATATCTTCCGTATCTCCAAAAAGCATACTATGTGAAGTTTTGCCACTGGCCCCGGCAATCTAATTGTTATCCTTGGAAATTTCGACTGGTAGCGAATCCTTCACATCCTCGGTCGTGAAACTAAAACAGAAAATATATCTCCCCCTTTAAAAGCGTTGTAAGTGATCATGTTTTCACACCCAGCCCCGATTGCTTTCTGAGTTTCGTAAGATAATTACGTTATTCTCCTGGGGAATGTACTCTTGAATATTATATATAGTGTCCCCATTATTAGTGATACGTATATTTACTTGACTCGCAGTGTTCGAAATATAGCCCGTTCCTGGCATATTCTCCCGAAAAATCAAGTAGGTGTGAAATTTCACAGGTTTCACACGTTTCGTGTTTTCTGCGTTTCGTAAGATAATTGCGTTATTCCTCTGGGGAATGTACTCTTGAATATTATATGTAGTGTCCCTGTTAATAGTGATACGAAATACATTTAAGAAAGAAACTTTCATATTAAATAAGCAAGATTAAATAACCATGGACAATGTAACATATCCACCAATCATTCAGCATAAACAACTTACGCAAGTCGTTCAAGTTCCCACTCTCCTCCCACCTTATCCACAACTGTACCGTGGTGGGAAACACACCAACATCACCTGCAATGGCTCCTATCGAGAAACAATTGTCATTGTCGCGTAAAGTGACAATTCGTCCTCGCAGCGCCAGATTTGTGTCCCTTCGATTCATGGTGAGTGGTTATGAAGTCTGACCCATTTAAAAATCCTGCTGACGACCTCACCTCCGTTGGGATTCAGACTCTGTTTCGAGTCGAGTAAAACAATACCATGCTTCATATATCATTATATCGTTCCTTGATTGTAGGATTAGCCAATAGGGATCATAATCACCATGGTATGAAATAAAGATACTACTGTTAAATATAATATGCTCCGGTAAGTATTGTTCCTGTTAATAATAACATTGAGAACTGAATACTCGTTGAGCACTGCTTCGTAAAATGAGCTCGGTAAAAGTGTTCGCGAATTCTCTAACCTATTTCTCTGTAACTAAGATTTGTATAAGTACAAGATTTTGCTATAGTGTACTACACCCAGTACCGTAATTTATAAGAGTAGCATGAATCACAAAGAGGCAAAAGGCTCGATTAGCCAGAAATGGATATGAACTCAACAGTATAAAAAAAAACTTCGCCTACCCTCTCCCTCCACCCCCACTTCCACCCCCTTCCTCTTTCTTCCCTCACCTCTCCTCCCCCTCCCTTCTCTCTCTCTCTCTCTCTCTCTCTCTCTCTCTGAATGTTACTTCAGTTTAAGTATATTTTGTATGATTTTTTTATCTATCCATCTATCTAATCTAATAATGATGATTTACAATGCTGTTTTTATCTAACGATTCACTCGGTTGTTACCTGCCAGCAAGGCTAGCATTACAGTACGGTACGGCACGGTTGATATTTAGCCTATGTGTACGGTACGGAATTACGCAACGACAATTTTATAGTTCAGGTAAGGAAAAAATTTGCAAATTCCGTACCGTACTACCTTACCTTAGGCATGGATATATTACTTTTGGTCTAAATTGAAAACAAGGGAACAATATTAATTAATTATTAATAATAATAACCAGATATAGCATTTTTTTTTTACCAATACTCTTAGCATCAGCAGCAGCAGCAGCAGTAGTAGTAGTAGTAGTAGTTATTACTATTTTTATCTTAAGGTCAATTTTTTTTTTCTTTCTTTAGTGACTATTGACTTGGGTTAGGAGTAAATGATTATAATTATTAGAGTGGGAGATATCTGCATGTATGGTGGAGTAGTAGAACGATAGACACTGTGATTGATGGTAAAGCTACTGTTATACTTGTGTTTGGTTACCCCTTTCGCAATCTTCATTTGGACTCAGGGCATCAGCCATATGCTTGTATTACGAAGGTGAAGAAGAGATGGCCGCCTACTATGAGATTCAGGGCCTCTGTAACACGGATTTTTCGCAATAACTTTTTATCTATGCATTTCATAAATATAACGCTTATTCAGAATACATATTATATCAACACATAAATTTTGAGTTTATTCTGCACTACGTAGGTTGAATAAATTTGGTACTTATAATGTAAAAGTGACCTTTTTTGAAGACGGGCCAACTTACTCAGAGAAAAGGTTTCGAACGCACTCGTTACGTAACTTATGACAGCATTTCTTCCCTCTTTCTCGATGGATGATTGGCTATACGTAACGAAGGCTAAACCTCTGGCAACAATGACATACAATTTTAAATACAAGCAAAGCAGTACACCTTTATGAACTCTGGAACCTCTCCACTGATAATTGTCATAATGAACAAACCAACAAAATATGTTAATAAATACAAAAACACTTCGATTATTAGTCTAACTCCCAAAATAAGTTTCCAAAGAAATTACAGTCTACTTTATAGGTCACAATCAGATTGACAAGATGTAGGGAATAGTTGGTAATTATCAAAAACATAGTAGACAAGCTTGATTTGATAACTGCTATATCCAATGTCAAGCAATTTTTATTTATTGGCTATCTACCCATTTACTGAAAAAAAATAGCCGGTACCGTATATTGGCTTTAAACCTTCACCAATAATTATCGTCAGAATGGTGACTTCATGAGGCTCCACCCACTTTCGCCTCGTTATAATTCAGGATAACGTTGAAGGCTACCATGGGCATTGTTGGATTAGAAAATTTAACTTCTGGCTATAAAAACTAATTTCTCGAGTAGTTGTAAGAGAGCTAAATGATCCTCAAGGATCCCAGCAGTTGGCCTAAACGTTTAATTCATGTATATTACTGCTATACTGTTGCAGCACTACTGCTACAGTAGTATTACTACGCTAGCACTGATACCCCACCCACATCTATGTATCGTTCCGCCATTGGGTTTCAGAGCCGATGGAATTTCTGTCTGGTGGATGGGCGGGGCAACATTTAGTCAAAAGGTGTTTGTTTACCTTGCTTACGTAATGAATGTTTTTCGACTCTTGGCTCGTAATCATTGGCCATGGCGTCGGCTAGATCATTTTTACTCTATAAAAATTAAAACTATCGGGTTTAGGTTATTTATAATGCTGACAAAATTTGTGTGTGGTTGTAAAATATACATATGTCAACTTTCAGCTACATCCGATGCTTTGACAAGGAGCAAATTCCAAAAAACCGTGTTACAGAGACCCTGAATCTCATAGTAGGAACATAACTGTCGGCATGGTAGCAGAAATCCGTTTGTCACGCAACATTTCAACTTTTTTTAGCAAAGAGAGAAACGCCAATTGCCTACAGATTGGTTTGAATAGGTAACTGGTTATAGTTGCTGTGTGTGTTACAAATAAAAATTGAGCATTTTTACCGGACATTCATTAGAGTTAAAGCCTTGATTATACCGAAAAATGATAGCAAAATCTCGTACTGATACCAGTCTTCATTACAGCGTTATTGACCAAAAACGTGACTGCACTGTCTGTGAAACTCACAGTAAGAGAGCTTTACCAATTACAAATAAACATTACCTTTTATTCAGGCTTGGAGTAATTGTCATTTACCTGAAATGTTTTTAATTACACGTTTTCAAGTTAACTGTAATTGCATTTGTTTTCTATTTATACTTAATGGTAATTGTAATTGTAACTGAAAAGTTCAAATAATAAAGTACTTTATTTTAAATTGTTATCCTAGAGCAGCCCTCTTACTTTTCGAGAACTCATCTTAACCAAATGCAATAGAGAGATGTTTTGAGTCGATACCCAATTTATTTATATTATTAAGGGAGAAACTTAACAAGCCAGCTACCAATTCTAAAAAAAAATTTATTCCATTTATTTCCATTTTTTGTCCAAAAAGTTTTGTGAAATTTTTTTCCAACATTTGAGTTTTGTATTTCAGTATTATTGAAGTTGTAATTGTAATTCGATAATTCGATACCAGGTCAGGTAATTATGATTCTAATTGTAATAGACAAAGCAAACGTAATTACCCCTAATCTGCTTATATTACATAAGATATGCGACAGTAGCTACTTCATACGAAATGGATGAGCATAAAAATAATGGGGAAAAAAAAAATTATGTATACATGGGAGAAAACTGATTAGAAATTCAGTGATTTTTCCACTGCACTTCGGCTTCTCTCTGGACACCTGTGAATTGTTCAATCTTTAATAAATCGACTTTATCTTTCTCGGGATCTATGGGGTTCATGTCTGCACCCTTATTTGGTCAACCAACCAATTCAAATCCTCTCGACCTTGAAACCATTCCTGGACTATTCTGGCCGTATGGAGGGGACAGCCGTCATGAATGAAAATGACAGGACTAGGTGGAAAGGGACAATTCCGCTGGTGAAGTGAAAGAAGAAATCCTTAAGAATTTTAACGTATTTTCACTGGTGAAACCCTTCAGTCTTGGTGATATCACATATACCATGTAAGGAAATCCAGGCCCACACGTTTACGATTACAAGCCACTCCTGGCCACTTCGTAAATGTTTCCTCGGTGGTATCTGAAGTAAAATAATCTGAATTTTTTACAATTTACGCGTTACTTTCCGTAACAGGGAAAATAATGATATATCGTTTGGGGAAATGTAATGCTAAGTAACACCCCTGCATTAAGATAATGTTTATTCATCTATGAGGATTATTATTTATTACAAGTTTGCCTCCTCCAACCTTTTATACACTTAACCAGCTCGAAAGCTGATTAGTGGAATTCACGTTAAGAGAGGAACAGCACCACCTTTAGTAAACAGTGTTTCAAACAGATAATTAACAATTTATCATTATGAAGACATACAGAATTTTAAACGTTATCAATGACAGTAATGACCTGAGATGTTGCAATGCCAGTAACAGCCAATCAATCAATCAGTCCCAGCAATCGTGTGATTTAATATATCACTTTGTTCGGTGATAACGATATCACTGCTACAGCACCCCTATTACACGCTAACAAGTTTGTCACACAATCATGGCTAGACTGAGGTGTTATATAAATTTTGATAGGTTATCTGTTCTCTGCAAGTCGTATTCGTTCTCCGGGCGCAGATTGTCGCTCTACGAGAAAGTGGGCTTTCAATACGTGCTGTTGCACAGCGTCTTGACGTCTCCCCTACAACAGTAAATAAATGGAAAAGGAGGCACGCTTAGGATGGGAAATTGACCGACTTTGGATAGCATTTATTTATTTCATTTATTTATTACCTTTTAAAACTATAAACCTTATAAACCCGTGAAATTATAAAACCTAAATTACAGATGCCCAGGTCCTGTTAAACTCTAATAGTGATTCTTTCTCTTTACTTCCCAGAATACCAAATAGCGTTCCCATAAGTAAACAGGCTTTAATTAATCTTGATTATCTAGGTATCTGCATGTTAATTACGTATTTCAGTTCGAAGACCTCCACCACGAATGACCACCCGTTAGGATAACGACGACATTCGACGAGCAGCAGAAGAAGATCCTTTTACCAATACTATTGCTATTCGTGAACGCCTGGCTTAAAATGTTTCGGCTATGACGGTGCGAAGACGTCTGCATGAGGCAGGAATACTTCATAAAATTCTTGCCAAGAAGGAATTTCTCGCCGAACGGCATCGTGCTGATAGGCTTGCCTTTGTTCAATAGTTTGTGGGGGAGGATATGGAATTTTGGTCTCGAGTCGTATGCAGTGACGAAAGGTCTTTTACTAGCAGAAGTCACTGCAGAATACATAACTGAAGACCGAGTAATATAAGGTGAGTTTCTATAATCATTAATAACAGTCAGACCATAATAATTATAAGCAAGGGTAATATTATAATCAAAAGATAATAATTTTGTCAATAACCATGTATTTTCCGCTAATTGAATTATATTGCCACGAGAAGTGTGAAAATAAAAATTCCTCATTGAAAACCCCCCATTAGTTCTACTATGGCCAGCTTTCAGGCATTAAGCAAATGCATTATTAATACTATAAATAATCATGTAGGCAATCTTATAATATAGAGTACAGCCTGTTTACTGAATTAAAGAATATCATATAATAACGGACCATTGCAGATCAAACTTAACACTATTATAAGTATTAATCCTTGCAGATGAATAAAATTCTTCACTTATAGCAAGGGTTGTTACTTAGCATTTTATTTCCCCAAACGATATAGCATTATTTTCCCTATTACGAAAAGCAAAGCGTAAATTGTTAAAATTTAGATTTTTCCCTTCAAATACTACAGAAGAAATTTACGAGGTGACCAGGAATTGTCATGTCTCAGTAAACGTGTGGGGCTGGATCTTCTTACATTATATGGATGATATCACCAGGATTGAGTGGAGGTTCACTGGTGAAAAATACATTGAAATTCTTCAGGATTTCTAACTTCTTTCACTTCAACAGCGAAATTATTACTCCCCACCTGCTCCTGTCATTTTCATTCACGACCGCTGCCCCATCCATACTGCCAGAATAGTCAAGGAATGGTTTCAAGGTCGAGAGGATCTGTAGTTGCTTGACTGGCCAAGTAAGGATACAGACATGAACCTCACGAGAATATTTATGCTAATTTGGTAAAATGTTGGGAGCCTGACAGGAAGAGCAGACCAGATCAACTTATGGACCACTGGGAACACAATGGAAACTCTTCCAACACCGACCACAGATCGTCAGAAACCATGAATCTACTATGCCTAAAAGATTGCAATAGGTGATCTAGAAGGAAGGTGGCTGGACTTCTCACTAATATTAAAAATAAATGTAAAAATTGAGTGTGAGTGTGTATATTTGGATTAACCCATGGCTTCCGCTGAACTTCCAAGTCGTATGATGCAAAAAAAAAAATCGTAAACAGACGTATGCATATCGTTTAGCTCCAGGTCATGATTATTATAATTTATTTATTAGAAATGTATAATTTTAATCCTTAAGGAGTTCAAAATCTAAAGGGAATTTCGCTACCCTGATTTTTTCTTTAAAAATTTTCTAAAAAGAGAACCCAAGGGCAATATCATCAAACTACATTTCTCCAAATTGCTCTTTCCACAATGAAGGGGCTGTTTAACAATAGAGACGTCTAGACGTCTCTTATCCTCACACGAATGATGATAAGAGCGAAAGGAATTTCTGTCCGTATGGCATTAAAACATGTATCACAATTAATATATTAGAAAATATAAGCCAAGTAGATATGTGTATCCATATCATGTAATAATTATTGTAATGAACGGCATGTAAGGAATAACCTCTACAGTATATTCAAGAGGGAATACAAACCCAACCATGAATACATGAAACCTCTGAGCATCAACAATTGTTTATCATTGGCAAACGAATTAAGTTTACCTTATGGGAATGGTTAAAAGTTTGCACCAAGTTTGGGAGTCCTTCGCTTTCCATTACACGTTGTGTTATTTTCTCTATCCCTAGTAGTTTCATTTTGATTCCTCAGTAACGTCTAGCCATACACCTTCCATATCCACATGCAGCATATAATCTAGTATTTCCTCCATCCATCAATCAGGGTCGCAACAGGCCCACCTTACCCCTAGCCCCCCACCCATTTCAGTTGTAGTAAAGCTAGGCTGAGGACATCGGTACAGCAAAAGCAAGAAGCTTGTCAGTTTGAATTACATTTTAGAATTCCAAAACCTGTAAGATGGCTTACCAACAAGAACTCAATCCCGGACACCACTCCACCCGCGCCCCGAAAAAATATATATGCATATATTAGTTTAGTCAAGATTAGAGGGTATTAATGGCATATCAAAGCTGCATACTTAGCGCAGTGGTATTTCTAGATGACATGCCACTTTAAAGTAGCTAATATGAGAGAGAAAGAGAGAGAGAGAGAGAGAGAGAGAGAGAGAGAGAGAGAGAGAGAGAGAGAGAGAGGAGCTAAGGTGTCGGACGCTTTCAACACGTTCACTGAGTATTTGGGTATGTTCAATGAAGTGCTGCTGTGCTTCTCTTTATAGCTTCCTATTATATTATTGGTAGGAAACGCTCTGCAACCGATACTATAAACTTGGCTTTCGTGACGAGGTTAAAATATTCTGTTATGATGTTCGTGATTCTCTCCAATACCAATATAACTAAGATTTTGATCATTTTTAAGTATTGCGTAATGAATATGACTGATATATAATAACGGTGGTAAGATAACGCCTTAGACGAAAGTTAAATGGAATCTTAATAAACAAACTTATATTAAAAGTGAGACAGTAATCTTACTTACATCGATATAACCTGCTCAGGTTTTTTTCTTTTACACCGTGTGTGTGTGTGTATGTGTGTGTGTTTTTTTTCCTCCAACCATACCTATTGACTCCTCCCACTGAAAGAATTCCAGAGCTTATTGGTGGAACTCTTGCTAAGAGAGGAAGAGTCCTCCCCCCATCCCCCTCAGTAAACACTGTTACCATATAATTTTTCGAAGTCCATCAAGAAGGTGTACCAGGGAAACCTGTTTCCAACTGTACAGTTGGACACAGGTTTCCCTGGTACACCGTCTTGCGAGACTTCGAAAAATTACAAGGTAACAGTGTTTACTGAGGGGGATGGTGGGGAGAACCCCTTCTCTGCTAACAAGAGTTCCACCAATAAGTTCTGGAGTTCGTTTGGTGGGCGGTGTTATTAGGTATGGTTGGAGAAAAAAACACACACACACACACACGGAGTAAAAAAAACGTCTGAGCAGTTTATATCGTTGTAATGAAGTTTGTTGTCTCGCTTGTAATATAAGTTTGTTTATTAAGGTTCCATTTAACTGTCGGCCAAGGCTTTATCTTACAACCGTGTCTATTATTATATATCGGTCATATTCATTACACAATACTTAAAATTGATCAACATTTTAAAGTTATATTGGTATTGCCGAAAATCACGAACATCATAACAGGATTATTTTAACCTTATCACGTAAGGCAAGTTTACAGTATCGGTTGCAGTGCGTTTCCTACAAATTCTACAATAAGAAGCTATAAAGAGAAGCGCAGCAGCACTTGGTTGAATATACCCAAAAACTCAATGAATTTGTTGAGTCTCTGACAATTAGCTCTCTCTCTCTCTCTCTCTCTCTCTCTCTTATACTAGCTACTTATCTCTCTCTCTCTCAGCTATACTAGCTAACTTGGTGACAAGAAAAACCCCTGCGCTCAGTATGCAGTTCTGATATGTCATTAGTGTATTCAGGAGAGGATCAGTGACCCAATAATATCGAAGATTGCCCTTCCTGACAATACCCCCCATAAGCATAACCAAAAGCAAAGAAAGAAAATCATCTCTGATACTGTAATGCCATAAACTCTTGTTCCCTTGAGTGTTCGCTTGATAAATTACCCCATTTCATAACATGAAATCAACGATTAGATCTCTCTGCAGTCAGTTCCATTATAGAATCATTAAAAATAGAATAAAAAAACTTTATTCTTGATATACTATCATCAAAATCGAAGGCGTGCGGCAAAAAATTATCCCACCACACATCCCTTGCACATAAGATGGCTGGTTTGACGTTTCTGACAACCTCCTAGGCCACCCTTATCTCCCCTCCCCCGCGCAGTTCGTACAAATGGAAGACGAGCAGTGCAAACGGCCAGCAAGACCTCTAATAAGGCACTAAGTAGTACAGAACCAATATCAATACAATAAGCTATGAAGGCGCACAAAATTAAAAACTTAAGAACGTCACATGACGTAACATGTGAGGGACGACTTCTGCAACACGTCATATGACGTGGTGACCTTTTAAGGGTTAATTGTTGTTTTTTTCTAAAATTATGAATGCACTGATATATTATAGGACTATATATTTCGTTGACCTCGGGTGATAGGTGAGGTCATTTGGGCTTTCCTTATAGTGACCGACATAAGAAAGAGGAGTATCATCTACTGAAGCTTGCACAGTTACCTTTTAAAATGTCTTACAGAGCAAATGACCCCTATACTCAGAAACGACAACGACGGCCAAAGAATATGCTACGTTATTACTCTTGGTTCATAAAACTTAGGTTTTTAACAAAGATACATTGAAATATCAGTAGGATATAAAGCATTACATTTCAAAATAATGGAAACTTATTTTAATAGACTCCAAGGAAGCTAATAAGCGAAAATAAGTGGCGAATTATCTTATCTGTATCGGCCACACCACAGTGAACCAAGTATACAGGTAAGGCAATTTGCCAATACTGTTACGGACCTCACTGTATGCAAACAGTGCTCGGCGAGTCATTCAGTTCTATAATTCAATGCTGTTAACAAGAAACGGTGATTAGGAAGACATCAAAAACATGTTGGGCCTGAGTAAGTAGGAAAGTTTACTGCAATACTCTCAATATTGTATGGAGGCATTTATGCCATTTTTTTTTTACAGATTACTTTGAACAAATTATATAAAGAATATCATGGTTATAATAAAACTTGTTGTGAATTAGTTTTATAAAATATTATAATCAATAACTAGTGAGAACAAAATGAGAACATTTTATGTCCTATTACAAAAAAATATAACATTTATATTTATCCAATCTAATACCTTGACCATCCACCCTCTCTCTCAGTCACTTCCCTCAATCTGTCGGGCATCGAATGAACAAGGTTGAAAATTTGCTGCGGTCTCCGTCTACAAATTTCCCACTGAGAGTTGATGTGAGCCATGAGTGCCGGTGTTGTTCCCTTCTCATGTTCCATTTTCCATGTTTTCACCATCTGGACCCCACAAAGGGGTTTCCCAATCACATTCATATCTGCTCCTTTGCTCGGCCATTCAAGAAGAAGCAGGTTATCCTGTCTGGCAAACCACTCTTGAAACTTCGTGAGCAGTGTGAACAGGATGGGCCCTGGTGGGAAGGGAAGAAAATTCCTTTCCTCGTAACGAAGGTAAGAAGGAGGTTTGCAGCAGCTCAACATACTTAGCTGCTGTAAATCGTCCCTCGATACGGAACACATCACCCACATGCACACACCCCAGCCCCATACGTTGCAGGAGACATGGCCAGATCGAACACCTCACAATGTTACGGGGTTCATATCTGAAAGAGAAAAAAATGGGGGTGTATATAAATCATATATATATATATATATATATATAATATATATATATAATATATAATATATATATATATATATAAATGTATACCTTTGGAAAATTTAAATTCTCAGTGATGAACAACACTGAAAGAATTCTATTGTGTAATTATTTATTTATTTAATATTATTATATTTGAGGAAAAAGAGCAAATGATGCCACTGTCCCTTACCTAATATTTATCTCAGAAATAGCACTCTTATTTATGTTAACTCCCTTTTTATATTTTGACAGTCCACTTCCGTGGAACAAAATCTGAAGATTAATAATTAATATAAAGAAGAAGGCAATTGATAATTGATGCAAGTAACTATTTTCCTTGTCATACCTAGTTCTATTTGTTCGCCAACAATGCAGCTTCCCATGAGATGTGGACGAGAAGGAACCTTCTCCTTAGTAAAGATGGACCCCTGCCCCAAAAGGTCCAAAACCTTATCAGCATGACGTTGGGCAAAATCAAGCCTTCCCGACCTTATGTCGCTCCGTCAAGAGCTCCTTCGTCGCTGGAGTTCTGTGATGAATCCAGCAGTGTGGAGGTCTTGTGTCGTACTGTCATCGATGACACTTCTAATCCAAGTCTTCATGAATGGCCCTCGGCGTTGGTTAAGGGTTGGTCTCGAGCGGCCCTGATAATGGCGTCATCCTCAAGCTGGGGTGGTTTTCCGTGGACCACCTGGCCTAGCTAAGAGAACATATTACCTTAAATGTTTAACTTATAATTTATATAACATCGCAATCAATTCTAGATTCTTCTAATTTCGTACTCGATGGATTGATCATAATTTAGTAAACATGGCTGTATATTTTTGGTTTCAAAAGCATATCAAATAGAACGAGATTACATATATCCATAATATTCTCAATTTGGTTGGTGGTTATTAAAACTGTAAATCATTCCTGAGCCATCACTGAAATGACATTTAATAAATAAACTATAGCTATCAAAAGACACACAATGACTGTGACGGGGTGGGCACAAATAAAATGCTCTTATAGGCTTAATTTTACCGATACAACTCAATCGACTATCTAACTTTGTTCATGGTTGAGGTCGGCAAGGGCCAACCACCCACTGGTGTGGAATTATGGAGGTGCACCTGAAATATTACTGTGGTGTTGGAATGGCTGTGGATATCTGTAGTATAACCAAAATTATAATAGCGAGACGAAATACTTTTAAGAAAGAAACTTTCATATCAAATAAGCAAGATTAAATAACAATGAACAATGTAACATATCCACCAATCATTCAGCATAAACAACTTACGCAAGTCGTTCAAGTTCCCACTCTCCTCCCACCTTCTTATCCACAACTGTACCGTGGTGGGAAACACACCAACATCACCTGCAATGGCTCCTATCGAGAAACAATTGTCATTGTCGCGTAAAGTGACAATTCATCCTCGCAGCGCCAGATTTGTGTCCCTTCGATTCATGGTGAGTGGTTATGAAGTCTAACCCATTTAAAAATCCTGCTGACGACCTCACCTCCGTTGGGATTCAGACTCTGTTTCGAGCCGAGTAAAACAATACCATGATTCATATATCATTATATCGTTCCTTGATTGTAGGATTAGCCAATAGGGATCATAATCACCATGGTATGAAATAAAGATACTACAGTTAAATATAATATGCTCACATAATTATTGTTCCTGTTAATAATTACATTGAGAACTGAATACTCGTTGGAGCACTGCTTCGTAAATGAGCTCGGTAAAAGTGTTCGCGAATTCTCTAACCTATTTCTCTGTAACTAAGATTTGTA
>NC_061088.1:46999146-47001646 GCF_015104395.2 Macrobrachium nipponense | reverse complement strand
AGACTTCCGTTTATAGGAAAAGTACTTTTACTGGCTTGGGATTGAATTATCTTAGTTTTTCACCAAAGTTGTTTAAACTTAATTCAATACGTACTATGATAAATAGAGCTTACAATGTCTGTTGTGATTTTAATTTATTTCATCAAGACATGGTCTTCCTCCAGAATTATTTTTCCGAAAATTCTTATCCCGTATTTGTCTTTTACAAAGTTCTGAAAAATTTTCTACATGAGAAATTTTGTCCCAGACCGGTGTACAGTACTGCTAGTAAAGATGTAAAGTATATTAAATTGCCTTTCCTTGGTCATAGTAGCTACTTGGTACGAAAAAAGTTACAAGAAATACTTAAGCATAGTTTTCCTCAAGTTAGTTTCAGATTTGTTTTTACTAACCCTTTTACTGTAGGATCACTTTTGAGGGAGAAGCCTGCTCTTCCTGTGGACCTTAATTCGAGTGTCGTTTACTTGTTTACCTGTTCGCAGTGTGGTCTGCGATACGTGGGATCCAGTTCCCGCTGGCTTAGACACAGAATTTTGGAACACAGAGGTCTTTCCGTTAGAACTAGGTTTCCTCTTTCTAAACCACCATTTTCTGCCATAAGGGATCACAGTTTAGCACAGGACCATCCTTTCACTCACCTAGATTTTAGAGTACTGTCTCTTTGCTCAAATAGACTGGACCTTTTAATTTCAGAGTCGCTGTTTATTAAGAAAATGAAACCGGAATTGAACAACAACTCGTCCGGTATTCAACTAGCTATCATATAGTTTCATAGTAGGTACACAAAGTGGGTCGTTAGCTATTTTATTTTTGAGTGTAGTTTGTTTACCTTTCATATTATTTTTTTATTTTTATCTCTGTTTTTGTATGATTTGCGCTTTGTTTTAGTTTTTTCGTAATTTTTAATTTTTAGTTTGTATGTGATGTTCGTTTTATTTATGTTTTTACTGAAGCTTTTCTCAGACAATTAATTTTAATGTAATTTTTAGTGATTTCTCATCCTTGTCATTTTTTCAGCCTGAAGATGAGGTTTTAAACCTCGAAAGCTCGTAATATTAAAGAATGTTCTTCCTAGTCTTGGCACTATTATTCATCATCAAGCTAAGATTTCCAAGTAGCCGCCCAATTACTGAGACTATATAATATAATATATATTCATATATATCAAATATATATATATATATATATAGATATATCTATATATATATATATATCTATATATATATATATATGTATATGTATATATATTTATATATAGATATATATATATATATATATATATATATATATATATATATATATATATATATATATATATATATCTATATATATCTATATATATATATATATATATATATAGATCTATATATATATATTATATATATATATAGTATTATATATATATATATAGATATCATATAGTATATATATATATATATAATATAATCTATATATATCTATATATTCTATATCTATCTATAATACTATATATATATATATCATATATATATAGTATATATATAGATTAATATATATATATACAATAATCTCTATACTCTTATCTATCTATATCTATATTAGATATATAAATATATATATAATATCTATATATAGATATATCTCTCTATATAATCTCTGTATATATATATATATATGTATCTTTATTCTCTTTATCTCTCTTATCATATTCCTCTCTATCTATCTCTCTCTATACTCTATCTATCTCATATGGTACTCTCTCTCCTATTCTATATTATAGCCTCCTAGGATAGACTCTCTCTCCTACTCTTCTATATGTATCTATCTATCCTCTCTATCTCCTATATCTTCTTCTATATTCTATTCTATATATATATAATATAGGGTTAGACCTTTTTTGACCTCCCCAACTATCGCCCAAATTATCAGCAATTCTTTTTACCTCTCGAGATACTTTTTCAGAGAATAATTAAACTCCCCTTTTGCAAAAATATAGTTTTTAAGATCACAATTCTCAGCCCTCGCCCACAGCCTTTTTAATAATCTTAAAACTTTTTTTACCAAGAATGATTATGATATTTTGAAGAACCTGGCTAAAGATAAAAATGTAATAATTACTCGTCCAGACAAAGGTAAAGGTACAGTTATCCTTGACAGACATGACTACATACAAAAAATGAATGACATTTTAAACGACTCTTCAAAATTTACCAAAGTTGGTGACCCAGACCTTTACAATATTACTAAACCCGAAGATAAAATCAACAGATTTCTTAGAACCCTAAAGCAAACCAAAGCAAATAGATGAAAAATCGTATCAGGGGGACCTTTTGTAACAGGATCTACATATGGACTTATGTACGGACTGCCAAAGATACACAAAGAAGGAATTCCTTTGAGACCCATCCTTTCTTCCATTAACACTGCTAGCTATAAACTTGCCAAATTTCTTGTCCCTTTATTCCAACCACTGACTCACAACAAATATACATTAATAAACTCGGCCTCCTTTAAAGATGAC
>NC_061088.1:46989146-46994146 GCF_015104395.2 Macrobrachium nipponense | reverse complement strand
GTTAAGGTAGCACTATTGTGCAAGTGTCATTGCCACTGATATTTACGCATTTTTACAGTGCCATTTGAAAGATTTAGTGCTTTGTTGACTGTTGAGAGTTCCAGTAGTTGAAGGAGGTAGTTTGCTCCATGTATGCAAGTGTCAATGACGCTGACACGTTTATGCACTTTTACAGGGCCATTTGGAAAGCTTAGTGTTTTGTTGAGACTGGTGAGAGTGTCAGTAGTTAGTGTCACCATTGCTGACACTGATTTTGCACTTCTGAGTACAAATACAAGAATTTGATGTTTATGAGCTAATGAGTGTCAGTTCCCCACCTGTGTCACAGTTACACTGTTTAGAGTACTGAGAGGTCCAATGAGACTTGGATTACGAGTGCCACTGTCGGTTGTACTCCTCACAGAGCTAACCTGAGCTGCCTTGGAAGTAGGCTGTGTGTGTGCCGGACTTCTAGTTTTGGAGTTGTGAGTGTGTGTGAGTGCCTCACAAGGATTTGTGCTCTGAGAGCAACACACTGTTTTGAGTGCCACTGGCCTGTAGATTCTGACAGATTGAAACTGGGAAGTTTCAGCATTTTGAGTGCCACCGTTGCTGACGCTTTTACTGAGTGCCCAGAAGTGCCTCACTTGGTTGTAATGCTCCAAAGAGTACAAGTCTTTGATAGTACTTCGTTTGAGTTCCTTCAACCTACACTTCTGTGCTGATAATCATAGTAAGAATTCACATTTTTAGTCCTTGTGAATAAAAAAATCTCCGTGGAGAGGCCCTTACCACCTAGGTAGATGACCAAGTCAAAAGAGCTTATGCTGTAAGATTGGAAACTAAGGAGAGAGAATGAGTGGAATGTGAAGGTTCACGGGTCCACGAACTTGATTTGGCACATGTACATGCCAATATGTCCGACCAGGGCTGGACACGCTCCAGGGAATTACCAGCCTCGTCCAACCCTGGTCGGACAAAGATCTTTGAAGGGTGGCTTGATCACATCACTACAGTCTGAAAATGTCCACCCTTCTGCTGCAGAATCAGCCTTAATATTGAATAAACATAATCAGGTTAAAGGGTATATTGTTCTTAAGTCTCTGTGGAGGACCAAGGGAATCTGGTCCTCGTCAGGAGTGCCATCACCAGAACCTATGAAATCACCCCTGAGAGATTGTAGCAGACTTGGCGGTGCCTCCCCAAGGATGCTGGTCATACCTGAACCGATTGGGTTTATTACAAAGACAAGAATCTGAGCCACTGGATGTCGTCCCTGGCCTCCCTGGATATAGAGGCAGTCATAGAATGGTTTAAAATAGATTTCTTTTACTATGCTACTAGCATCCTTGTAACATACCTGCATGAAAGGAGCCCCTCTACCGTAGCAGAATGCTGCAACCACAGGTACATTGAGCTATCATAGCCGCCATTTTTAAAGCCTTGGCAAAATACAAATATTCATTCAGAATTTCAGAGGCTGTTTGTCGTCATCACCTTGAGGGAGGAGTCATATGTTTACGGCATGTATAGCTTTGAACCCATACATTAGAGTTCTGCTGCTTTATTTTACTCTCATGAATATATTTTGTTATAAGTAATAAAGAATATTGCCAAAAATTAGGTAGTGATGAAAAGTATACTATGGCTAAGCAATATCTTTGTCAAATGCACAGAAAAATGTTATTCCGGAAAGACACCAGGACAAAGGCTCTGAATCTCATAGTAAATTGTTAAATGGAAACAAAACATTTAAGTGCATGGAAGAATGTTTGAAGGCATATGATAACTTATAAGCATCCTGACATATAAACCTGTCTTCATTACCCCAGAATATAAAAAATCTTTCCATATGGTGGCAGATGCAAGTGACAGGCATACGAGCCGTAAAGTTCAAAATTACAGATAGTACCATTGAAAAGGTGCTATTATGAATGGCACTTGCCATGAAACTTTATGAAGCCTATCATGCTGACCATAAGTTTCTACTTACGGTCCTTAAGGACCATAATCCATTAAGATTCCTTATCAGGTTCAGGAACCAGAATAGGAGCTTGATGCTCTGGATCCTTGACATCCAAGATTGCAATTGGTGGACAGATAATAATATTACTGACATTCTGTCAAGGCACTAATGCATTTGAGAATCTTTCCCAAAATTTCCCTGAGTATTTCACGGTGCTATTTAGAGGAAGTGCAAATGACTCCCTTCCTAGTGTGTGGGCTCTTATAAGTAACTCCCTTTTAAAATGACCTTGTTGTACCCCTTTGTATCATGCTGACAATGTTTCTTAATGGCGTGGATGGTGGTAAATGTTTGTATGGAAAAATTGAGCTATTAGACTAAAAGGATATAGGTAAGTCTGCTTATTGATGAAATTAGAATCCTGACGTATAAGTTATCTATACAAATGAAAATGTAAATGTTCATTTCTTCAAAATCTTAAATCTCCAAAATTTCTCCACCGATTGCTTTGAAATTTTGACACAACATTGCATTCGAATATGCGAGTGTTTTCGAATGGGGTTTCATCCTATTTCCCCCCTCCGAAGGGGGTGGGGTAGATAAGGGATTCCTTGAAACAGAGTTGGTTCTGCCCGTGAAACGAGGCTGGTTAAGCCCATAGACTTAGTTGCTTTACAAATTTATCATACATAATTTCTGTATACATAGACTTATCATTTGGAAAAGAATGCTATAGGTTAAACATCTATGACATCAAAGAGGGTGGAGTTTGAGAGGGGGTTGACAGACAGAATGAGAAGGAGAGGAAGTGAGAGAGAGAGTAGACAGGATGTTAGGAAAAATAAAAAGGAAAAAAGTCAGGGAGGGTTAGAGAGAGAGACACACACACACACAGACAGAGACAAAGAAGAGTCGGGGTTTGGGAGGAGAGAGAGAGAGAGAGAGAGAGAGAAAGAGAGAGAGACAGACAGACAGACAGAGGGAGAGAGAGAGTAAGTATTAGTGAGAAGAAAGAGGGAAAGAGACAGCGATGGTTGGAAAGACAAAGAGAGGTTAAGAGAAAGGAGTTTTCTCTTTTCTTTCTTTTCCATTTAACCAGACTGAACCACAGCAACGCTCCAAAAGTTCTTCACCAATTGCTTTGAAATTTTGACACAACAGTGCATTCGAATATGCACATGTTTTTATAATGGAGTTTCATCCTACCTCCTCCCTCCAAAGGGGGTGGAGGTGAGAAGGGATTCACTGAACGGAACTGGCTCTGCCAATGAAATGGGGCTGGTTATACTCATAGACTTAGTTACTTTACAAATTTACCATGCATAATTTTTGTATACATATGACTTATAATTTGGAAAAAAAAAAAAACTATAGGGTAAACATCAATGACATCAAAGAGGTTGGAGTTTGAGAAGGGGGTTGCCAGAGAGAGAATGAGAAGGAGAGGAAGTGAGAGAGAGTAGACGGGGTATTAGCGAGAAGAAAGAGGAAAAAAAAGACAAAGAGAGAGAGAGAGAGAGAGAGAGAGAGAGAGAGAGAGGAGAGAGAGAGAGAGAGTAGAGCGGGTGAAGGAGAGGATGGAGAGGAGAGAGAGAGAGAGAGAAAGAGGAAAAGGAGGATTGAGAGAGTGAGAATAGAAGGCAAAAGAGAGAGAGAGAGAGAGAGAGAGAGAGAGAGAGAGAGAGAGAGAGAGAGTGAGATAGAGAGAGTTGGTATAAGTGACAAGAAAGAGGGAAAGATACAGTGATTGTTGGAGAGAGAAAGAGGGAGTAAGAGAATGCAAAAGGGAGAGAGAGAGAGAGAGAGAGAGAGAGAGAGAGAGAGAGAGAGAGAGAGAGAGAGAGGGGTTGTTTGGGAGGAGAGAGAGAGAGAGAGAGAGAGAGAGAGAGAGAGAGAGAGTAGGTATTAGTAAGAAGAGAGAGGGAAAGAGACAGCGATGGTTGGAGAGACAAAGAGCGGATAAGAGAAATCAGTTTTCTCTTTTCTTGCTTTTTCATTTAACCAGACTGAACCACAGCAACGCTCCAAAAGTTCTTCACCAATTGCTTTGAAATTTTGACACAACAGTGCATTCGAATATGGAGTGTTTTTGTAATGGGGTTTCATCCTACCTCCTCCCTCCCTAAGAAGATCACCAGTAATATATATATATATATATATATATATATATATACTATATAATATATATATATATATATATATAATATATATCTATAATCTTATATATATATATATATATACTGGGTGTTTTCGAATTAGAGGCCCCTCCACAGAACAAATGGAAAATTATGAAGTTTTCTGCTATAGCCTATCTCTAAGTGCGTTATCTTAAGTTTCTATTAAGCTATTTTTCATTTTACATTTCTTGTATTTTCAGACTGAGCGACGGAGTTAGATACAGGCACCGAGTAGCTCTGTCCCGTGAAACAGGGCTGGTTATACTCGTAGACTTAGTTACTTTACAAATTTATCAAACAAAATTTCTATGTACATATGACTTATCATTTGGAAAATATAAGGTAAACGTCAATGACATCAAAGAGAGTGGAGTTTGAGAGGGGGGGTTGGCAGAGAGAGAATGAGAGGGAGAGGAAGTGAGAGAGAGTATTAGACGGGGTTTTGTTGGAGGGTGAAGAAAGAGAGAAAAGAGAGAGAGAGAGAGAGAGAGAGAGAGAGAGAGAGAGAGAGAGAGAGTTTTGGTATTAGTGACAAGAAGGAGGGAAAGATACGGTAATTATTGGAGAGAGAAAGAGAGTAAGGGAAAGGAGCAAAAGGGATAGGAGAGGAGAGAGAGAGAGTGTGTGTGTGTAGAGTGGGTGTTAGGTAGGAGAAAGATGGAAAAAGTGAATGAGGGAGAGAGAGAGAGAGAGAGAGAGTTGGTATTAGTGAGAAGAAAGAGGAAAAGAGACAGTGATGGTTGGAGAGAAAGGAGCTTTCTCTTTTCTTTCTTTTCCATTTAACCAGACTGAGACACAGCAACACGTGGCCGGGTACGTGGCCTAATAAAGATAGCATTGCATAAAAGCCTGGTTGGATGGGATTTACAAGTTGTGTG
>NC_061088.1:46976646-46984146 GCF_015104395.2 Macrobrachium nipponense | reverse complement strand
TTGTGTGTGGATAAATATATAGATGCTACTGAGGTCAGAATGAATCCTTAATTATAAGAGTCTCTCTGAGAAAGACAAAATGGCCAAAAGAGATAACAGTCAAACTTTGGTACATCACCCCTTTTTGAGGTATTGTTGATGGCGTTCTGTCCCAACCAGTGCAATTTTTTTTTTGAGGGAGTGAATAACTACTTAAACACCAAGGGAATTAAAAATGATGCACAGGCGTTCGCAGAGGCAAAGGCCTTGTTAAATTTCAATAAAGAGGATTTGTCATTAGATGCCGTATTTTCCAATACACAAAATGTCAGTCATGGACCTAGTTACAAGCATTTCTGAGGATGGCATATAGAACAAAGGAA
The DNA here is from genome assembly GCF_015104395.2 of Macrobrachium nipponense. Taxonomy (NCBI): domain Eukaryota; kingdom Metazoa; phylum Arthropoda; class Malacostraca; order Decapoda; family Palaemonidae; genus Macrobrachium; species Macrobrachium nipponense. Next base: position 46,983,784 of record NC_061088.1, on the reverse strand, counting down.
CACGGTGATATGGTGAGAGATTTAAGAGGATTGTACAAGATTAGGAAAGGGACAACAAGCTTTATTGAGCATAGCTCAAAACTTTTTGACTCAGCTGGAGAATGGGTACAGAAAATTAAAAAGTCTATATGGGTAAATGGGAATAACATCTCACTTGACAACTTTCAGAAATAATACATTTCACCCAGATTCTACATGACGTCCCGGACACCATTGTAGATAGTTTTGATGAACAGATTGATCTACATCAGATGAGAAACTGATTTATTCCCAAATTCTGAAACATATGTCCATATGTCCCACGTTGGATAGTACATTTTTTAATGGGACCGGTCCAAGAAATATGATGCAAAGAGACTCAGATTTTCCTTCTCCCCATTTGTGTGCAAGAGTGGAATATAATAAACAAGGGTAAACAAAGAAAGTACGTAGAGTCAAATATTGTGGGACATGCAAAAGTACAGATCACTTTTGGCAGTCTTGTCTGTCTCAGATAGGGAGGGATGCGAGACCTACACCTCAGAAATTCGGGAGTTATAATACGAGAACTTCACAGACAGGTCAATCAAAGGGGCAAAGGGATTGGTGAAATTTTTGGAAAGCCGATCAGTAAAAAGGGTTCAGATGATTTGTATATGCCATTGTGGTCCCGTGGGGTATGCCCCAGAGCCAAGGCCAATAGCAAATGGAACTGTGGAGGATGTGAAGGTCCCAATTTTTATTGATACAGGATCTTCAGTGAATTCAATGGACCATGATCTTGATCAGTCCATGTTCTTCCTTCATTGCATTTCTGCCTTTGAAAACTCAGTTTTCCCCTCTTCAATACCCACTTAACCACTATCACTACTCCAATCTTGGTGTTCTTCTGATATTTCCTAACTGTATCATTACAGTTCAGTAATTCCACCCATGTAACACCAGTGTTTGATACTCTGTTTACCGACATGGTGCTAAAAACCCTCCTTAGTTTCTCGCTACCTTCAATTACGCATACCTCCCTGGAGTTTTTCACTTTCCTCATTCTGACTTTTACCATAGGCTTTGAAAACCCTTTGAAACCCTCAACAGAGACGGTGTGAGATGTACAAGCCCATAGATTAAATACCCTAGATTTTATAAGAGTACGGTTTAATCGTGGTGATAGAGTATTCATAGAACCAATTTTAGTGATCCAAAGGGGTTGCTTTGGGTTACAGACTTTTGTTGGGCCATCCTGCATGTAGGAGACACAGGATATCGGTCCATACAGGTGTTAGCAGTATAATGGTTGGGATACCGGATGGGCTTATCTCATATGAGGATACAAGCGGAACTAAGGATAGTGAGGTTAATATGGGTAACAGTGATATGTTAATGATACTAATGATATGGGGAGTGGTGATATTGGAGCCCTCACTGGTGATATGGGGAATAACAGTGGGGGTATCGGTGATGATAAAGGGGATATTGGGGACCACGGTGGTGACAATTTTGGCGGTGTTATTAATGGTAATGTGGCAGGTGATGCTGGTACTGATCCTAACAATGGAGTTCTGGTGGATGCAATGAGAACCACGAGTGGTGATATTTATGGAGACATGGACAGGGAAGTACTAACTGCAAATACAAAGGTGTTTTATCAGAGGATGCTATTTTAAATCCAGGTACAAAGCCTATGGTAAAAGTCAGAATGAGGAAAATGAAAAACTCCAGGGAGGTATGCGTAATTGAAGGTAGCGAGAAACTAAGGAGGGTTTTTAGCACCATGTCGGTAAACAGAGTATCAAACACTGGTGTTACATGGGTGGAATTACTGAACTGTAATGATACAGTTAGGAAATATCAGAAGAACACCAAGATTGGAGTAGTGATAGTGGTTAAGTGGGTATTGAAGAGGGGAAAACTGAGTTTTCAAAGGCAGAAATGCAATGAAGGAAGAAAATCTCTAGGGAGCATTTAGCTAAAGCATGCTACAAAGAGCATATAGAAGCAATAAGCAAAGTTTTGACGGAATTTGGGGATACAGCAGGCTTACAAGGGGACAAGTTAGGACCGACTAATGTGTTAGAACATAAGGTGAATCTAGAGGAACGTACGAAACCACTTTCATTCCTGCATACCGAATACCTTTCAAAATCAGAGAACAGGTACAGAAAGAGGTCAGTAAATGGGAAGAGGAAGGAATCATTAGACTTACTGTGTCTCCATAATACTTTCTTCTGTTGGTGGTGCCTAAGAAGGACGGCTTTGTCCGAGTATGCATCGATTTTAGACGTTTGGATGAAAAAGCAACTCCTGACTGTTATCCAGTTGTGTGCATACCAGATCTTTTCGTAGATTTGGGGGGGGGGGGGACATAATATTTATAGTTCAATTAGTTTAGCACAGGGTTTTTTGCAGGTCCCTCTTTGCAAAAATAGCAAGGAATATACTGCTTGTTCAGTGCCTAAGGGACATTTCTAATTTACGCAGATACCTTTTGGTTTGTCTGGTAGTCCTATGACTTTTACAAGGTTAGTAAACACATATTACACGGCCTATTGAGTAAAAATGTCTTTGTGTACATGGATGATATATTGATTGCAACAGACTTGATCGAGCATCACATAGAAGTGCTTAAGGAAGTACTTAGGAGACTTAGGTTAACAGGATTGAAAATTAAGCTAACTGAGTGTTCCTTTGAAGAATCAAATTAATATTTAGGTCATGTCATATCTAAAGAGGGAGTTAGAGTAAATGATGATAAAGTCAAAGCAATTCCAGATTTTCCTGTCCCGAGGACAAAGAAACAAATTAGGTCACTCCTGGTGATGGCGGAATATTTCCACAGGTTTTTGAAAGTCTTTTCTAACATAGCAGCTCCATTAACAGATGTGTTGCGGGAAGACATTCAATTTTATTGGGAGAACCGCAACAAGTAGCTTTTCAGAGACTTAAGTACACATTAATGAATCCCCCTGTTCTGAAATTTCCAGATTTCAGTGAACCATTCACATTAGTGACTGATGTCAGTCAGGAGGGTAGAGGTGCTTCCCTTATGCAAAAACTTGATGGGAGGCTTCATCCCATAGCCTTCTACGCTAGGAAATTTAGGAGAAAGGGAAGCAATGGAAGACTAATGGCTACCGTAGATAAAGAAGCCTTTGCAATAGTATCAAGTTTACTTCATTTTAAAATATTACTAATGGGGAATAAAGTAGAAGTTCTTACAAACTACAAGCCATTATTGGATCTTTTTAATAAACCCGATCTGTCACCCAAAAGAGCTCGATGGTTCTTAACTATCAGGCACTTTGACACAAAGTTCAAATATATAGAAGGTAAGTTAAATGTAGTCGCAGATTGTTACGGCCTCTGAGAGAGGTCCGCTTCAGGTTCGATATGAAATAATAAAAAAAATATTTCAACACCAACAGTTGAAACTGGGGATACGAATAGAGAAAGAAACACTAACACAACAAAGGTTTATTTACAAGCTTACTAACATAGGTAAATGCAGAATGGTATCTCCTATTTACACTGCATGAACTGGGGGAACAGTGAGGCAATTCAAATACTTGCTAGTCAATTTGGTAATTCGAAGCGATGGCTTCTCAAAAGGAAAATGATGATTGCAGACGTCCTATTGACTCCGTATTGCAGAAAATAATCTACTTGTAAGGCAGGAACTCCCCAAAACCTCTGGCAGGACCTTTACTTCTCTGAAGTCTGCTCGACGTCGAGATAACACGAAATAATTCGTCCACTCCTGAAGACGACTAGACCAATATCCAACCAACTCTCGAACAACTCTTCTCCTGATCCTTCGTCAGTTCCTTCGTCTCTAGTCTCTTACGGATAATCTCTGCTGCTGCAGATCTCTCACTGATAATCTGATCTGTGGCTCTTACTGAGGATATCTCTCTGTGACTAACTGGAGTCTCTCTTTTACGATCTCTGCTTCCTCCTGCTACGACCGTCGTATTTATATGGCACTCTGGGGGAGGAGCCTACGGCGAACTTCACAGACTCCAGGGATTTCTAGAACTTCTTAGATGAATCTAGACGAGGTATTGCATCAGAAATCGCGGCGTTTCTCACGTCCCGACGAGTTCCACAACACTCCTGCCGATTCTAGAACCATCATGATAACAGGCACCTCCAACACAATGCGCTAACGCCTCCTTGCTGCCGAACTTCTCGAAAATGCGTTCTCCTTTCCTTTAACTTTCTTTGCTATGAAGCAATTACCATCACACAGATGCCCTTAGTAGAAGTTTTTATGATACAGAAGGATTTCAAGTTGGGATAGTTACTAGTGATTCTATACAATGGGATATAAGTCCCATAGAGCAAAGGCAAGATTAAGATGAAATTTTGGAAGACGCAAAAGCGTTCCTCAGAGGGTAATCAGTCAGGAAAGGTTATAAGTTACTTTTTTCAGGTTTAGAATTAGAAGGTAATCTGTTGGTCAGGAAGATTAAATATAAATTAAGGACTAGTGAAAGTAAAGGAGACAAGACACAGATGGCGATTCTGAAAGTCGTAATTCCAGTAGTTTTAGATATAGTACATTACAGGTTTGGTAGTCCACATTTGAGCATAGAAAAAACATAATGAGATGCGTAATAAGCATATTTGGAAAAATATGTGGAAAGATGTGGAAAATTTTGTGAAAAAGTGTACAGTGTGCAATGCTTGCAAACCCGCAATCGTATCTTCTTGCAAATTAGGGTCATATCCAATAGCAAGTAGACCTTTCAGAGAATATATTTGGATATCTTAGGAAATTTTTGTGAATCAAGATAAACAAATAGGTATATGCTAGTAATAATAGATGAACTAAAAGGGACAGTAGAAATTTTTCCACTTAAGCATAAAACAGCCGAAGAAGTAGAAGTAGCATTTTTCAATGGGGGTCATCTGCAGATATGGCTCACCCGAGGTTTTGTTGACCGACAATGGTAGAGAATTTGTAAACAGGACCTTAGAGTGTTTAGCAGAAGTCATGAGGATACAGGAAGTAACAATTATTCCTTAAAGACCTGAAGCCAACGGATTATGTGAACAAACAAACAGGAAAGATCTTGATGCTCTCAGGAAGACTATAGGAGGAAACAATAGAAACTGGGATAGATATATAAATATAGTTAGACAGCATTAATACTATGGTCAGTGATTCCATTAAAATGTCACCATTTGAAGCACTGGTTGCCAAGCGTAAGGCACATTTGATTTGCTACTTATACCTCACCACGGAAAAGATACAATTGAGGTATTAATTTCCACAGCAAAGGAGAGACATGCTTGTTCTCAGCCGTAATCTCGAGGCTAAGACCCGAGAAATGGTGGAATGAAGCAATGAGAAATTATTAGATGTTAAAATTGCTATTGGAGATAATGTATTCATAAAAATTAATGTGAGAAATGAACTAAATTACAAGTTAAGTCCTTTTAGAGTTATTGAAGGAAAAAAAGGAAACAGATTTGTAGTTTAAGATGAAAAGACAGGTCGGTCAAGATTGACATAGCAAAGATGAAGAAGACGGGAAAATTATAAAAAGGTGACACTGCACAGTTGCATTTTTGTTTTCTTTCTAGATTTTGCAAATGAATGACGAAATGTGATTAATCAGTCTTATGTAACATTTTTTTTCTCTCATTCTTTTACTATTTTCTTATTATGTGCAAATGCAGCGATTTGGCGTAAAAAAAAAAGAAAAAAAAAAAAACAGGGTAATTGTTTTTATAATGGAAAATGGGGTGAAGAATGTGGGAAAATACCGTGGAGTTCCGAGATATTATAAGGGATTCATTTGGTGATGACTTTTGGTGGTGATGATACCTGGTGGTGATTTTTAGTGATTTGATGATACCTAGTGATGAAATTTTTGGTGATTTGGTGATAGCTGGTGATGATTTTTGATTTGGTGATTCCTGATGGTGTTGATTTTTTTTTTTGTGATGATTTTTGGTGGTTATTTTGGTGATGAATTTTGGGTGGCTATGATTTTTGGTGGTGAATTTGGTTCTTTGTGGTATTATGGCTCTTGGGGGGTGATATGGTGCATTGTAATTTTACGGGGTTCTATTCACCAGTGATAATATATATTTGGAGATCTGTGGCTAATAACTTGGTTTAAATTGGGTATATTAAATGGCTTTGGCTTTAGCCTGTTGTGGTGCATTTTATATTGGTGGTCAAATGGCTTAGGATTTAGCCTGTGGTGGTATATTTTATATTGGTGGTTATATAATAGAGGATTTTTTTAGGACAATTTTGGGTACCCTTGTGGTAACAATAAAGATGTCCTGAGGATAATTTTGAGGTCTAATGTGGTCCTGTGGTATAAGTGTAGATTTATTGAGGATTTCGAGCGAGGATTAAAGGAGGATTTAGGGCCAATATGAGGAATGGTGATTTCGGACTTTACAAGTCTGACAAGACAAGCCAATGGTGCGATTCGAGGACATGTTGAATAAACAGGTTGTTTATTGCTGAAAATGCTGTGGTTTCTCGGATGAGACCAATAGTTGATATTTTCTTTTGGACTTGATTTGCACTGCTTTCATAAATTCTGATGATGACATTCCATGATGAAGAATTTTAAGGGGTCATTCGGGGAATGATACCGATATTTTGCGGCAGCATTTTATGTGGGCGAACTACATTTTGTAATGGTGAAAGAGTTGAATTATTTTTTTTTACGAGGGAAACCTGTAATTGGGATTATGCAGTTTTTATGGTACCTTTGCATAGGATTTCTATTATAGAGAGGAGGCAGAATTTATCTTGAGATACGTAAGATAGAAGGGATATTCAACATTATATTTGATGGAGGTTAGCTGTATAAACATTACAGGAATTTTGCTGTATAAACTTATGGGGGTTTTGATAGTATACTTGTCAGATATGGGATTAATAATTAGTGGTCAGTTAGTGATGAAAATTCTCCCAGTAAGTTTAAAAAAAGGGGTTAGCATTAGTAGATAAAGACCATATTTATCTTAGTGAGGAACTTCAGTCTTTAATAATTAACTATGATAGTGGGTATGTTAGTTTATGACAGATTCATGTATTGAAGCAAGACTTAATTTTTTAAATATCATGGAGTCTTGTCGAGGGGTCAGTTAGAACCTATTAATGACGAAACACGGACACGCGATGACTTTAGAG
>NC_061088.1:46961646-46971646 GCF_015104395.2 Macrobrachium nipponense | reverse complement strand
AATGACGTTAAAAAGTCACTGCTATCTTTAGAACATCATGTTATATAATTGAGTAAAATTATTTTCCATACAGAAAAATTTACGTCACTAAAACGAAGTGATAAAAAATGTCATATCGCAACCACTGACACACATTACTAAGTAGATAGGAGACACCTATCACTAGCAGTATCACATAAACATATTATCATTTCAATATAAAGCTGATGATAGATGAACGATTCCATTTGTTAAATTTTACAGAAAACACTGGAAACTCACAAAATGCTATCAAAGATAAAAACAATAAAAATTGAAAACCTGAACATTGTGAACCTTGTGACCTTACTCTATTGTTATCGATGCCGTGATGTGCGCGGGAATAGAATGTCAATGTGTCATTTATCGGTCAAAGAAACATCCCTTGCTCAGCGACAGACACTTATTGCACTACATTTTGTACAAAGTTTATAAAATAGGCCTAGAAGGTGAACTCCTCGAAGCACCGCAAAAAAGCAAGATACTATGATTGTTGCAGCTGTCAAAGAACAACCCCTGATTACAGCAGTAGGTTTTTATTGTAAATGATATCAGACTCAAAAGAAAAAGTCACCTTTCTTATATTCAATTCTTTCAGCTACTTATAATATGCGTGTGGAAAACACCCTAACTCAAAACATCTCAAACAGCTTGAGGCACATGCATAAAGTCTGCTGAGGATATCCCAGGACTAGAGGTATAAGAGTAGATTGTATTTAAGGATCAAGGCACTGAAAAACAAAAGGTACAGGTAAAAAATATGCCACTGGGCTATTACTGGGTAATCAAATACCATGGATAATTAAGAAATGATATAATATAAACAAAACAAACTTACAACACAGAATAATTTTCATTAATGTTAATCAAAATGAAATATTAAAATTACTGAGAACACATCGGAGAATTCTAATAATTTCCAATTCTTGAAATAAGAGTAGGCTACATGAGTAATCATAAATCATCCAAATGCATGGACAATCTTACTAAACGTGTCAAAATCAGAAGTCAAATTTAGGCTTACTAAATGTCTTGCAAATTATTTTATTAATCAAAGGAGAACATTAGTTGAATCACATTTTGCTATTAAAGACAGGCTTAATACATTATTTATCGGCTGACTGACTGTAGGTGACGAACTAATGATAAACAAGTAGAGTACAATACGTTAGGTCATGACTCGAGCTAAAGCAAAGACAACTTCCAAATAATTATGACATTGCTGCCACGAAGCCTTGGTTGAAAATAAGATTAGAATTCGTGGACCCATGTTTATATATTTTCCTTACATTGCATAATAATTATCTTTGATTTGTTAAATAAATATACTCAGTACTAATTTAATTTATTTCATGTATAACATCTTTGAAAGGAAATATTACTTATTAATAAGTAAATAATCTGGCACGTGAATATGACAATATTTCCTTAACAAACAATGAATTAAGAAACTACTCTAATTATTCGTGGGCCGAATGTACCTTTAAGAATTTAATTATGGAAATTAATATTTCATCAACACAACCCTTTCATTTATTTACAAACGGTAGTGAAATGATTTGTCTAAAGAAGTTGACCCTTTAATGTTCCTTTCATTGAATGAAATTTACTTTTCTTGAAAATTCATAATTTCCAAAATGTATATTTTCCTTTAAAAAATTATATTTAACTTCAAAATCTGCAGTTTCAGTGTATGTATAACGTATTACGTTATGTTATATCATAAATTGAACATTTTGTGTGTTTATTATTGGCAATTGCTGTGTCCATGAAAAAATGCATGAAATCTTATGATTTTTAATAATTTTATTCATGAAACATAAAATATCGATGTTCGTTATCCTTTTCAAAACATTGTATTCATAGGAGAGTTGTTTAAATATTTCATAATCTTATACAGTGTGATGCATTCGGATATTTGGGATACAAAACTTAATTCCTGTGTCACAAGAAGTATACAGGGCGTTCATAAAGTCATGCTGCAATTTAACAGAAAAACTATGCACGTCAAGCTTTCTTAAACCTTTTTACAGATTAATTCTCTCATGCATAGTTTCAAGGCTATAAGCATTTTAGATTGCACCATGAATCTATTGGCACCCTGTATTTATCGCTTTTCTTGTAGCTAAGAATTTTCTTGCTCAGTTACAGATACTTTCCCTACACTAGGGTTCTCTCTTTGTATCAAAGTAGCCGAGTAATGCAAAGTATTTGTGCTGCTATCTGTTTTTCATTTCTAATATATCGAATATCAGGTCACTTGCTAGAGAAATATCTTTGAGTATAATGTCTATTATTAATCTTAATAGATTAGTAGGTACAAGAGAAATTATGATACACGGGAGGCGTCATTGAGTAAAAATTACATGCATTTCTTATAGCTGTTGCTTTTCGCGTGGTACATTGGCCTCCGCTTAACATTCCTACGAACGTTTGTGGCTGTGTTCATCTGGACCATGGTATTAAAGTCCAGGATGTAAAGGATGCCATAAATATGAAAAGTGATTGAGTTTGAGGGATCTTTCTGATACTCCCTTTCTAATTCATCAGAGGTGAGGCTACTCACACCAGAAGATCCTAGAGTGGTGTCGGTTTTGCCATATTGGACCCACTGATTGTTCCGGTCCTGGAAATACCAAATATACTTTTGGGTAGCTACTTCATTCCCATTGATTTTTTGTGAAGTTATCCTTCTGAGACTCAGCTTTACTCTTGTTCTTCCATTCCTCAGAGACATTTCCTTGAAGTTTACTTCCCATTTATCACTTCCTAACAAATTGAAGATTCTCCTTTGACAATTATTTTTGTTAAGGGTTGGAATGATGGCTGTGTCCTGACTTGGATTACAATAAGCCTTCTCTAAAGCCTCTACGTGGACTTTCCTCAGATTAACCCATCCTATGCCTCTCTCTTTCACTTGCCAGTGAAAATGGGTATCAGCATGAAGTCTCTTACAGCCTGTAATTTCATAACTGCATTTATTGGTCACTGAATAATAACATATTTCTGGTATCTCTGTGTTACCTTCGTAATCATCATGCCACAGAGTTCGCTGTGGGATATTCTGAAAGTTTTCCCTCATAGATCCCTTGTCTTCACAGTACTTGGACGCCTCTTGGTGAGTTTGGTATCCCATTGGATTAGATGTAGACTGTGGTATTACTTGAGATAAAATGTGAGGAAGTTGTTGGGATGAAAGTTCGTTCATCAAGAATAACTGTAAAACAGACTGGTTGTGACCCGACTTGATATTGTGACCAAGAATACAATTTTCATCTGGACATGAGAAAAATATATAATTTGGACAAATGTGAAGTTTAGAACATGAAGATCTGTCGTGGCAACCTTCAGTGCTTATATGGTATGAGCATATCTTAATTTCTGGTTTAAAGGATATTTTGCCATCATTTTCTTCAAATACGTGTTTGTGATCAGCAAGAATTCTGTGGATGCTATCCGGTTCTGTGACATTTTTTTGTTTGATCATCTGAGTTGATATACTGAAGTCTTCTGCATTGATTAGGATCGTTAAGAGATCAATGCAGGTAAATTCTTGAATTTTTGGGCAAAGATGAGTTGATGCACCTTGGATCTGGCTTGATGATTCCCCTCTGCCTCTCCTGTAAGTGGCTTCATCAGGGTTTTTGTGGTGAGTCTGGTTCCAGTTGCCTGTGTGATGAGATCCCCCTCTATTCCTCTGGTCAGGTGATCCCCCTCTGTATCGATGGCAAGGCAATGCATTCTTGGCTTCCTGGTGATGCAGTTCACCACAATTTGTCATGTAAGGTAATTTACTTCTATTGCTGTGGTCAGATGATTCACTTTGGTCCTTCTGGTAAGACAATTCACTATACCTCTTGTGAGATGATTCACTTTGGTAAAGTGGTTTGCCACTGTATTTCTGGTTAGGTGATTCATTTTGGTCCCTCTGTTGAGTTGGTTCACCTCTATACCTCTGGTGAGATAGTTCACTTTGATCCCTCTGGTAAGGTGGTCCACGACTATACCTATGGTGAGATGATTCATTTTGGTCCCTCTGGTAAGGCGGTTCTCCATTATACCTCTGGTGAAATGATTCACTTAGGTCCCCCTGCTGAGGGGATTCCCTTCTATACCTCTGGTGAGAGGATTCACTTTGGTCCCTTTGGTAGGGTGGTTCTCCATTATACCTCTGGTGAGATGATTCACTATGGCTCCTGTGCTGGAGCAGTTCATCTCTATTTCTCTGGTAAGGAGAGTCACTTTGGTTCTTATGATTGGGTGTTTCACTCATATCCTGTTGGTAAAATGATTCATTTCTCCCCCTCCAATGAGGTGACTCACATCTGTTTCTTTGGTAAGATGATACTGTATAGTCTCTTGGGTCTTTATTATTCTGATAATCATCAATAGCTATCATCTTAAACCCCTCATCCAAGTTATTCTGTAATAGAAATTCATGCACAGCTTGGTTTATATGGCTAAAACTATATGAGCTATATTTCATTTGTTTCACTGATATTGACACTTTAGAAAATTTCTTTTACATGATGGAAATCTCTCTTGCTTTCTTTCTCTCTGAATTTGATTAAATGCCTTCATAATGCATAGTGTTTTATTGAGGCTTTCGTTCAATGAGGGTTCTGTGTACACTTACCATAACTGTTGTCTTCTGCTTATTCTCCACTTCTTTCAAACATTTCAAAGCATCCAGCAAAGGGAAGTTGGTGCCAAAACTCTGCAAAGAATTTTCTTGGAAGCTTCTTCGGCAAAAAGGGCAGAATTTATTCTGTATTCTGATCATTTTATCCAAACATTCTCCACACATGTTGTGTGAGCAAGGTAAAATCTTCGGGCAGAATTTAAGTTCGTCAAACTCCTTAAGACAGATTCCACATTCTTTAGGAGAATAGGACGCCTGGAAAATAACAACATAATTAGATAAAAAGGACCCAGAAGTGCAACTAATACATTTCAGTCTTGCTATTATAATAGTGATTATTGACCTGATATACCTCCATCATGACCAGTGTGCACACATGGGCTTACATATGCATTGCATTTCTATAATTAATACTAACTGATATTTTGCATATAGTCACAATCCTCTTCTATTTAAATGTGGTGACTGTACTGTATAATAACAGCAGAACTTTCAATACAGAATTAATATAGATAACAGTTTCAGGAATTGCCTTAACCCATTTTACAGTTTATACAGGCGGGCTTTCAGTGTTTTTAACAAATAAAATAGAAACGGCAGAATTTCATAATTATAGTAGTAGCAATGATAATAATAGACTAAATATTCAATTTGATACATCCACAGCTTTATTTTCATAAGAGATTGGCCCTCAAGACTGAATTATTTACAGTGTAATAATAAAATGTATTTTATTGTGTCAATTTCCTGAGACTTCTATGTTTATTTGGGATTTGTTAGTGGTAAGGGTGAGGTTGAGATTGTGAGAGATGGTGTTTGCATTTCATACGGTAAGTTTACATATTTTATCATATAATGGAAATGGCTTTTATGTTTGGCAAATACCGGCTTTGAAAGACTTGTTTGTTTTATTTTGCTTCCATTAGTAAAAACAAGTTCCATATCCTTTATATCTACCTGTAGCTACATCAGTTAGATGCCAGGCAACCCTACAAACTCCTCATACCTCCGGAAACAATAAAAGGGAAATCCCGCACGCCTGCTAGTTTGCCCGAGGAATAATAATTTTCTAAACACCTTTCCACTAACGGGCCATGTACACGTTTTATCGGAGCTTCTTCCCCTTCCATACTGAACCTTACCCAAACAATCGTTGCACTAATATCTTAGCATTCTTTCCCTTGTCCCCAGCACTCCTGCAATACAGACGCAGTCACTCTTTTTCCTTTCTAATCATGAAACATCCTTCCTTCTCACTTAGTTGTCAGTAAATGCCGTACTAACATCGTACTTTCTTTCATCAAACAGATCGACTGTTGTGCATAACTGGACTTCCTTGCCACATACCTAGATGTTCAAAACGCCAAGACTCAGCATTTTGTTTCTTCTTAGATTTTCGATCATATGAACAGGGTGCTGGGGTGCAGATACCTTCTCCTAGGTGGGTAACTTCCATATTGGACAAATCAAAGAAAATGCAGTTGATACAAATTTCACTTCCCATACGTGTTAAAAATGATACTTATATGGAGTTATATATATATATATATATATATATATATATATATATATATATATATATATATAAACGAATATCACGGGAACAGGGCTTACCATATTTACTTCTGTGGCAATCTTAGGACTGCTACGTGAAAGGACGATTTCTAGAGTAAAATCTCGGCGAGGAACGAATTCCTCAACGATCTACAGAAGGAAAATACAAGAGCTGACTAACCAGAACCAGAGCGACTTGATTACTTAGAATTTGTTATCTTATCATGTCATGTGACAGAGATAACCTTACTATATCAAGGTGAAATCTTACACATTAGTCATGAGCAATTCACTTTTTGAACTGTACATTGCGTTAGAAAAATTATATTATGTTAAAATAAGAGTACATTTGCGAATGTGTGTCTGTGTGAACGAATTTTAAATGGATACGATGACCTCCTAGCTTGAGATTTCACCGTATATTCGGCTAAGCCTTCCACACCCCAAAAGGTATCAAAATTCCTTGGTATTAATCATTGTAACCTGTAGATTGTTATATTCCAGCTTTTAAAGAAGACAATCCTGAATGGGTTATTAGAACGGTGAAAGACGGTCGATTGTGGCGTTGTAGTTGCATCTGAATTCAGCAGACTTGTGTAACCTGTGCATGAGTTAAAGTACATTGTCATTCTTTTTAGCATTGCGGAACAGCGATAATCTCATTTATCTTATATTATGTGAGTTGGAAATCCATCTCGGGAGGAAGATGCTCAAAATTGTTTTCTCAGTCAGAAAAAGCCTCAAACCAAAAGTTGCTAGACCTGGGGTAGTAAATACGAAGGTCACAGAAAGAGCGAACTAGATCGATTTAAGAATGAGGTGTTGCTAGCATTAATCTAAGAAAAAGTTATTAGAGTTTCTGGCATTTAAGATATTTATCCCTTATTGGTGTTTCAACTGCTGTTAACATCTGAAACCAGGGAACCTCTATGAAGATAAGTATGAAGGTACTGTAAAAAAGGAAAAAAATGCTGATAAAGTGACTTTTCCTTGGTTGCAAAATTAGCAACTGGTAACTCTCATGCAGATAACGCTGCTTTGTCTCCCGAGGGCCGCGACGGCAGTCTCTGCTTTGTGCTACAAGACCTGTGGAAGTGAGTGCTATTAGAAAAAAGTTTTGTTCGTCGCCTGTTTGAAGGCTAAAACTACGCTATATTATTTTGGGTGTTTTCAGTAGAAGAATTATATAAAAATGCTGTCCCGTGATTGTTAGAAGATACTGTGAGCATTTTACTTCATGACCAAATATGGCACGGCATTCGTAGCATACGTGTTGACGTTGCATCACTTGGCGCAAATTTTATCCTTCATACGCCAATATACCTCAAATTAAGTTTTACTTATACAAAATGTTATTACCCTTCATATGCGCCAATATACCTTAAATAGCACATTACATTACTAAATGTTATTGCCCCTCATACGCCAATATACTTCAAAATTGTATTACTCTCCATACGCCAATATAGCTCAAATCGAATTTTACTTGTTCTAAAAGTTATGATTTACTGATGGAGCATATATATATATATATATATATATATATATATATATATATATATATATATATATATATATATATATATAGATATATATATATATCTATATATATATATATATAGTATATATATATATATATAGATATATATATATATATATATATATATATATATATATATATATATATATATTTATATCTATATATATATCTATCTATATACTATATAATATATACATATATATATATATATATATATGTATATATTATATATATATATATATATATATATATATATATATATATATTCTTCCAGATAAGCATAGTCCTGTGTTTTCGAGCTACTGGGAAAGCTGATCCAGACACCGTTCTTCGGGATGACTCCTGCCTTTAACAGGTTTTCTGCAGTCCTGTGTTTCATGTTTCCTGCACCTTGCCCTTAATTACTTATCGTAGATTTCAGCGAATGCACGATCTAGTATCAAGCAAGGTGCCGTAAACAGTACAATAAAGAATTTTTACAATCAACAGGACATTAACTGGGCTCCTGCCATATGATAGGAGATTACTATTTTGCTGCTTCCAAGACTAGCTTGATATTAGTTCGTGTACTTGTCACATGCGAATTTGCACATAGTTTGATACGGAAATCTACGCTGTAATTAAGGGCAAGGTGCAGGAAACATGAAACACAGGACTGCAGAAAACCTGGAAGAGAATTCCAGGGTAACTTTCAACAATACAATGACTGTCTCTTAACAGAAAATTAATTATTCACGATGGAGAGTATTTATCATTCAATTGTTTAGCACCGATTCACTGTGGTGCAAAAGTTTTAGTTATGATATAAGGACTGAATATAACTTGCAACAGGTCATAAGGGAAATATGCGTGCCAGGTGTCTTCACAAAGGAGCCTAGAAAATTGATATATATGAAACATTGAGATGAATTTATGAAGAGAAACAAGGCTGGATGAATATGCAACTTCTGGATGTACCTTATAGTGGTGTGCATTTAGTTTGATGTTCGAAAATGAGTTCAGTCCAGTGTAGGAGATAGAAAAAGAACTTAAGTCGGAACGATTACGGACACATCTGTGCTGTTTGGCTTTGCAGGCAGGAGTCAGGCCAAAGCAGGTTGTCTGGGTCAGTTCTCCTAGTCGCTCGAATACACAGGGCTCAGTTTATCTGGAAGTAGCAAATTACGACCAGCAAAAAAGTCATAGTAAGATAGATCTTTGAGCTAGGCCTATTAAGGGTCCACTCAGTGGCCTATATCCCCCCATGACCTTTCTTTATGCCCTAATGGTTTTCTCTCCCAAAAAATCATATGACATAATTTTCATCTCCCCCAAATGCCCTCCATGGGGTATGAATAAGCTCCTGCCTTTAAGAAGGTATTCACTCTCTTTCTGGCATGAAGGCCTTAGCATATTCCCTGAATAATGTTTGTGGCTACTGCTATGAAGCTAACAAGAATGGCCTACCTTAATGATAGGATGGGATATTAAGTTTAATAACTTACATACTATAGCAACCTATCACTAAAATGAGGTATCTGCAAATTACTAGCAACCAGCTGTCTCTAACAACAGTATAACTTTATCCCTGGGCAAAATTACGTGGAAATTTTCTTGTGGATACATTCCACTACCATATGGCCCTGACACTAACTTAAATGGCCCTAACCTACACAATGCAATTAATTACAGATTACGCAATCATATTGTTATAATGTTTGCAAGATTCGGAAATGAGTAATCTGAAGAGTTAATATGTTTACGGTATGCACTAATGAATGTAGGATTACATGAATTTGCAATTGTGGGATTATGCTAAGTGATCAGGATTATTTTAGGGTTAGTATTACAAGATTCCTAGGATGTTAGATGTTAGTCTATTTGGGCAGAGATAAGGCTGGCTACCTTCTCTGGGTAGGTGGCACTGTGCCCAGAACATAGGTGCTAAGGAGGGCTTGGGACTCATATGAGTTAGTTTGGTCCTTCCACCCCTTCTTCTTCTTCATGGTCCTCCAGGGTCTGGCTACACCAGTCCAAGGAGGTGAAAAGTCACCGACTCTGGGGAAAAGCCATTAATGCCATTAGGAGTAGAATTAGTGGAAGCCCCCTACTTCGGCTGTTGTAATCAATGTTGTAAGGGTAGAACCTACATCAGGGGAGCCCCCTACAACAGCTGCTGTGACAACCGATGTAAAGGTAGATCCTGCTTCTTACTCCTGGCTGGGCAGTTCCTGGTCGACCAGGGAAGGTTTAGCGGACAGGTCTGC
>NC_061088.1:46954146-46959146 GCF_015104395.2 Macrobrachium nipponense | reverse complement strand
ATAGTGACTGTCTGCAGACATAAATGACGTGCTCATCTTTTGCTCATCCATGTTATAAACATCCATAGTCGGTGGCTCTGTGCCAAGAGCTGCTTTCTGTATACATGCCTGAAAATTTGCTCTCTTCACATTCTCCGTAAGGCCCCTGCTGTAGGTGGCAAAAACATCAATTTTGGCTGTACACCTGATTTTTTCATCCCAGTTTTTGACAGCCAAACCAGAAACTGGATATCACTCATTATTTCTTCTGGAGTGTGCTTTACACCATAAGAAGCTGCAATGAATGCAGTTTCCTCCTTGATAACTTCTCCTATATCAGAGTCTGGGTTACTGATACAAGTTAATTTCAGGCTAAACCGCACGACCTTGATCACTTTTGCCTTGCCAATACCATAATACTTCCCAACAGTATCAAAACCTGAAACCAAATATGGTATGATATCCCTAAGCTTTTTTACTGGTTCTTCCAATATCTACAGATGCTCAGCCAGGACTGGTTAATTACATTAGGACCACTGATGTTCATTTTTTTTTTATGGCAGAAGTGAAGTAACAACACAAAGAAATCAGTGCCATCACAAACCACTTCGATAGGCCTGCATCCCTTTGCTGCAAGATTCATCATCTGTTGAGGAATTATGACATTGCCTCTTCATGGGTAGTGGTAAGATCATGACATTCATGAAGAGACACATCCTTTACTTCAATTGGAACAGGGTCTTTTCCTGTTGTGATGAGGGATGATGGGGTAGGATTCTGTTGAACTTTCTTGGCAAGTTCCGTACAGATAATATTTACAAGTGGCTCCTTGTTTTTAAGCACGGTCAGTATAACTGTTTGAGATGGCAGTGGAGTATCCAATGAGAACTTATATTGACGTATTGTTACTTTGCTGAATCGGGAAGAGCGAGTTCCATCTTTGATACTATAATCTCTATATCTGTCATACACCAAATGCACATGGACACACTTGGACATCCTAGCAAGTCATGGATCCATTAATAAAGTCATGAAGCCATTAATAAACTCCTTAAATTGCCCATTTACTGGCCAGTGAACCACCCAAAGGATAGCACAGCCATCAAGCATTTGGTGTCACTGGGTCTGTTGCTATGGTTTTGAGGAACTGGAAAACCAGAGTCTTAGGCCTGTTAAGAAGTACCTTCTGCTGTGCGAGAACCTTTAGTGGCAACAGTCTTGTTTACCATTGTCTCGAGTATGGAGGGCTTCCTTCAACCTTAATATGGAGAGATATGTACATCTTCTGGCTCTAATTTCATATCTTCTTTGTTGATTCTAGGAATACTCCTAACATTGTCACTGTATCTATCAGTGTTCTGTAGAGACTGTCCAGATCATTGACAAGGCATGTGTTGAAGCTAGAGTTTAGAGATGAAATTGTAGCATCAAAATGTTCCACAATAACTTGAATTAGACCATGGTCATCATGTTGCATACCACTGGCAGATATGTTTTGGGTTGCAGCTGATGTTGCAGCAGACATTAAAGGATTTAACCTTCTCCTATTAGCAGCGTAAACCAAAAGATTAAAGCAACTGGATGAAATGTTTCTTCCAAAGAAGGACACAGAGTGTGATCTGTAGACATATTTTTTTTGTAACAATACTTATCATATTATTTATAAGTATATTTAGCAGTTGGTTTTCATTCTTTGGACTAAGATGATCTACAAACTGTGCTACTGTAGGACTAATAAGGCTATATGCAATATACTTACTCATATGGGTACTATAAGTGTGTATTTTTTTCACCTCCTTACATTCATGAATAATCTGTTTGCTGGTGGCTTTAAGCATGAAATTTTTATCGTCACTACTTTCATTGTCAGCAAGCTTTATGATACTTGATGGTGAATCCCAAAAAAACAAGGCTATTGATAGTCTATGAGCACAAAAAACAAAAAGTTCTCCCAATGTTTAATACAAAAGTCCTATGGTTCAAAGTTCCACCATTATAAAGATAAACTTTTTTTTATATATCTAGAGATGACTATATCCTTGTCTTATCCCTTGTCATTTCACTTACTGTCTTTAGAAAAGTCTCTTCAGATTCCACTTTACTCTCAGCAGAAGACAATCTTCCATAAATGAGTCTTTTACGGCAGTCATCATGATAGCGTCCATCTGCAGCATATAAGTCACTCATTGCCCCATTCAATCTCAGCTGCACATCTCTTGCCCATGAATCCTTTTGCTTGTTGCCTACATCAATAATGGCTTCCTTAAAAGATGTACTTGACTGCTGCCCTGTTGTTGTTCGAACAAGATAAGCTAGCGTCAACAAGATGGATGGTGTGGATCACAATAAAGTGAGTAATTTTCACCACAAAATATGCAATGGGTCTAAAATCAGAAGACTGCTTCATTAGATCGTCTAAGTCTCTTCTGTGGTGGTGTCTCACTCACTGACCTCTCCTTTACTTCGTTTTGCTTCTATTCTCTTAATATGTACATACTTTAGAGGTGTAAGATGACACAAGCTTTTGTGGCATTTGATGGTCAATGAAAGATTCTTTTGAAATTCACTTTCAAGTACTTTGAAAATGTTATGGTTACCTTCTCTCTGCTTACTGGTTTCAATTATAGTTCTTATTCACACAACACCAGATGTTATAAGGTGTTTATAGTTTCTCACAATCAAAAATGCAGTTATCAGCTTCGAAATCTATGGCAATTGAAAAGAATCACGATTTGTAGAAAATCTGAATTTTCAAATCTCTGATATTAGGTAGTTTCTGTTAATTCTTGTACATGTTTCATTTTGCAGGATTTTTCAAAGTCAGACCTTCTATCTTATGAACTATATACTCAATATCTGAATCAGGGTATTTATTAGAATTCTTTACACCTTGCACTTATAATTAATTTGTAAAGATCTTCCAAAGAAAGAATTGCTACCTCTTTAAAAAAAAATCCCTATTGTATAAAGGGAAACCTCTTTACTTGGGAAGGATTATGTAACAATTATGTATAAAGACAACTCAAAACTTTGCTCATTAAAAGAGAAAACCCCCACCTACAAATTGGCATAGGATTCTGTGTAGATTCTATTTCATACGGTCAACAGCCCACTGCTTTCATTTAAAAAATGTTTTATAGAAACCTGTAAAAGATAAGGGAAACCTCATAATAGATCAGCCTATGATTTGACTAGGTCTACATTTCTTAGATAAGCATCCAGTATGGCAGCCATCTGGAATTTCCAAAGGGATAATTATAATTCAAAATTACTCAGAGACATCTCAAACTATTAACAATATGCAGTTTAACTCAATTCCCATGAAATCTCGAAGTAAAGAGTGATTTCATGAATCATCTTCAGTGATGGCAGCCATCTTGGATTTGATTATGCATATCAGGCAAATGTAATTCATAAAAATATGGATTAAATTATATTTCCCACTTTTTGTCATTCAAACTGGCAGTTTTGAGAGATTTCCTGAATTCGTATATCTAATGCTAGCCATCTTGAATATTTCTATTTCTCCAATGGTGCAAAGGTTGCAAACATCAGAATATTCATCTGGGGCCTCTTAAGTGTTAAAATCCATTCCAAACAACTAAGAACCACATAATGCACACCTCAGCTAAAAGTCGGGAGTTGGCGAACCTGGACTGCAAGCAAGGACTCGTAAATTGTACACAATTAAGAATTTTCACAACCAACAGGTACATTAACTGGTCTCCCATCTTATGATATAAGCTCGTGTTCTCGCTGCATGCAAATTTGCCCATAGCTTCTACACTAAGAAATTAAGGCCAGGCACAGGAAACAAGCAACACAGTACTTTCTCTGAAGGGAAATTAATTACTAACGATGGAGAAAAATTATCATTCAGTTATTTAGCACCAATTCAATATGGTGTAAAAGCTTTAATTATTATATCAGGAATCTGAATATAACTTGCAACAAGTCATAAGGGAAATATGCGTGCCAGGCGGCTTCACAAAGGAGTTCATTAAAGAGTCAGAGCGATTACGGGCACGTCTGCTCTGCTTCAGGTAGGAGTCAGGCCGAAGCGGGGCATCTGGGTCAGTTCACCCGGTCGCTCGAAAACACAGGCCTCGGCTCGTCTTCAAGAAGCAAATTACGACCAGCAAAAAGCAAAAGAGTCATAGTAAAATAGCTTTTAGAGCTAGGCCTATTATGTTCCACTTGGGAGTATATATATATATATATATATATATATATATATATATATATATATATATATATATATATATATATTATATATATATATATTTACACACACATTTAGGTATATATATATATATATATATATATATATATATATATATATATATCTATATATATATATATATACACATATATATATATATATATATATTATATATATATATATATATGTATATACACACATAGTATTATATATATATATATATATATATATATATGATATATATATATATATTAAATATATATATATATATATCTATATATATATATGTATATATCTACATAATGTAGATATATATAGCCTATATATATATATATATATATATGATATATATTTATTAAAATATAATTATATATTATATTATATCTATATTATTAATAATTATTAATTATATATATCATATATATATATATATTATACTATATATTTACACACACCTTTAGGTATATATTATCATATAATATATATATATATATATATTATATCTACTATATTTCATATTATATAATAAATATATTACACATAAAATATATATATATTATATATATATCTCTATTATATATAATATATCTATATATATAACACATTAAATATATATATATAAATATGATATATATATATAGAGTATAATCTATATATATATATGTATATATTCTATACTTATATAGAATATATGTATATATTCTACATATTAGATATATATACATATATATATATATAATATATTATATACTATATATATAAGATATTATTATTATTATTATATTATATAGATATATAT
>NC_061088.1:46901646-46949146 GCF_015104395.2 Macrobrachium nipponense | reverse complement strand
CAGCTCGTCGTGGTGGTTCAAGGTAGGTTACATTAACAGGTTGTGATTTCTCTCCTTTTATTAGGCAGGGTGAATTAGACCCTTGTAACAGGTGGTGGCAGCAGGTGTATGATTAATAATGGTGATATTGATAATAATGGTGATGCAGATAATAACATGGAGGTTATGGTTGACGGTGTGGGGGATACTTATATAAGTATGGGTGATGTTCATGTGAATAGGGTGCTGTATATGGCGGTCGTGTATACAAAGGGGTGCTATCAGAGGGTGCCATTTTAAATCCAAGTACAATGACTATGGAGAAAGTTAGGTTGAAGGAAATGAAAATGCCCAAAGAGGTGTGTATAAATGAGGATAGAAAAAAATTAAAAGGTGTTGTCAGTAAGCTAGGTATCAAACACAGGTGTTACATGGGTGGAATTGTTGAATTGTAATGATACAGTTAGGAAGTATCAGATGAATACTTATGCAGTAGACTTCCAGGATTGGAGTGAGGATAGTGGGTCAGTGCCTATTGTAAAATGGAAAACCGAGTTTTCAGAAGTAGAAATGCAAATAATAAGGACAATCTTTTGCGATCATTTAGCTAATGCAGATTACATGGAGCATATAGAAACTTTAAGCGAAGTTTCGGCTGAATTTGAGGGTATTGTGGCTTTAAACGGGGATAATTTAGGGCTGACTAAAGTGTTAGAGCATAAGGTGAATTTAAAAGAGGGGACCACACCCAGCTTTATTCCCACATACTGCATACCCTACAAAATCAGAGAACAGATAGAGAAAGAGGTTAGTAAATGGGAGGAGCAAGGAATTATTAGAACCAGTGTGTCCCAATACAACTTTCCATTGCTGGTGGTGCCTAAGGACGGTTCAGTCCCAGTATGTGTAGATATCCGGAAATTGAATGAGAAAAGAATTACTGACCGTTATCGGGTTGCCTGCACACCAGACCTTTATATGGAAATTTGAGGACGTAGGATATATTCTTCAATAGACCTTATGCAGGGATTTTTACAGGTTCCTCTTAGTGAAGATAATCGGGAATTTACCGCATTCTCATTACCCAAGGGGCATTTCGAGTTTAGACAGATCCATTTTGGCTTATCAGGTAGTCCCATGACTTTTACGAGGTTGGTAAACACAGTTTTGAATGGGCTATTAGGCAAGAATGTCTCTGTGTACATGGATGATATACTGATTGCAACTAATTCGATCAAGCATAACATGGAAGTGCTTAAGTAAGTTCTGAGGAAACTAAGGTTAGCGGGTTTGACAATCAAGTTAGCCAAGTGTGACTTCTTAAAGAGGAAGATTGCATATTTAGGTCACTTCATATCTAGAAAGAGAGTTAGAGTAAATGACGATAAAGTCAAAGCAATTGGAGATTTTCCTGTTCCTAAGACAAAGAACGGAGTTATGTCATTCTTAGGGATGGCAGGGTTTTTTAAAAGGTATGTGAAAGGCTTATCTATCTTGGAAGCTTCTTTAACAGATGTTTTGTGGGAGGATATTAAGCTTTCTTGGGGGGAACCGCAACAGGTAGCTTTTCAGAAAGTTAAAGATGCATTAATGAATCCCCCATTTCTGAAATTTCCAGATTTCAGAGAAGCTTTCACACTTGTGACTGATGCCAGTCAGGAGGGTATAGGTGTTTGCCTTAAGCAGAAATCTGAAGGGAAATTCCATCCAATAGGTTATTATAGCAGGAATCTAGCAATGAAAGGTTAATGGTTACTGTAGCCTTTGTTGTGGTATCAAGTGTGTTTCATTTCAAGATATTGTTAATGGGGAATAAAGTAGAAGTTTTTACAGACCAAAAGCCATTATCTGATCTTTTTAATAAGCAAGATCTGTCTCCTAAAGAGCTCGAAAGTTCCTAACAATTAGAGATTTCACTCCAAATCTCAAACACAGAGAGCAGACTTAATGCGATAGCGGATGCTCTAGTAGAAGTTCTTATGATACGGAAGGATATGAAGTTGGGGTGTTTACTGGTGATTCTATACAGTAGGATATCAGTCTCTTAGAGCAAAGGCAAAATGAGGATGAAATTTTGGTGGACAAAAAAGCGTTCATTTTTTAGGTTTGGAATTCAAGAGTAATCTGTTGGTTAGAAAAATTAAATATAAATTAAGGACGAGTGAAAGTAAAGGGGATACGACACAGATCGTGATTCCGAAAGTCCTAATTCCAGTGGTTTTAGATATAGTACATATAATGAGAGGGTAGTGGAAATTTCCCAACTAAGGTATAAAATAGCAGAAGAAATGGCTGTTGCATTCTTCAATGGTCTTATATGTAGGTACGGGGTACCTGAGGTCTTATTGATTGAAAATGGTAGGGAATTTGTAATTAGGTCCGTAGGGTGTCTGACAGAAGTTATGGGGATACAGAAAGTAGCAAGCCTTCCATACAGACCGAAAGCAAATGGGTTGTGTGAACGAGCAAACAGAAAAGTACGCGGGGCTCTCCGGAAAACAATTTGTGGCAACAATAGGAATTGATATATATATATATATATATATATATATATATATATATATATATATATATATATATATATATATATATATACATACACTTAGGAATAACATTAATACTATGATCAGTGACTCTATTTAAATGTCTACATTCGAAGCATTATTTGGTTGCCAAGCGTGAGGCATGTTTGATTTGTTGCCTATACCTTTTCGTGGGGAGGATACAATTAAGTCATTAGTCTCTTCAGCAAAAGAGAGACATGCTTGTCTCAGCCTCAATCTCGAGTCGAAGACACAAGAAATGGTGGAGAGAAGCAATGCTAAAGATGTTAAAGTTGCTGTTGGGGATAATGTGTTCTTGTAGGTCAATGTGAGAAATGATTTAAATTATAAGTTGGGTCCAAAATTTGAGGGTCCTTTAGGTCTGTCTAAATTAAGCATATATCGAAGATCACGTAGACGGGAAAATGACAAAAGACATAGACCTGTAGAGTTTTATGTTTTTGTTACTCAGTCCTATATAACACTATTTTTTTCTTTTTCTTCTTTTACTGCTTTTTCTTATTATGTACAACTGTGGGATTCAGCATAAATATCTTATTGAATTGTTATAATAATGGAATAATTTGAGCGACACAATATGGAAAAATACTGCGGAGTTGAGAGATATTAGGGGAGTTATCTGGGGAATAAGGTGTCATATGAGAACACTATGGTGTTACTGGCGATGATGATGAAAGTTTGGCATTATTTGATTTTTGGTGGTGATGGTTTTTTGGTGGGGATCATTTTTGATGGTGATCTGGGGTTTTATGAACAAATGAAGCGGTGATCGGTGGCATTTTGGTTTTTTTGCGTAGCACTGGTTCATTGAGGTATTATGATTTTTGGAGG
The DNA here is from genome assembly GCF_015104395.2 of Macrobrachium nipponense. Lineage (NCBI taxonomy): Eukaryota > Metazoa > Arthropoda > Malacostraca > Decapoda > Palaemonidae > Macrobrachium > Macrobrachium nipponense. The sequence goes on along the minus strand of NC_061088.1, from coordinate 46,945,772 downwards.
GTTCTGGAGGTTTGCTGTTTTATTAGATTATATTCATCGTTGTTACTTTGAGGATTTTAGGAAGGTATTTTGTGGTTAGAGTTTTCTGAGGTTATATCCCACAGAAGTGGTTTTCTTTAGTGTTATATGTTTTGGTGGTATTTAAGTGGCTTAGTGTATTTAGGCTGAGGCAGGGCGTTTTATATTGGTCGTTATATAATGAAGGTAGATATTTTTAGGTACTAGTGCTGATCAGAGGTTAGCGAGGATTTCCTTTTGAGGAATAATGAGGTTTTGTGGTGTTAGTGAGGATTAATGTGTTTTTGTGGTATTAGTGAGGATTTATTTTGAGGTTAATGGTGACTCCTGGGTTTATGAGATTAGTTAGACAGGGGAATGTGGCAGTTTGCAAATTTTTTGAATAAACAGGTTTTTTGATGAGGATGACGTTGAGAGGTATCCGAAATGAGACTATTGTTGATGTTTTCCTTGCGTTGGATACCCATAGGGTTTTTTTTCTTTCTGGCATTTCAGAAAATGACATTCCGTTGTGAAGAATCTAAGAGGATTATGCATGGATTGCTACTGATTGGTCAGTGGCGGTAATTTTTGTGTGTAAACTACGTTTCGTAATATGGTGATGGAGTTTGAATTATTTTTCTTATTAGGTGAAATCTGTAACTGGGATTAAGTGGTGTTAGTTTTTTTTTTTTTTTTTTTTTTTTTTACATAGGTTTTTTTTTTTTTGGATGACATGTTATAAAATGGCGGGGGAGGTGGGGGGGGTCGAACTTTATATTTGCTGGAGATTAGTTGCATAAACATTAGTGTTTTGTTGGTTGATGTACTTATCAGATAAGGAGTTAATTGTTGAGTTGTCAGTTAGTGATAAAAGCTTTTTCCAGTACTTTTTTTTTTAAAGGGTCAGTGGATAGTGACTGTGTTTATTTTAATGAGGAATTCCAGGTTGGATGCGTTAGTTCATAACAAATATGTGTGTGAAAGTAAGATTTTCTTTAATAACGAATATACAGACTTTCGTAGGCTGGTCAGGGTGTGAATTAGAATTAGTTCATGATGAAACACGGACACACGAAGACTTGAGAGAATTCCCAAGTGGTGACAGCGGAAAACAACTTAAGGAGCTACTGCGCCAGGTGTATGGTCTTCACCATGAGCGACAAGGTCGCAGATTACTACTACTACAGCGACCAAAAATCAACAATGGAGTTGTCTCAGGATGATTTCTGGGGCTAATCAGGGATTTACGATATTTCTAGGAGGTGGGTAAAGGAAGCACTTGCCTGGGAGTTGCGGAATAGTCAAGTTCAGCAACATAGGAGGCATTTACAGTTCCTCCATTGGAAGATGACAAAGAGTACAAATTTTCCATTGCAAAACGTTACACAGTTCCAGTGATCGCCATTATGGTGGCAATAATGATGTCCATGATGTGCGTAGCCGGGGGCAGTCAAATTTGGATGTAGCCAACAGGGTAGGATGACACCAGCATCAGAAGTTGCCTTGAATCATATGGCAGGATAAATTAAGTGGAACTTGGAACTAGTGCCGGCCTAGCATGGCAGGTGACTCGATTGAGTTGGTGGGTGAGCAGTGTTACCTGCACTCCAAATAACAATAATAATTAAAATTAGGGTGCAACGGACTTTGTCGCGAACAGATTGGAATGTGCAACAGCACAGTCGTGAGTGTTATGAAAAAGCTTCAAGAAGTCGGCGAATACCTTGGGTAGTTGAACAACGCAAAGCATATGCAAGCATAACATTATCAAGTCTCATCAGGTTCACAAGTTGACTTGGCTGGTTGAAAATCATGTGATCATGACATCAGAAAAGTGCAGCTGTGTGTGTCTGTTCGTTTGCCAAGCAAGGTGCGTTCATGGACTCTTCTAGAACAATGTAGTGTGTTCGTGTGCAAACACTGGAGCTTCTCAAAATGTAATATAATATGCTGTTGGTGGACAGCGGCTATTCTAGAAAGATAGATCACACGAAGTGAAACAAGGTGCGGAAGGAAAGTGCAGAAGTTCTATCAAAAATGTAAAAGACTTTGTTAAACTCATGAACATTTGCAGGTGCCCTGAGAAAAGCCGAAGTTCTGTGAGAAAAAATTGCCTAATTACATTTTCGTTTTATGTGTAACCATTTTTTTATTTTATTTCTGATAATTATGGTTTCTGTTACCGATGGATTTGAATATCATTACATACAATGAATTCTCTGACCGACACTTTTACATCTTAGTTTTTCGAAAATAGAAAGAGTTATTGAACTGATGGGTTTTATATAAAGAGATGGTATGCGACATTTTTTAATCAAGATGATCATTCTTTGAGTGATTGTTTTATGTATTTGGGATTTCTAATACATATTCCTTGCTTTTTATGTTAGTTCTTTTTAGGGGAAATAAAGATTATTTTTGTAACTCGGAGTTTGGTTTTACCCTAGATCTAATAACTTGATCTAGCTAGAGTTGCCAGCTCGCCGTAGTCGTTCATGGTAGGTTACGTTACCAGATTGTGACTTCTCTCTCTTTATTAGACAGGGTCAATTAGTTTTTTACCACGCTTTCTTCTAAATAAATGTGTCCACATTAGAATGGTGCTACTACTACTGCTACTTCTATTACTCCTACCTCTACTACTACTAGCCTTATTAGTTTTCATTCTATTTAAGGCACCGCTATAGGTGCTAACAACGTATGCCACCACTGTACTTGGCTGAAAGTTTCATGGACCAAGGGTGAGCGTATTATGAGCAGCAAAGGAAAGTTGTACACATCATTGTGCGCTGTACAGAAAACTCAATTGTGTCGAAGAAACCTCGTCCCATTTTTTTAGGTTTTAGGTTTTAGGTTTTGGTGATGAAGTCTGCAATGGTGTCAGATTGGTTAAGCAGCACCTTTGTGCTGATGCTGCATTGATTTTTAGACCATTTTATACGAATGCTGAGAGAGAGAGAGAGAGAGAGAGAGAGAGAGAGAGAGAGAGAGAGAGAGAATATTGAATGCTTGATGAAGGTTCCTAAGTTCATGAATGTTTAGCGTGAACATCTCAATTGAATACAGTACCACGGCCTGAATTGTGAGGAATGCAAATCTGACAAAACAAACAACATCCTTGAAAAGGAATATCAAAATGAAGCATCATAAACATATATGGAAAGAAAATTTCTTGATGTTGGCAGAGAGATTCCAATTCACCAAAAGCCTTTTGGTAGACTATGTTATTTGGTTTTTCCTTTGGTGACAAAATGAACAGGCGTTCCGGAGAGCCCACTCTTGAGCATGCCACATAAAGCTGCCCGTGAGAAAAGCAAGGTTGCTCCAAGTTGATGCCAGCCACTCTGAGAGACTGTCCTGGGCTTTATTGATAGTCATGGCAAAAGCCAACCTGACTGGGAACTGAAGGCGCTTGACACCGAAATGGAAAAGAAATAAAAGAGAAAATTCCTTTTTCTGACTCTCTTTCTGTCTCCAACCATCACTGTCCCTTTCACTCTTTCTTCTCACTAATACCAACTCTCTGTCTCTCTGTCTGTCTCTCTGTCTCCAAACAACTGCTCTTCTCTGTCTGTCTGTCTTTCTCTCTCCCTCTCTCACTTTTTCCATCTTTCTCCTCCCTAACACCCCCTCAACTCTCTTACTCTTTCTCTCTCTCTCTCTCTCTCTCTTTTCCTCTCCCTCTTATTCCTTTCTCTAACTCTCTCTTTCTCTGTCCAACAATCACTGTCTCTTACCGTCTTTTGTCTCAGTAATACCAACTCTCTCTCTCTCTCTCTCTCTCTCTCTCTCTCTCTCTCTCTCTCTCTTTTTTCCTCTTTCTTCTCCCTAACACCCCATCTACTCTCTGTCACTTTCTCCCCTCTCATTTTCTCTCTCTGTCAACCCCCTTGTAAAACCACCCTCTTTGATGACATTGGTGCTTACCCTATAGTATTCTTTTCCAAATGATAATTCATATGTATGCATAAATTTGTAAAGTAACTAAGTCTACTGGCATAGCCAGCCCCGTTTCACGGGCAGACCCAGCTCTTTCAGGGAATCCCTTCTCACCCTTCGGAGGGGGGGAAGTAGAAATTTTGGGAGCCCGGGCTCCTGGGGGTTTCCAGGCTCCCGAACGTAGATCTCGACCTTCCCGGGATGGAAACCCATCTCCTGTCCAAATCTCAGTCCCATCAGACCGACGGCCCAGGCACCCATACCAGTCATACATACATACATACATACACACATACACACATTGCCAAATATATAATAGATGTCAACAATTTGCTCACAGGTGTGTTTCATCCTTATTTTTCTGTGGTTCGTTGTTAATTGCAATATACAGCACGACGTGTTCCATTTGTTGTATATGAAAAGATGTAAGATGTAGTGTGGGCTGGGGAATTGTGCAAAGTCAGTAAATAAAGGGTGAGAGGCAAAGGTCCGTATCTCATTTTCTTTCTCTCATCTTCCTGTTTTCTGTTGACACAAATTTGATCAGCTGATAACCTTGACTGTGAAATGATTGTGGAGATCTCCTCCTGCAGACTCGAGAAACATTTACTTGGAGAAATAATGGTATATATATTTTCATCTTTTCGGTGGGTAAATGATACATTATTACTTTTGTGTTGGTAATTCGTGTGGTGATAAATATATCGATGTTATTGAGATCAGGGCGAATCCTGAATTATACGTCCCTCTATAGAAGACAAAATGGCCGAAGCCGGCAACAATAATCATACTTTGTTGCATAAAATTACGAATATAAGTGTAGGAGTTGGCTGTTCTGTCCCAGCCAGTGCAAATCTTTATTGAGGGAGTGAATAACTACTTAAACACCAAGGAAATTAAAAATGATGCAGAGGCATTCACAGAGGCAAAAGCCTTGTTAGATTTCAATAAAGGGGATTTGGCCTATTGCTGCTGTAGTTTCCAATACACAAAATGATGATCATGGACCGAATTAAAAGCATTTCCGAGGGCAGCCTATGGAACAAAGGAACACAGAGATATATTGAGAAACCTAAGAGGTTTTTACAAGATTAGGAGAGGTAAAAAAAAACCAAGTTGAGTACAGTTCTCAACTTTTTGACTCAGCAGGAGAATGGATACAGAGATTGAAAAAGACCACACGGGTAAATGGGAATAATATCTCACTTAACAACTTTCAGAAATTAATACCTGACGTCCCAGATGCCATTGTAGATAGCTTTGATGAAAAGATTGAACCCACATCAATTGAGGAACTGATTTATTCCCAAATTCAGAAACACGTGTCCAAATGTCCCATCTTTTAATGGGACCGGCCCAAGAAATACAACACAAGGAGATTCAAATTTTCCTTTTCCCTGTTTGTGTGCAAAAGTGGAATATAAGAGATATTTATGGATCAAGGGCAACAGCAGTTGCATTGTTTCAATTGCAATAAAGCAGAGTACACAGAGAAAGTATGTAGACTCAAATATTGCGGAATATGAAAAGGTGAAGATCACTTATGGCAGTCTTGTCCGTCTCAGAAACGGAGGGATTCAAGACCCACACCTCAGAAATCCAGAAGTTATAATATGAGAGCTTCCCAGGCAAGTTACTCAAAGGGGCAAAGAGATCGGCGAAATTTCTGGAAAGCCAGTCAACTAAAGGGTACAGATGATTTGCATGTGCCATTGTGGTCTCATGGGGGATGCCCCAGAGCCCAGGCCGATAGTAAAGGGACAGTTAGGGATGTAAAGGTCCCAATTTTCATTGCCAAGGGGTTGTCCATGAATTTGTTGGACCATGATGTATTTCAGTCCATGTTTTCCCAATACCCTTTAAAACCCTCAACAGAGATGGTGTGTGATGTGCAAGCCCATAGGGTTTATAAGAATATGGTTTACTCTGGGTGATAGAGCGTTAATAGGTCCATTTTTGGTTATGAAAGAGGTTATGTTGTGCAACAGACTTTTGCTGGGCCATCCTGCATGCAGGAGACACAGGATATCGGTCCATACAGGTGATAGTGGTATAACAGTTGTGATACCGGGTGTTTTCATTCCTATATGTGGATATACGTGGAAATGAGATAGAAGAGGATTCTGAGGTTAATATGGGTGAAAATGGTGGTAATATTGGCAGTGATAATGGTGGTTATATCCGTGATATTGGTGATTATACCGGGGAAATTGGTTATCACAGTGGTGATAATTTGGCGGCATTAATAGTGGTGGTATAAGAAATAACAGTGGTGATAATGAGTATGAAATACTGGGGTTACATGGGTAGAACTGTTAAATTGCAATGATACAGTTAGGAAGTATCTCAGGGGAGCACTTATGTGGTAGACCTCCAAGATTGGAGTAGTGATGGTGGTTCACTGGTTATTGTAGAGGGAAAAACTGAGTTTTCAGAAGCAGAAATGCAAATAAGGAAGTAAATCTTTAAAGAGAACATAGCTAACGCAGACTGTAAAGAGCACATAGAAGCAGTAAGCGAACTTTTGGCTGAATTTGGAGATACTGTGGCTTTAAAAGAGGGATAAGTTAGGAGTGACTAATGTGTTAGTACATAAGGTGAATCTAGGAGAAGGGACAAAACCCATTCTTATTCCTGCATAGCACATACCTTTCAAAATCAGAGAACAGCCAGAGAAAGAGGTCAGTAAATGGGAAAAGGAAGGAATTACTAGACCTACTGCATCCTCGCACAACTTTCCCTTGTTGGCAGTGCCTAAGGATGGCTCTGTCCGGGTATGCGTCAATATTACGAAGATGCTTGAATGAGAAAACAATCCCTGACCACTATCCAGTCGCGTGCATACCAGACCTTTTTGTAGAAATTGAGGGACGTAGAATATATACATCGATTGACCTCACACAGGAATTTTTGCAAGTTCCTCTTAGTAAAAACAGTATGGAATATACAGCTTTTCCAGTGCCCAAGGGACATTTTGAATATACGAAGATGCCTATTGGTTTGTCAGGTAGTTCTATGACTTTTATGAGGTTAGTGAACACAGTTTTGCACGGGCTATTAGGTAAAAATGTCTTTGTGTGCATGGAGGATATATTGATTGCAACAGACTCGATCGAGCATCACATGGAAGTGCTTAGGGAAGTACTTAGGAGATTTAGGTTAGCAGGATTGAAAATTAAGCAAGCGAAGTGTTCCTTCTTGAAGAAGCAAATTGCATATTTAGGTCATGTCATATCTAAAGATGGGGTTAGAGTAAATGACGATAAAGTCAAAGCAATTGCAGATTATCCTGTCCCAAAAACAAAGAAGCAAATTAGGTCATTCCTGGGGATGGCGTCATTCTTCCGTTGATTCGTGAGAGGTTTTTCTAACATAGCAGCTCCTTTAACAGATGTCTTGTGGGAAGATATTAAACTTAATTGGGGAGAACCGCAACAAGCAGCTTTTCAGAGAGTTTAGAACGCATTAATGAATCGCCCAGTACTGAAATTTCTGTATTTCAGATAACTTTCACAATAGTGACTGATGCCAGTCAGGAGGGTATAGGTGCTTGCCTTATGCAAAAATTTGAAGGAATATTCCATCCAATAGGTAATTATAGCAGGCAATTTAGAACAAAGGGCAGTAATGAAAGATTAATAGCTACTGTAGATAAGGAAGCTTTTGCAATAGTATCAAGCTTGGTTCATTTTAAAATGTTGCTAATTGGGAATAAAGTATAATGAGATGCGTAATAAGTATATTTGGAAAAATACGTGGACAGATATGGAAAATTATGTGAAAAAGTATATATTGTGCAACACTTGTAAACCCGAGAGGGTAACTTCTTGCAAATTAGGGTCGTATCCGATACCAAGTACACCTTTTCAGGGTCGTATCCGATACCAAGTAGACCTTTTCAGAGAATACGCATGGATATATTGGGAAATTTTTGTGGATCAAGGTATGACCACAAGTATTTATTGGTAGTAATAGATGAACTAACGAGGAAAGTGGAAAAATTCCCTCTTAGAAACAAAACGGCCAAAGAAGTGGCTGTAGCATTTCTCACGGTCACAAACCTAATCCTAGATTTAACCCTCACCGAATTTACAAAGTATCCATATGGTCCAAAACATGTAAAAACTGAATATATTAATTCTGTTGCTTATATTCATCTACAACTTTTTTTCATTATAAAGGCATCGAGTTTAAACAAACCAAGACTTAAATTTAGAACATTTCCATTATTTGATTTGTTGAAACAAGATTCAATTATATTCCTTTTAACTGTGTCATTACATGGGATTAAGGCTCTTGCTTGACTCTAGTTAATTGGATGATCTAAATCTCTCATATGTACGAATAATCCATTCGAATATTTGCCCAGTGATAACAATCCCTTGTACAGTTGCTGCGTTTTCATAAATTGATGCCATCACAACTATTACTAATGTATTTTGAAATTACATAGCTAGGCACTGTGGTAATAGTTAACTTTTAACATTTGATAGTACCTGTGGTCAACTTTGAAATGATTCACAGTGCACAATGCACTGCTTGGACTTTGACTTCTTATTTTCAAACTTACAAACATGGTACCTACATGTAAATTAAGCAGGTAATAAACTACCGCCAAAGTAAAAAATTTAGCCAGCTGTGAAGCTCGGACACCGCAGAGAAATTCTGATTTTTTGTGTAGGTGTAACTGCAATTGTGTCAACAATCTTTCATAACCGAGAGAAGTGTATTTGTGAATGCTAGAAGACATATTCATCAGCTCTCAAAATATGATTACAGTTTGTGGGGAAATTAAGTCAGAATTGAAGGGTTTCTTAAAAAAAATAGAAATGCCAAATTATCTTCATCCGGTTGTGAAATGCACAATCTTTTTTTTTTTTTAGGTCCTTCTATGTCACATACGGCCGTTTCCGTTAAATTGCTAGTGAAAACATCACCTCCCCGCTCAATTGGTAAAGTTATGCCTAAGAGGTAGATAAAATTACTTTCGAGAACTTCTTTACGTTGTTCAAATGCTATTTTAATTGCCATCGCCAGACCTCTCATCCACCAATGGAGTGCGGCATCTGTCATGAAGTTCTAGACGAGGAAGAGCATTGTCCTCTCCTGCTCCCTTGTTCCCACTCTATCTGTGCAACCTGCATCGTGGGCCTCATCGATAAAGGCACAAAGTCCTGTCCCTTCTGTCGTCAGGCTTTCAGTGGTACATCTACAAAGTCCTTTAGCCCTAATTTCGCCTTGCTTGATATGCTGAAATATGTCAAAAGATTAGAAGAGACCAGTGAGGGTCCTTTACCTGAAATGAGGAAGAAAAGGGCTTTTGAAGAATGGTTCACGGTTATTGAAAATGACATCGAAAAAATTTGTCGTGAAAACAAAATGACTTGTAGTGATATTGAAAACTTAATGGAAAAAAATGCAAGACTAGAAAGCTACTAATAGTCTCAAATAGAAAGATAGATAACGAAATTGGAAGAGACTTGATGGAAACTAAGAAAACTAATGAAGATCTGGTCAGATACATCCAAGAAGTGAATAAGACATTCAAGAGTATCCTCTCCGAGAGTAAAGGAAGACAGCTTGAGCTGGAAGAGATGCAAAGCAACTTGAAGCCAACTGGGGATTTCATCTCAGCATTTCAGTTACTGGACGAAACGGAGAAAAGCAATTACAAACGAAAGGATGAGCTAATGAAAGGGAAGGTGTTAGTAAATCGATATAAGACCCACACTAAAATAATAACCAAGGTGAGTGGAGTATGATAACTTTTCATTTCTATGGTTTCAGCCATTCATAATTCTTATTTGTCGTTTACTAAGTTTCTTGTGGAATGAGGATAAAGAATTTTGTTTTATTCATTGTAATATAATACTACCTTATTTTTATCATTTCATTTATGGAATGAAATTTTAAAATATGCACCATACATAATGTTTTCTTTATATATTACAACTGAATTTATCGGTAACACATAATTTTCTGGTTATCATGTTAATTCTTCAATAAGTAAATAAATTATTTTGTAATTTCTTCGATAGTAATTGGATAAAAATATATGAAGCTCAGATATTGTAAAGGAAGTAGATTTGCATAAACTTTACCTTAATTATCTCAGATATTACAGTTTTGAGTATTAATATCTCGGAGAGAAAATCTGCCATTTCTTAAATGACGATTTATGCAGTTGGCAGAGAGGCGTAAGCGCAACTTGACTGTCATAAGCGGAGCTTTGTCATCATGCGTAACACTGGAAGAAGAAGAGGTGGAATTTTTGAACAGTCTCAATGAAGTAAGTTTAGAATTTATGGACAGGTGTTTCATTTATATTAAAAGACATTTTTTTTATTAAACTTTCCGAATGGCCACTATAAAAGGGGGAGTTGCTATGAAGTACAATAATATCGGGATGATTACAGCTAATAAAATTAGCTTTTTCAGTGTCGTTTGACCCTCTAGCTGCAACCACTTTTAGCCTTTTACTTTACATCCAATCCTGCTTCCTTTCTTCTATCTTGCTGTTCAACGCCTCACAATATTACTTCTTAACTAATGTGTTTTCTTTTTTAGATCTTTGTATTTAATCTTATTTTCTGAATCTCTTTCTTTTGTTGTCAAAGCACTCTATGGCCCACTTTCCATAGTCTTAAGCACTGGATCACCCCGTGATTGGCTTTCCAGCCTCAATATCATGGGTCATTCTCTCATTCAGAATAAATTCCACTACAAATTAACCCAAAGGAACAAGCTTTATAATTAGCAAAAAAAGAGGATTACAGCAGGAAACTGATGGTTATGGATTGAACAAATGAAAATGTGCCAAATGAATAGATGTACAATAAAGCTAACCCTTCCAACCTAACCAGAGGGTTGTGCATGGACCTTTTGAAAAACCCCAGGTTATCGATTCCATATTATCATTTGCCTATCAGTTTAAGCAATGAGGGGTTGTACCAGAATAATTAAGGGCTTCATAGGAGAATGTCACATTTGTTAAAGTCGGATTAAATATTATAAGAAATACTTCTGCAAACCTTTAGGTATCCTATATGATGTTTTTCTAACTTTGAAATACTGAATATTTTTATTTCATACTTAAGAGATAATCCTATAGTGGTCAGATTCAGATATACCACCATATCATTAACTAAACCAGAAACATGTTGAATAACATGTACTTGAATGTTACCTGAGCAAACAGCTTTAACTTCCCCTCTGTTTTACAAATTCCACCACTATCAGTAACAAAACAAACATGTCACAGATGCAAAACATGAATCATAATACCAAACTGTAGGTCCTGATACCATACGCCAGTGTTCTATGTGAATAATAATTTGATAAAGCTGCTAATATGTCCTTGAGATTTGTCAATGAATGTTAAGCCACTTGTATTTGTGGGCATAAGACTCCTATATAGTCACCAAATAACCTCACTTCCATTATTCTTGAGTATTGCCCAGCAAAAGTGTGTTACCTTTCCCATCTTTTTCTTTTCGTCTTAGTCCAGTTTCTATATGGTGGTCACCATTTTGGATGATCCACTTCTGCTCTGTCAAGTCCACTCTTTCTCAAGTCCTCCCTCATATAGTCCCTCCATCTCTTTCTTGGTCTCCCTCGTCTTCTACCTTGTTCTTCCATCTCCATACCATGTCTTCCAATACTGTCTTCCTCCTTTCTCAGTAGGCATCTGTACCATTTCAGTCTCTCCTCCTGCACTTTCTTTGATATTTCAACCATCCTCGTTAACCGTCTGATATGCTCATCCCTAATTCTATATTCCCTTGTTACACTCAACATCCATCTTAACATTCACATCTCTGCTATGTCCATCCATTTTCTTCTCTCCTGTCTTAGTCATACTTGCTGCTTCTGTACCACATAGCATGGCTGGCTGGTCTTACCACTGACTTATGGAAATTGCTCTTTACTCTTAATAGCACCCTTTTGTCATAAAGGACTCCAGAGGAACCGCTCTAATAGCTCCAACCTTCTTGTATCTGATGTTTTACTTCATCAATTCTTCCATCAGCCTCTAATATAGACCCCAAGTATTTGAACTTGACTACTCTCATTATTTCTTCTCCATTCAACCTTATACACTCCCTGCCATCCTCCTCAATAGTGATACACATATATCTTGTTTTTGACCTACTTATCCTCATTCCTCTATCCTCTAGTGCTATTCTCTTCCTCTCCAGGTTCCCCTCCAGAACCTCCCTCCTCTGCACACAACATTATACCATATAATGTTCTCCATGGCACTGTCTTTCTTACCTCCCCCGTCATGCTATCCATCACGATGTTGAAAATATATGGGCAAAGCATTGATCTCTTATGTAATCCAACCATTACTTCAAATCCTTCATCCTCTCAAACACTGCTCCTCACTCTGGTATATACATTGAGATACATCACCAGATTCATCTTTCATACTTCTCCAAGGCTATCTTCTCCTTCACACTCCTCTAAATATCCTGCCTCAGAACTCTGTTATAGGCCTTTTCAAGGTCTATAAACACCATGTGTAAGTCATTCTGCTTCTCTCTAACTTCTCAGACAGAAAATACCATCTATTGTTCCAACTCCTTTCATAAATCCCAGTTGTTCTCTCCTTATTTCCACTTCCTCTCTCTGTCCATCATCTATCATTCTTTTTATTATAGTCAAGGTATGGAACCGCAGTTTGATACCTCTATAATTGTCACATTCTTAAACATCCCCCTTGCCTTTGAAAAACAGTATCAATTTACTTTTCCTCCACTATATTCTGGTATCCTCTCTTGATCTATAATCTCACCACAAGATAAAGGATTTTTACTCCTTCGTCTCCTAATGCGTTCCATACTTCAACTGGGATCAAGTCATACTGTCATACCAACGGTCAAATAGCCTGAAAAGGAAAAACATGGACCATTCATAATTCATATCAGTTCCAATATGAGTACTCCTGAAATCCTTTCAATGTTGGTCTGGAGTTTTCCCAAAGCCCTTTAGCAAAGCTGTAAGAGTTGCTCGCCATGTAATCCAAGACCTTTACCTTTCTCTTCACAAAAAATATAGGACTCCTTTGCGAATTTGAACTATTTTCCTTGCCAATTGGTGTATTGTCTAAGCAATTGCCGGTTTACTTCCCTGTCATCTTTCTCCTGTGGCCTCTTTCAGTGACGTAGGAAGATCATAACAGTCAAAGACTAAATGGAGCTCATCATATTCACTGCATTTGCTGTCTATTGTTGTTATGAAGTGGTCAGCCCATTGAGCACAGGTCTTCACTGAAGGTGGTTTCCCCATTGCCTGAACAATTACCATTCCATCAATCACAGTTGCCTTTCTTGGTGTCAAGGGAATTGTGTTGGTGATATTCTCTTCTTGCCGATCAACACTAATTTTTCTTGGCAGGTTCTCAAGTACAGTCATCAGCTTGCTTTTGTCAGTGCATGGTAGGAGTTCACCACTCACCATCCATAAACTTTTATGTATGTCTGGATCTGTGATTTGAAGGGCTGTCATCTCTGCTAGGTAAAGTGGAACCAGCCTGGCATACTTCTGTTTATCATAAGCAAAAAAGTACTTGCACAGAGCATCAAGGGATGAAAGATGTAGCTCCCTAAGACCATCTTGAGTGGCACGGATAAATGTATATATGAGTAATACCATTCTCATGTAAGTCTGCACAAACTTGAATAGTGGACTTTGTGTGCTCATCTTCTTATCAAACTCAGCCATCATTTTCAGTACCCTTTGGGAATCAAGTACAGTAAGCACATTTAGTTGCCCCTTCAACATCTCATACTGCAAGTGTTGGACACAACTTTGGTCAAGGTGCTGTGCTGTCTGTACACATGGCCCCTTCAGATTAGGATGATTTTCAAAGAATTCTTTCACATAGAGATCAGAGAGGGCCTGGACTGTTGTCATGTGTGCCTCCAAAGCTCTTTTCATATGCTTGCCTTCTAGGATCTGTCTTGTTGTGTTGGGTCCATAAATGTCAGCTTCACTCCAAGCTTCGTCAAGCCCACTGTCTTCAATGGCATTCGCAGCTGCCAGCAGTGCAGCCATCACAGTGTGCATCTCACCAAATCGGAGCACCCACTTGCCCTTGCAATCATCCCTTGTCATCTCAAGCTGCTTGGCTTGTTCATATAGGGCCATGTCCAGTGTGATAACTGTTTTTCTGTCAGGTCCCATAACCATGCAATTGACTTTTTGTGTCTGTTTCAAGACTGTGATTAGTGTTTGCCATTCATGGGCAGGTGCAGCTATCAAAGGCCAGGCACTGACCTCTGTCAAAGGTTTTCCAGATGATAGGAGTAAGTTGTAGGCTGCCCAGGTAGGTATGTTATGGCATTTGCCACTACCACTCCATTGACATGCCGATTGTTCTGGATCTTGCCTGGCTGTTGACTTAACAACACAGCCTGTGAGAGTAGGCTCCAGTGATTCAGAGGGAACTACAGGTTGGTTGATATCCATGGCTTGAACATATTCTGGAGCCTGCTGATCTAGTGGACTGATATCCATAGCTTGAACATCATTTTGATCATTTGAAGTAATAACATCCATGACTTCAATGTGCCTGGCCTCAGTTGTGTGCATGATTGCCTTTGAAATTAGGGTTCGATTGCTTCTACATTTGCTCCAGGATGGTATCCAGCAAAGATGGTACCTTCAGCTGCTTGTGCATTAGGTGGACGGCAGCTGATGAAATCTGAGTCAGTCAGGCACTTCAGAGAGTGATCCTTGGCTTATAGGTTATTCAGTCTCAACTTCCTACTTGTGTTTTATAGCTCAGTTGAAGGCATTTTGTGTTGATACAATGCTGTGGCCGTCGCATGTAGGATCCTCTTCCCATCTGGTGTGTCCTCATTGAAGTCACTGTTGTCAATGGCAAAGAAAATTAATGTCCCCTTGCACATTGCTGATGGAAAATATGCTCCTTGTTCCTGGATTGCCTCCTTGTGTAATCTATAGAGAGGCCAAACCCATGCAGGAATTCAAGGAGCTTCTTGCTTCTAGTGGACTGATGGTCTACAATACCAACAAAGAGCAATTGTGGCCATTCTAAACGGTGGCGGAATGGGGCATCTGGTTGTTTTGGCTTGTAAGTGACTTGGCGCTTTGACTTGAAGCAATACATGATGTACTGACTAATGGTCAGAGCCTCGCGATCAACGGTGGCAAAACCGACTGTGTCAGTTTCTATTTTTGCATCTGGTCCTGCAACCAACCAGTGGATGAAGGCATAGAGTGCAGTTGGCACATGTTGTTCAGCATCTTCATTGGTCAGTTCTCCCTTGAATTCCCATGGGTGCTTGTTTTTATCAATAATGGCAGCTCGAAGTAGAGAAGGACTTTTAAACAGTTGTTTAATGTCACTTTCTGTAGGCATCTTCCACAGCAGCATCCCGGACAGCTGTTGTGAACACACGGTCTGACTCATTTTGTCTTTTTGATTTCATAAAGTAAACATCTTCAATGTGAGAGGTGATCTTCTCCTTGATATCTTGTGTAGATGGTTGTATATGTACACAATTGGATTCAAGCATATCAGAGTAGGCAGACTTAAGGTCTGTCATAGTGAGAACTTCTCCAGCCTGGAGTAGGTTGCGAACTAGGCTGACAAACATAATGTCTGAGACTACTTTGCCAACATTAGCTTCTTGCTGTGCATGCACTTTCTCTTCACTGCTGCTGTTTGCACCACGTTGGACATTCTTAACCCAGCATGAGAGATGGTACTTGACATTAATAGCACGAGCATCGTCCTCAGTGATGGCAGCACTTGGCTGCACCTTCCAAGTTTGATTCTTGCTTTCATCAACAGCCCTTTGCAATTTTTTTCCTGCACAGAACGTACACACCTAATGAAGCAGCTCCTTCCTGTCTCCTTGGCAGAAGAAACACAGCTTTGCATTGTAAGGAGATGTTGCTGAGCGTGTAAAGTGAAAAGTTGAACACTCATTAGACTTTAGTGCACTTGTAGCTGCAGAAGAAGGCCTTGGCACTTTCAAGGTGACCACTGTGACAGGTAGAGCTATAACATTTTTGGTGCCATTTTGCTTTCAAGTCTTTCAGACCAGATGCAGTGTACCCATGTAATCATCCACTGATCTGCACAAAGTCAGCATCTCCATACTTTCCTCTTTCATGCACAAACCAAAGGAACTTTGAGTAGGCTTCCTCTGATGGTTCAGACACCAGGTCCTTGAAATCAGTTTCCGGCTGTGGTTTCTTTTTGATACTAGGCTCCATCTTGTGTGATCGCTCCTACACTGTAATGGCCCATGCACTTCAATCTGCCACACAAAATTAGGACCTCCCCTGGGGTGAATATAAATCATGCAAAAGTTTTCTGATGTGGATTATCATTGCATCTTCCTGGAGAGAAGAAAATTAGATCTCGGTATTACGTGCTGAATGGGGCTTGACTGCAGAGTTAAATAAGATGTTAGCTTGTGACCATAAACAGGGATACACAGGCATTCTGTAATGAAGACACTGTTAATTCAGATTGATTATATGTCAGAAACACTTCAGGGGAAACAAAAAGTAATATTCTGGCACCCCACACTCTGAAACAAAATGGGATTAATACCATGCATTGGGTTAAAATGATCTTTCTGCTTTGGCACTGTGCTAAGGGTACAAAAAGGTCCAGAGAAAAAATGGCAACATAATTTTTCCACTTCCTGATATAGCTAAGAATGCATTCATCATAGTTGCAAAAAATTAACATGCAAAACCAACGAGAATCCCAATCTGTTACATTGGCCTCCACACTATAAGGCCTTCACCTTGATGCGTCTTCACTCTGTCTCACCTGGTTTTCCCCTGTCACATTTCTAACTCTCTATTTCTTCTTTTGTATTTCAGGAAGGCTATAGCATTTGTTTTACATGCAACTCTTATTTTCCTATGGTTGAAATGATTGTAAGAGGTGAGATTCACCCGAGAACAAAATTTACTTTGGCAAACTGCCATTGAATGTATGGGGTATACAAATAAGGGAGGAATGAAGGAAGGAAGGAATTGTATGAAACCCATATTTCCTTCATCGTCACCATAGTTTCTTTCCTATATTGCTTTTTCGCACCACATGCATGACAAGCCATCCCCTGTTCTCTCTGATTCTGCTTCATTAAAAATTTCAGCTATCAGGCACCAAACTCACATACATAAATTATACTTTTTAGGTGTAATAACAAAATTAATCTCTCTGAGTTATATGTGGAGCGAAGAATTGATATTTATTAAATCATGACCATAGTTTTATCATTAAAGAAAACTATTGAAGCTTTTGAAATATAATTGGCTTTCGCACTCTTTCAGAAAATGTTCACTTACAGTGGACCAACAGGAGCATGGGGTATATGGTAGAAAAAAAGTTACAGAGGTTTGTCAGTGCAGTTCAGAGGGCAGTTGTCTTCTTAACGGGCAACAGCAGAATGTTGAGGTCTTTGTTTGCGGAGAAGTTGCCGATGTTGGGTGCTTCAGTTCATGATACTGTCATTTCTCCAGTGATGAGCAACAGCATTATGACGTATTTGCTTGAAAAAAAGCAACAGATTTTGGATATAGCAAGTCATTCAATAAGGAATTACCAGGCATGGCAAGGATGAGGAAGAATATGCAAAGAGGAGAATAAATCTGAAGTCACTCAAAGAACAGAGCCAATTGACAAAAGGGTCAAAATAGTGCTGTAGTATTCGCTATACCATAACTTGTGAGACGAGAACTATTTGATGTTCTGAGACTACTCATCGAATAACTGTTCACGAGTGCTATATGATCATTTAGGACTTAATCATGCCCTTTGCTCTTGATTTTGAATGTCAGTAACGTTTGCAGACTAATTTGACCTAGTCTGTGCCACCCGTTGTGAATAAAAGTATTTGTTTTTCTTGTCTGTGGTGACTGAACATGGGAAGGAATCTTATTGTAGCAATTATTTTTTATCTGTTTAAAATTTGGTTAACACGAACTTTATGTATTTTAGAATAAATGCTACTATTAAAGATTGTATGAGTAATGCCTGGGTGTTATTAACCCTATCAAATAAGACTTTCTAAGTGAAAGGGCAGAACAGCTAAAAGCTTTCTTTCATAACACAGTGCAAAATCGCGTTTCATTAGAACTTTTGTCTTTTGTAAATATCTCTGAGCAAACAAGCTATGATTTGTTTTATGTTTTTTTTAAAGAAAATACTACACCTGTTATTCTAACATGAAATAACCAAAGATGTAAAGCTAGGAAGAGATAGCTGTAGTAATATCTGGAAACTCTGGGAACAAGTGAAAGAAGGCAAGGACGTTTGCGCAAGGGTTGTCTGGAGAGATTCAAGAGCGGCAACGGAAAGTTCTGTAATATGAGGCTGAATGTGTGTAGTCCAGAAACGAAAGTTAAAAAGAGTGAGATGAATCTTGACATATTCATGCATCTGTGGCTAATTAGTTTTGAAAAATATAAAAGAGTGACTGTACCAGTGACTGAATGCGAAGATGAATGACAAAGAAAAACATTTGTACGTGGCAGACATAGACCAAGAAAAAGTTTAATGGATTGGGAGGCAATATTAATAGTGTTGAGGACATACTGTAGAGAAGAGAGTTTGTGCAGAACAGTTAAAAGCTGTCATGATAATACCCTGTTTTATAATATGTCTTATCCTCTCTTTTTTCTTCTGTCACCGAATCTCAATGTCAAAGATCAAAAGAAAACACCTACCTAAAATCACCAACCTGTGCGCCTGACTCTCCTGAGTAGTTCCTATTCTCCGACTCTCAAATCATAGTATAAATTAAGCTAAGGCTAAACGAAACTCAAGATCTACCAAAATTACAAGTTTTACTCCCAAACTTGACTTAACAAAAACATGAATTAAAAAAGTTAAGGTCATGACGATCCTCATTTCTAGCAAATAAGCAAATGGAAAATTGAGTCTCTCAGACTCTTAAAATGCATTTGATATTCATTATTTTGAGTACCTCAAAGATAATGTCAAAGTCTGTCATGACCAAAGTCATAGCTACATGTCAAAAATGCCTTTATCACGTGACCTAAACAATACCATCTCAGGAATAAAACAAACGTTACATCTTTAATAAATAATATAAATTTAACTGCATACATACGAGAAAATAGAAAGGCATAAACATATAAAAGCATATAACATAAAAAGAAGGAGAACTCGTCTCCCAATCGCTTTCCAGATATAATAAACCTCCACACAGTGCATATGGACAATTTTCAGTAAAAAAATGTCCAATAGAAAGCATAGTGTCCTATCACTCAGTGGGAAGTCTAGCGCCTCCCACAGGCTGAACGTCTCACCAATATATGTTACTGCTAGAATAATCTACCTTTGCAGGGCCTCTCATTAATTACCTTCTTATGACCCCTTTCAGAAACTGTATTCATTGAAGCCACGTGCACCAGGAGTTTCAACCTCCGACCTGGATTATCTCTTGATCCTCTTCCCCGTCCATTTTGTTTGGAGAACATGCTGCCCGAATCGAAAAACTGTAACTCCGCCCACCACTATTTAATTTTGTATATAAAGCTCTGTAAAGCTATGTAAACGATGATTTTATTCAGTGTGAACTTGAGAATGTAGAATACACTACGAAAATACTAATTCCAAGTCGCGGTTTTCACCCGCCTTCTTACGTGGAATTTATGATATTCTCAGGCACGTGGATTTTCGTGCTACATTGAATAATACCACGAGAAACTTTCTACTCCTCCTCCTTTTCTGGCAGATGTTTTCTTCAACTTCCAAAGGAAATTAAATCCCGACTCCAACGAAAAAATTTCTTGAAAAGTGTCTGTAAGAACATATCATTCCAAAGTCTTGATTACCAAGGACATTACGAGCTGATAATAAATCTCCCTTCAATGATTTGAGTGTAATTTTTCTCAAAAAAATAGAATTCAATAATTTCAAGAAATTATGAACTGAAAGATTTAATTTCATGAATAGGATTTCACAGGATTGGATAACAATAATTTGATAATAATAATTTTAGATTCAAGATTAACAAATTACCACACCACATGACAGAAAATTGAAAACATTCATTGAAATAAGTGATTGGAACAACAAATATCAAGAGGATTGTATAATGAATCTCTCAAACGAAGAACTGAAACGAATCTAAAACTCACTTTAGGCTACGGATTATCATACTCATTACGAATAGCATCTCATGTACGAGCATCATCTCAGAAATAACTGAACTTGAAAAGAAAAACACAATGAATTAACTTAAAGGCCCTTTTCGGATCACTTCAAATACCGAACAAAACTGTGAATTACCCAAAAAGGTTTATAGATTCAATTCATGTAACACAGACAGATAAAAGTTTACACATTACTAAAGCTTATAAATCCAATAGTTTTGTAATAATGGATAGACAGAATTATGTTGAAAAAGGGGAAAATTTATTATGTAGCACTCGACCACTTAGCTGTCATAAAAAGTTTTAAAGCAAAAATCAAATTTATGCTAAAAGATTTCGGGTCTATATAAGGGAAAGTGACAATGATTGGCCCAACCCTGCCTTACATGTATGGATTAATCAAAACCCATAAGAGAGATTTTTCTATGCGTCCCATTATCAGCTCAACCGGTTTTATTAGTTATAAATTGTCTAAATATTTAGTTAACTTACTATCACCCATCTTAGGGACTATTTCAAACTCTCGTTTACAAAATTCTGATGATTTCTGTTGTAGACTGCCCCATATTGAATTATCTAATACCGATAAACTAGCTAGTTTTGATGGGACATCTTTATTCACTACAGTACCTCAATATCTGCTACAAGATTTAGATTTGTATAACTTAGAATTGCGTACCAATAACCTTATAAAATCGATAACCCTTTGCATAAAAAATTGTAAATTCACCTTTAATGGTAACTTCTATGAACAAATATTTGACATGGCTATGGGAAATATCCTTTCACCTCTTCTTTCTAATATCTACATGGAATTTTTTGAGACTAGGCTTATTCCAAGGAATCTATTCCCTAAGGTTTTTTGGGAAAGATATGTAGATGATTGTTTTCGTATTGTAAAAGACAATACAAATATGCCTGATTTCATGAATACGATGCATAATATTGTACCTTCCATGAAATTCACAATAGATGTCTATGTTATCAGAAATAATAATAATTTTTGTTTGAAAGTATACAGGAAACCTTTGTCATATAATAAATTTTATTTAAACCATGCTAAACAAATGAAGATATCAACATTTACTAGTATGTATCTTAGAACACTTAGAATGTCAAGCCTTGAATTCTTGAACAATGAGTTTAAAATTATTGAAAAAAATAGGAGATTCATTATGTTATCCTTCATATTTTTTTTGGAATTGTGCAAGAATAAGGCAAGGAAGATATATTACAATCCAACCAGATTTAAAACAGAACTTAAGAATATTCTCTTTTTACCTTTTCACCCGGATTTCATACCTGCAATACTATTTATTAAAAAAAACTATTGATATTAATTTAGTATTTGAATATAACAATACTTTATGAAATATTTAAATTTAGAATAGTCCTTCCGATTCAAACAATATTGTCTACAGTATCCCTTGCAAAGATTGCAAAACGATCTATATTGGCCAGACATCAGAAGGATTGAAAAAGAGATATTCCCTTTTCTTCAGATTGTTTTCCCAAGATGAAGGCTACTTCAGCAGGAGGTTTGAAGTTTTCCAGGACCTTTTCTATGTGGTCGAACCATGCCTACTGCTCGGACTCGTTCCACGGTCAGATGAGGTTGCCCATGCTACTAAGTGTGGAGTGTGATGACCGGTATGTAGAGGGCTGTATGCCAGCGCTGGCTATAGCCAGCTGGTGAGCCCTTTATTCTGCATTCTCTGCCCTTTCTACTGCGTCCCTTCTTTCTTATAATAATCTTTCTTCCTCCCTTTCTGCTCCTAACTTCTCCCTTTCCGCCTCTGCAGCTTCTCTTTTTTCCTGGAATTTCCTGTCTGCTAATCTCTTTTCTCTTGGAATTCCCTTTCTTTCTCCCTTTTAACCCTTTCCTTTTCCTTCTCTACACAAACACTTTTTCCCTCTCCTCGGCTACCCAGATAGCTCATTTTTGCCCCTTTAGTCACGCCGCTTTCCCTGCTTGAGTAAAAGTTATAATTTCTTCTAGTACAGTGTTGATCGCCTTGGAGGAATGGGGGTGTGAGTGCATGAGCAAGGATTCTTAAGTGTAACACAGGCGCTAAGCCCTGAAGATGCAGGCCCAGGGGAGACTACAAATGGGGCATGGGAATGGTGTCCCTAGAAGACGGAATAACACCTATAGTTTCTTGATATATATATATATATATCTAGATATATTATATATATAATTATATATGATATATATATAATATGGATATATATATATATATATAGATATCTTTAATATTATAAGATATATGTATAGAATTATAGTATATATATATTAAGAAGATATATATAGCTAATATATATATATATATATTATATAATAGAATAGATCCATATATATATATATATATATATATATATATATAATATAATTATATCGATATATATTATATATATTAATTATATATTATAATATATATTAATATATATAGAGATATATATATATGTATATATATCTATATATATATATATATATATATCTATATATATATATCATAATATATTAATATATATAATATATATCTATATATGATATATAGATATATATATATCATATCTAGATATATAGATATATATATATATATATATATATAATAGATATATATATAAGATATATTATATATAGACTTATATATCTATATATATATATATATATATATATATATATATATATATATAGATATATATCTATATATCTATATATAGATCTATATTATATATATATCTATATATATATATATATATATATATTATATATATAGTATAATTATCACTTAGATATATCTATATATCTATATAATATATATATAATATATATAAATATATATATATATAAGATATAGATATATATAGATATATATAGTATATATATATAAGATATATATATAGATATCCTATATATAGTATATAATATATATATAATATATATTATATAATATATAGTATATATAGATATATATATATATATATCTATATATAGATATATATATATATCTAGTATATATATAGATATATATATAGCTATATATATAAGAATATATATATATATAGTAGAATATCTATAACTATTAGAGATATATATATATATATATATATAAGATATATATTAATATATTATAATATATAGAATATAATATAATGTATATATAAATATATATAGTATATATATATATATTAATATTATTATAGATATATTATATATATAATATTATAGGTTATATATATCTATATATTATATATTATATATTATATATTATTATATATATATATATATAATATATTATAGGTAAAAGCTTCACGACGTTCCTGGACCCAGGACCAGGCAAATCTATAATCGAAACATATTCCCCGTCGGTTAAGCATATATGAAAACATTAATTCCGAGGTAGAGCGAATTAGATATTAAAGGACATTGTAGCTCGATGTATATATATATTATTATATATATATATATTATTAATTAATATATATTATCTTGTATATATATATATATTCACATCGAGCTACAATGTCCTTTAATATCTAACTCGCTCTACTCGGAAATTAAGTATGTTTTCATATATGCTTAACCGAAGGGAAATTTTTTTCTCGATAATAGATTTGCCTGGTCCTGGGTGTGAACCCAGGGAAGACATTCAAATCCAGGAAACGTCAGTGAAGCATTTTAACCTATATATATATATATTATATATGTGTATATATATACTATATAATATATATGTATATATATATATGTGGATATATATTATATAGATATATCGATTATATATATATTATATATATATATAATATATATATATCTATATATAGATATCTATATATATATTATATATATATATATAATATATAGATATTATATTATATATATACATTATATATATTATATATATTAATATATATATATATATACGTGTGTGTATATATATTATAATATATAAGGATACATATATATAGTATATATATATATATATATATTAATATATATATATATATATATATTATAGATAGATATTATATATATATATAGATATTTATTATATATATATATTCTATATATTATATATATATATCTATATATATATATTATATATATAGATATATATTATATATATATAAATATATATATATATTACATTATATATATATATATATCTATATTATATATATATATATACCATAGTAGAATATATATATTACACATATATATTTTATTAATATATATATTAATATATAGATATATATATATATAATATATATAAATATAAATATATATAATATATAGATATTATATATATAATATATATATTATATATATAGTATATCATAATATATATATATATAATTATATATATATTATATATATCTATACTATATATATATACATTTATATAAATATATATTATTATATGTATATTATATAGTATATATATATAATATATATGTATTAATATTAAGATATATATAATAATATATATCTATTATATTATTATATATATATATGTATATCTATTATTTATAAAATATGTATATATATACTATATATAAGATATATAGTATAGATATATATCTATATATTCAGATACTACTTAGATTAGAATATATATATATAGTACATATATTATATATAATATAATCGAATATGCTAAGATATATACATAATACTATAATATATAGAATAATATATAGTAATAATATATGATAGTACTATAGTGACGAAATATTATAATAGATTTATATATATATATATATTATAGATACTAGAGAGGTTATATTCTAGGAGATAGATATAGATAGATAATATATATAATATATTATATAATATATATATATATATATATATATAAATATATCCTCTATATATATATATATATATATCTATATATATATCAATATTATAATATATATATATATATATATATATAATATTATATAGATAGAATATATATATATGATATAAGATATATTATATATAGATATATATACATATCTAACATAATATATATATATATTTATATATATATATATATATACCTATATCTTATATATATATATATATATATATATAATATATATTAATATATATATTCTAATATATATATATATATATATCTATATATATATATTAATATATATATATATTATATATATATATATAATATAATATATATACATATATATATATATATATATATATACTATATATATATATAAAATATATATATATATATATATAATCCAGAGAAAGCACATATACACTCACAACATAAAACTTTTAAGCTTGATGTAGACTCCCTATTCACAAAAGTACCAGTACAGGAAGTTCTTCAGTTTTTAAGGGAAAAATTATCCCCATATTCAGATCATTTCCCTTTGACGCTTGACAAAATAATAAAGTTAGTTGAATTATGTGCATCTAATAACGTATTTTCATTCGGGGAATCATTCTACAAGCAAAAATTCGGGTGTAGTATGGGTAGTCCTTTAAGTCCTATTTTAGCCAAACTGTACATGGAATACTTTGAAACTACAGTAATAAATGCAATAAAACCCAAAAACATGCTGTGGATGAGATACGTGGATGACATACTAACATTTTGGGATAATAAGTGGGGTAATTTTAATGAATTCCTCTCAAAATTAAACGCATTAGTGCCCAGCATCAAATTTAAAGTTGAATGGGAAACAGACAACAAAATTCCTTTTCTTGATGTTTTAATAATCAGAGACACGACAGAATACAAATTTACCATATACAGAAAACCAACGTTCTCACTTTCATATATTCACTACTTTAGCTATCAAGATAGGTGTACCTAGCAACCTATTCTTAAGAGCCTTACGAATTTGTTCCCCAGATTTCCTGGAAAAAGAATTTGAACTAATTCGCAAGCAACTTTCATCTTTAAAGTATCCTGACCATATAATTGAGAAAGCAATTCAAAAAGCAAACGTAATTTTCTACCGACCCCCTAAAGACAAGACTAGAGACACACCCAACAATAAAATAAAAATTCCCCACCTGGAGACGATTAAGAGAGTAACTCACACCCTTGGGAAATCCAACCCTTTTGCATTTACCTACCCAAATACCTTAGCCAAATCCCTGATTAACGTCCAACAAAAGACATCTCCAAAAAGACTCTGGGGTATATGAGATCCCATGCCAGGACTGTGACCAATCTTACATCGGATTTACAGGTAAATCACTTCCCAAGAGATTAATACAACACAAACGGTCAGTTAGGTATGGACAACAGAACTCGGCTATATTTCAACCATATAAATGAACATAACCATAGAATAAACTGGAATATGTCACGTGTAATTTATAGCAGCAACTGCCGGTACAAGAGTCAAATGATGGAATCGGCCTTAATAAAAGAGAAGCAGGTAATGAACATCTCAAAAGGGGCTTGGATATCGATATCGTCGACGCAGTGTTCATTCAACCAACGCTTAAGAAGATTAAAGGAAGATTAATCAGCGGGGGACCTAAATTGGCTTACTTGTGGACGAATCTCTTGGTATAAATACCACCTTTTCTGTAAACTTTTCTCATTCATATACCTGAAGAGAGAGACAGCAGTCTCTGAAATATAGTACTTTTCTCTCTACATTTTGGTGTTTTTATGGGCTCCTTATATATATATATATATATATATATATCTATATATATATATATATATATATATATATATATATATATATATATATATATATATATATATATATATATATATATATATATATATATATATATAAATATATATATATATATATATATAATATATGTATATGAATCACGGTAATGTGATATGACTTATGTAAATGCTATGTGTTGTCAAAAACCACTACAACGCTACTGGAGTCGAGGCTGGTTGATGTTGTCTCCAAACCAACGAATTACCTGTGCGCGAAAGGCATTTTTGGGTGAGAGACGGCATAAACTTATGGGCCTCTCGCGGTGTTGGGGTAGGTAAAAGCTTCACTGACGTTCCTGGATTTGAATGTCTTCTTGGGTTTGCGCCCAGGACCATGCAAATCTATTATCGAGAAAAAAATTCACCTTCGGTTAAGCATATATGAAAATATTTTAATTCTGAGGTAGAGCGAATTAGATATTAAAGGACATTGTAGCTCGATGTATGTATATGAATCACGGTAATGTGATATGACTTATGTAAATGCTACGTGTTGTCAAAAAGCACTACAACGCTACTGGAGTTGAGGCTGGTTGATGTTGTCTCCAAACCAACGAATTACCTGTGCGCGAAAGGTATTTGTGGGTGAGAGACGACATAAACTTATGGGCTTCTCGCGGTGGTGGGGTAGGTAAAAGCTTAACTGACGTTCCTGGATTTGAATGTCTTCTTGGGTTTGCGCCCAGGACCAGGCAAATCTATTATTGAGAAAAAAATTCTTCTTCGGATAAGCATATATGAAAATATATTAATTCCGAGGTAGAGTGAATTAGATATTAAAGGACATTGTAGCTCACTGTATGTATATAAATCATGGTAATGTGATATGACTTATGTAAATGCTACGTGTCGTCAGAAAGCACTACAACGCTATCGGAGTCGATGCGGGTTGATGTTGTCTCCAAACCAACGAATTACCTGTGCGTGAAAGGTATTTGAGGGTGAGAGATGACATAAACTTATGGGCCTCTCGCGGTGGTTGGGTAGGTAAAAGCTTCACTGACGTGATTCATAAACATACATCGAGCTACAATGTCCTTTAATATTTAATTCGCTCTACCTCGGAATTAATATATTTTCATATATGCTTAACCGAAGGGGAATTTTTTTCTCAATAATAGATTTGCCTGGTCCTGGGCGCAAACCCAAGAAGACATTAAAATCCAGGAAGGTCAGTGAAGCTTTTACCTACCCCACCACCGTGAGAGGCCCATAAGTTTATGTTGTGTCTCACCCTCAAATACCTTTCGCGCACAGATAATTCGTTAGTTTGGAGACAACATCAACCCGCATCGACTCCGGTAGCGTTGTAGTGCTTTTCGACAACATGCAGCATTTACATAAGTCATATCACATTACCGTGATTCATAAACATACATCGAGCTACAATGTCCTTTAATGTTTAATTCGCTCTACCTCGGAATTAATTTATTTTCATATATGCTTAACCGAAGGGGAATTTTTTTCTAGATAATAGATTTACTTGGTCCTGGGCACGAACCCAAGAAGACATTCAAATCCAAGAACGTCAGTGAAGCTTTTACCCACCCCACCACCGTGAGAGGCCCTAATTCGCTCTACCTCGGAATTAGTATATTTTCATATATGCTTAACCGAAGGGGGTAGGTAAAAGCTTCACTGACGTTCCTGGATTTGAATGTCTTCTTGGGTTCGCACCCAGGACCAAGCAAATCTATTATCTAGAAATAAAATTTCCCTTCGGTTAAGCATATATGAAAATATATTAATTCCGAGGTAGAGCGAATTAGATATTAAAGGACATTGTAGCTCGATGTATGTATATGAATCACAGTAATGTGATATGACATATATATATATATATATATATATATATATATATAATATATATATATATATATATATATATATATATATATATATATATATATATATATATATATATATATATATATATATATATATATATTATATATATATATATATAATATATATATATATATATATATATATATATATATATATAAGTACAAGGTATGGTTTACGAAAAAAGGATGTTTTAAAAAGGAACTGTGAGAGCTGGGTAAGGCCACTAAATGAATATAAATTGCTTCATAAGTTCTCGGTCGCTGGAATGACATGGAATTGAAAAGCACCACTGCCAGTTTAAATAATATCCGGGATAACAAACAAACCCTGAAAGTATTTACTTGGCTTTAAACTGATATCTGGAGATGAAAACTGAGTATTTAATCGCAGATAGTACATACGTCTCGATAAACAATTATCCCTTTGAAGTCACTTTATGTATGTGAATTTATATATATATATATATATATATATATATATATATATATATATATATATATATATATATATATATATATATATATATATATATATATATATATATATATATATATATATACATATATATACATATATATATATACTTATATATATATATATATATATATATATATATATATATATATATATATATATATATATATATATATATATATATATATATATATATATATATATATATATATTATTCGGAAAAACTTATATGAAGGTTATAAAAAATGGTGAGAAAACAAACATCAAAGTGAACATTGAATTTATTATAGAACATTAAGAAAATTTAAGGCATAATATTATGCAGAATATAGATTAATATTAAAGACACTTGATGCTGCCCCGATATCTAGGTAACTCTGGCACTAGTTACCCAACCTCCACACTCCGAATCGCTTATAACCAGTGAAAAGTTTATAAGATGCATCGAGCAATACCATTACCATGATGCCACTTCGCATAGCCTATAAAAGATATGATACGTCTATCAGAAAATTGTATGTGAAATTATTGCCTATGCAAGTGACTTAAAATTCAGAATAAGTTTCAATAAAAAGATCTCAAAATATATGATAAAAGGCAAAGCAAAATATTAACAAGAGTAAATTCTTTCTGGTTACAAGTTCTATTTTTTACGGGATTAATGACTCAGCGCTAAAATTATTCATTCAATAACTTTAAATCTCGTAAAGTGTGCCAACATTTACCGAGACCTACCTCAAAGTTATCAAGCGCCTACTTGCTCGATATAAATCCACGAAGTTGAATGCCTCGGAAGTAATCCAGCAGCATGTAGTGGATGCCAAAGACTATGGTAGGGAAATGGAATCCTAGTCCTGGCCTTTCTTCCATGCTGCTACACAATCCATTATAAGGTTCCTCCGAAAACACACACCCCTGGAGAATCATGCCCTCGTCTCTCCACTGCACTTTGGTGAAACTGGTGGTACTTAGCACTTCATTATTTCACAGCAATAAACGTCCTTCAAGTAAAAAGAGTTCATTAGTAATGATCACACTTCAGTTGGCAAGATTCTAAAGAAGGTCGAGTTTATCCATTTTCCCTTTAGTCAGGAGAACTGCTTCCTTGGAGGGTTAGGCAGATACTCTTGGTAAGAATTCTTACCCTTACTCGTTAACTTCGTTAACTAATTCAGGAAGAGCTAAATACTTTAAAATGGTCTCAAATGCCAGCACACAAAGTATATACAGTATTAAATAATTATTAACGTTATTTAAAGTTACATTTGAGATCTTTTTATTTTCCAAGAGTTGGAAACCAAGGATTATGAAAAGATGCTTAAAAGCCAAGGATTATGAAAAAAGGCAAAGTACTTTTTTTGTACTAAAAATAAACAAGATAAAGAAAACGAGAACACAAGGATTCTGAAGTTGGAAAGAAAAGATAAAAACAATATATTTAACACACTCCCCCCGAAACATTCAGTCCTGTTATGAAATAAAAGTAGGATTGAAATTTTAATCATATACCAAAAGTATTTATATTACCAGAAAAAATAAGGTTTTTTTTAATATTTGCCAAAACTATTTACATTACCATCACCAATAATAAATAAAAAAAGCCTACAGACAAACTTTTCTGTAAAATTTGTCTGGTCTTCAGAGTACTAATCTTTGCCGCTTTGCGCTTTCTGCGCTTTCCTTGAATGCGATTGCTGGCCAGATTAGAATCATTTGAGTCATAATTAGGACTGTCTTTATCTTCATTTGAAGAAAAATCAGGTCTGAAAAGAAATATTAGATTATATGAATGTCTCTTAGTAAGTTCCCCAGTTCTGCCTTTCAGTAGGGTAACTCCAGTAACTTCCCCAAGCTCATTGAGAACTACATCACGGACTATTCCCATTGGGTATTGGTTTGGCTTACTATATGGTTCTTTAATTAGAACCACATCATTCTTTTGAAGAAGTGTATGTTTTACAGGTTTGAATCTGTCTTTCGCATTTACAGCTTGATTTGTCAAGCTAGCCAAAAATTCTTCATGATAAATGTTAATCAAGTCACTTCTGACTTTACGCAGTTTTGTGTAGTTTTCTTTAACTCTATCACAAGGAGAAACTAAATAGTTCTCATCCAATTCTAGATCTGGAGGTCTTTGCAGCTCAGGAATGAAGTTAACTGAAACAAGGTCATAACCCCTAATGAGACACTCTGGTGTTATGGGATCAGGAAGAGTTTTGTTTATATCTGTATCTCTTAATGCCTCTTTGAAAGCTATTGGCCTTCTATTCAATAAATGGACAGTCTGACATATTAAAAACTCAAAATCCCTTATATCTAAAACATTATTTCTTATGGCTCCAAATAAGCATCTCTTAGTAAGTTTCACACAACTTTCAACCATTGAACCACGAGCAGAGTTCCCTTTGAAAAACTGTTCAAACTGAAGGTTCTTTATGTCATTCTCTTCTAGATAGAGTTTAACTTCTGGGTCTTTTAAATAATCTAGAATTACGTTGCCTCCTGCTACTAACTGAGATCCCTGATCGGAAATGCACAAATTTGGTAGTCCAAACTCAAACGTATGGAGCTGGAAGGCTCTAAGATACTCCTTAACACTCAAGTCCATGCACACCTTCAGATTTATAGCTCTACTCCATGTACATGTGAAACATATTATCCATGCTTTTACTTTCTTCCCACTGGAACGTACAAAGAAGGGTCCCATGTAATCTACAAAAATATAGCGAAAAGGAATTTCTGGGGGATTAATCCTGAAATCTCTATAACAGTTTTGATTAAGATTAACTGTCCTCTCATTGAACCTACGGCATATGACACACATGCGGATTATCCTTTTAACTACTGAAAAAAATCTAGGTATCCAAAATATCTTACGTACTTCAGCCAGTAGCCTATAGCATCCAGCATGTAAAAAACGTTCATGATAATCTAATACAATATATTTAGTTAGTAAACTATCCTTAGAAATTAGCAATGGAAATCGCATCCTTCTGTCATCTTTCAGTTTCTGCATTTTGCTACGTACCCTTAACAGGCCTTCCTGATCCACATAAACATTGAGCTGTCCGACTAACTTTGGGATATCTTTGAGCAACCGGTTTCTGGATTCAAAATATTAAAAAATTTCAGGGAAGTGCTTCTGCTGATCTCTTCTTATTACCATCTTTGTAGCCTCTGCAAAGAAGTTATGATTAATATCAAAACAGCTAATATGTCCAAACGCAACAGGATCCTTTAGTTTTAGTTTCATTTTCAAGTTATTAACAAAGATAAGTACTCTACGGAAAACAGAAACAACTTTATGGTAGCTAGAACATCTTGATAAAGCATCAGTATGCTCAGCAATCTTTGTAGTTATAGTACCATGATAAGACTGGACAACACCAACAGGAGAATCTTGCTTTACTGGAAGGGCAGGTATTACATACAAAATCCAAGATAGAGTCCCTGTTTAGCTGACCTTCTGCCTCATTAAGCAGAAATTTGGGACCTGAAAAGTAGTTAGTTTTCTGAAGCTGCTTGAAAGATAAGCTGCGAGTGATGCAATCGGCTGGATTTTCACAACCTGACACAAAAGAAAAATGAATTGGGTGTTTATTACACAGTTCATTCTTCAACTTGGCAAATACTTCACAAACAAATAGTCTTTTTATTCAACTTTTTCACGACAAACTCCTATCCACAAGATATAATTCATAAAATCACCAATAATTTATTAACACAATTTTTACAACCTCCAACTGTCAACTTTGATGTTCCCAAAAAATTATTCTATGCCTCAATCCCGTATATGTCTGACACCAAATTTTCCTTAAATCTCACACGAATAATTGAACAGGAAATCCTCTGTCTTAAAGTCAAACTTATTTCCAACAACCCGTATACAATAGGATCATTTTTTAATTTCAAAGATCGCCTGCAGTCCTTCATGCGATCCAATGTGGTTTCTAAATTCACATGCCCTGGATGTCCGGGTTCTTATGCTGGATCAACACGGAGGTTACTGCAGGTCAGATATTGCAGACATTTTTTTAGCTTTTGCACTGGGCAAAGATTGATGCAGCCAGAATTTTCTAGTATCAAAAATCATGCCACAATATATAAAACCGAAGTCCTGAAACAACACTTCTCAATAATTGGTTATGTAAGGGACCCAGACCATTTAACAAGTTTAGAATCATTATATATTAAAAGACTAGTTCCCTCTCTCAATAGTAATACTTCCTTAGCAACTTTGTATCTGTCATAGTTGTCGTCTGGCCTTGGATGCCATTGTATCTCATTCCCTCTTCTCTCCTGCTTACGGATAGTTGGTGTTTTGGCAGTCTCTTTCTTTTTACTGTTTTATGGGCTTTTTATGCTTTTACTTTTCACAGATTGATGATGCATCGAGTCATTAGAGCGAAACGTTTTTTGTTAACCCTTGAACGCCTATTGGACGTATTATATGTCGACTAAAATTGTCTGTCAGGTGTTTAATTGACGCACGATAAGTTGACTACAACTGGAATATTATATATATATATATATATATATATATATATATATATATATATATATATATAATTTATATATACATATATATATCGACATACATAAAGTGACTTCAAAGGGATAATCATTCATCCAGACGAACGTTATGATCTGCGAGTAATACTCAGTTTTCATCTCCAGATTTCAGTTGTAAGCCAAGTAAATTCTTTCTGGCTTTGTTTGATTTCCCGGATAATTTTTAATCTGGCGAGAGTGCCTTTCATTTCCATGTCGTTCCAGCGAACGAGAACTTATGAAGCAATTTATGTTCATTTAGTTCATTTAATGGCCTTACCCAGCTCTCACAGTTTCTTTTTAAACACATCCTCTTTCATAAACCATACCTCGTACTTATATGTATATTATATATATATATATATATATATATATTATATATATATATATATATATATATATATATATATATTATATATATAGTATATATATATATATATATAATATATATATATATATATATATATATATATTATATATACATATATATATATATATATATATATATATATATATATATATTATATATATATATATTATATATATATATATATATATATATATATATATATATATTATATACATATATATATTATGAGGGAGGAGTTTTCTCCTGTCATAGAAGGCTTGTTAGCATGAACAATTTGCTTGCATCGCTTATGTAAGTAGATGAAGCTATCTCCTGTCATAGAAGGCTTGTTAGCGTGAACAATTTGCTTTCATCGCTTATGTAAGTAGATGAAGCTATTTCCTGTATGTCTTACACTGTATTTGCATCCAGCAAAATAACTATATTTAAACCGGGTGAAAATAAACTCATGTTTCCCTAAAATACATTTATTATTTCCATAAATGTATATAAAAATTCCACCTTAACTCTGGGCTAGTCGACCGAGATTTTCTTATAACGCACTCGTCACTTACACGCTTGCGGTGATTGTTCCGAGTCTATCTCAGAATTCACTTTTACTTATAATCCATACATAGACTTATGTTCATAGTTCTAGTCACTGTCACTTGTGGAGAATTTTTTAAGTCCACAAATCGCTAACGAGGCCGAGTCACAGCGCCACACTCTCGACACTCCCCTATGGAATCGGTGGTCATTCTCTGCTGTGCCGTTTTCGTACGAACGGTTTATATGGGTCTTTGGTTAGGTATCTATTAACTATTAATTTCTTTACTCACGTCTGGAAAAGAGTTCACTTTTCATTTTAACTCACGTGCTACTTTTCCCAATGCATTTCAATCACGACTGGATGGTGTCATGGTAAACAACTCGTAAGAGGTCACTGTGAGGTCAAGACTCACGTTGTCCACCGTACAGGCTCCTACCCGCTTTTAACCTTTGATCTCCGCTTAATGAGAAGGAATAACACATTTACACTTGTTCTTATTGCACCTCGCGTTTCTCTCGTCAGTTATCAAATATTCGCGTATATGCCCATCGATTATCAATCGTTTCTGTTTTAGTCTCGCTATACTCATTATAGTCTGGGCCAACTACCCATGCTGACTCCTGGCAGCTCCTGGTTAAGCTAAGGCAAGATATTATATCTACTAGGACTCCTAACACATGATTATGTGAGGATTACTAACATGGAAAAAATACACAAGAGAAAATGACTCCAAATTGTTAGACTGAACACAAACACTAATGCTTCTTTAAGCAAGATGACTGAAGTGTGTAGATGAATTTGTAAAAGCAAGAAAAAATTGCTATCCAAGTTACACAAGTTTTACTTAGTCCTCTGACCTATGCTATTTAGGTGGATAAACTTTTATTATATTTGCATAAAATTGAAATACGATTCATTATATTCTTCGTTGTTCATTTGACGACGACGAAAGTCTCGTTTCCTTGGGAATGCTGCGAAGTGGAACATGGTCTTAATGGATGCCCTCTAAGTCTTGTTCTTGTTTTTTGTGATAGAATGCCGTTTGTAAATGTAATTTTGCAAAGAAAAGTGCAGAGAAATATTTTAAAAAAATGTACAGTTAAAAAAAAAGTTACTGAATCTTCGTTCTCGGTAAATTTCTTATCTGCTCTGATATTGTGTGAGCTGTAGTTATAATTTTACAAAATAAAGTGAAATTATTTATTAGAAAAAAACATATATAAGTGGATAAAACTTACGATTGTCTGGTAATAGAGGCCTCACAAGGTGTTGTAAATAGTCATTTTCATCTTCTCGCGGAAGGTAGGGAAATTTTTTTTTTCTTTCATCAAGTGTATTTGCATAACTTCCGCTTTCCATTGATGTGATTTGTTTTTTTTAAATGGCGACCTCAAAGGTTATCCGGCCTGAGAAGCTGCATATTGAGTTGTTACCCATCCACTAAGGGTTAAGAAGTGTTGTTAACATAGCTATATAGAATCACGTGAAAATATCCTTTGTGATTCAGGTACAATAATTTACTCATTACTTCGCCATTCTAGTTATTTGTCTACATGGAAATGTTACTTATTAATTATCTTTATTTTCATTTACCGTTTCTATTTTCATTGAATC
Source organism: Macrobrachium nipponense (assembly GCF_015104395.2). Taxonomy (NCBI): domain Eukaryota; kingdom Metazoa; phylum Arthropoda; class Malacostraca; order Decapoda; family Palaemonidae; genus Macrobrachium; species Macrobrachium nipponense. Next base: position 46,909,546 of record NC_061088.1, on the reverse strand, counting down.
TCTTATCTTCCCCCTTTTTTCGGGGGGGGGGGGGGGGGGCAGGTTGGACTGCAAGTTAACAAATTTTTTTTGCGTCTTGAATAAGTTACTACAAGGTAAACGGGACTATTGCCTAGGCACTGATGTATTTCTTAATTTGATTGCTCGTGATGTCTGTGAAAGCAAAATGTAAGAATATTTATGATGATTTCTTCCAAAGTGAGAGTTGCAATGAATTTGGAAAGAACACTTGTGAATTATTTGGAATAAGAATATTTGTGAAAATATTTATAACTGAGACTATAATCGAGACTTACTTGGACGTAAGTATGTAAGTGGTGACGGTTTTTGGAAGAGAAACTATTATAGGTCATCTATTATCAAGCAAAAAAAAAAAAGATATTTAAAAGTGAAAGAAATTTCTATAGTGGTTTTGTGAAAACATTTGTTACTGTGATTGGAAATGGTAGTACGTAAGGGCTATATTTATGAGATCCTGAAGGGCATATATTTGAGAATCAACAACTTTTATAGTATATACATATGATAGAAATTTGATTCCAAACATTAAATTCGGGTAAATTGGGTAGTTAAAATACTTTTGGAAAATTACGATGATATGTAAATATTTCTCACCGAGGTACTAAATAGCGGGTTGATAAGCTGGATTAAAACTACTCTGCATCTCAGATTTTGGAAGCAAAAACCCATTGTAAGTGTGCGTGGGAGAAGATCACTTTGAGGTTGAATTTTGGTATGGATTTGTAAGTGAAAACATTTGCACTAAAATGGAAGGAAATGGAACCATTTTGCAGATAAATTTGTGACACTTTTGAAGATTAATTTGGGAGTGAAAAGAATAATGAATGGAGATAAATATAGTTTAGGAAACATTGACTGGATGCAATAAAGAGAGTAAGTGTTAATTCGGAGTTGGTGAAAATTATTCCTTTTTTTTATTTTTGCTTTTATTTCTTGAAATGTAATTTTTAGGAATAAAAAAGAACATCAGCTAAATAACGTAGGAAACACCAAATGCTACGAATCGGAAATTACAGAAAGCGAAATAAAAATCGCTTTGGCTGTTGCCACAGTGAGAGAAATCCAAAAGTAATGTCTGAAATATCTCCCGTAATTCTTGGGAAGTTCCTTATCTCACTGTGATTGGAAATGGTAGTACGTAAGGGCTATATTTATGAGATCCTGAAGGGCATATATTTGAGAATCAACAACTTTTATAGTATATACATATGATAGAAATTTGATTCCAAACATTAAATTCGGGTAAATTGGGTAGTTAAAATACTTTTGGAAAATTACGATATGTAAATATTTCTCACCGAGGTACTAAATAGCGGGTTGATAAGCTGGATTAAAACTGCTCTGCATCTCAGATTTTGGAAGCAAAAACCCATTGTAAGTGTGCGTGGGAGAAGATCACTTTGAGGTTGAATTTTGGTATGGATTTGTAAGTGAAAACATTTGCACTAAAATGGAAGGAAATGGAACCATTTTGCAGATAAATTTGTGACACTTTTGAAGATTAATTTGGGAGTGAAAAGAATAATGAATGGAGATAAATATAGTTTAGGAAACATTGACTGGATGCAATAAAGAGAGTAAGTGTTAATTCGGAGTTGGTGAAAATTATTCCTTTTTTTTATTTTTGCTTTTATTTCTTGAAATGTAATTTTTAGGAATAAAAAAGAACATCAGCTAAATAACGTAGGAAACACCAAATGCTACGAATCGGAAATTACAGAAAGCGAAATAAAAATCGCTTTGGCTGTTGCCACAGTGAGAGAAATCCAAAAGTAATGTCTGAAATATCTCCCGTAATTCTTGGGAAGTTCCTTATCTCACTCGAAATGACGCTCTCGTAAATCATAAGATCTTTTTCCAGGATCTCTTTCAGCTGCTTCGGTGGTTTATTGTTCGCATCCTGCCTTTTTTATTTTATTCAGTTTTTTTCTCTAATCTTCAGCACATCTCTTTCAAAAGCTTAGTGTACAATTTATTTCGATTCTTTTCATCCTCAGATAACTTTTCGAAGGATATTTTTGCGCAAATTATCAAACATTATACAAAACGTGCAAATGATCTAGTGTAATAGATGTAAAAGCCTACTTACTCTCAAATGAAAGTTAGCAAATTATAATACAGCTTATGTGGACAAAAAAATAAGCAGAAGAAAAAACAAAAAGACTAGATATAACGATGATTCCAACAGGTAAGTACATACATGATTTACCTTGTACTGCCTTCTCTTTCTGCTGCAGTTTTTCCAAATGTTACTGGTTCTATCCAGCCCATTTTTCTGTTGTGCTTGTATTATTTTCGTTGTTGTATGTGTGTATGTACTTACGGGTTTCTTTTATTCTCTTTCTCTCTTCCCTTCTCTTATATTTAGTCAGTCTTCTTCGGTAGCCTGTTGGTAATGTTTGGAAGGTTATCTGTTATATGGACTAACCTTCAGTTATCACTTGCGGTGAGTTTTTCTTTTCTTAGGAACATTGTAGATTAATTTCTTTTCATTTTCCAGTATCTCAGGAGGGTTTGACATGGATACTTATCCCTAGATTCTGGGCAAATTAAACACCACTTAATTAATCTTACTTATATTAACTAAGTAATGTTCAAAGTTTTACACAAGGAACAGAGGGAGAATGGACATAGCCTCCCCGTACAAGGCTTAGATCCTAACTGAGTTTCTCTGAGGCCACAAGTGAAGCCTCAACCTAACTCACACAGTTAAATTCCTCCTTAACTTCTACTAAGACACATCCTACTACTTCTTGAGTGGCTTTACTTACTTCCGGTGCCAACCCTAGATTAGTATAATTGGTTCCGTTTCTCTACGGTAACCACCCACTGAAGGTGTCAAAGTTCAGATTTTCCACTGGAGTTTGCAATTTACTGTTTTGGCAAACTGCTGCCTATGTTTAGTCTCATTTTCGAAGCTGCTATTTCTGCAGTCTGATACTGCCACACATCTACTGCCTTTTCTACCTCTCCTGGTAGATTCTTTCATCACTCTACCCTCACTCTATATATATTTCTACCAGTGGATTCTCCTATCTAATTGTCCCTACATATTTATAGACAGACTCCTGTTATTTCCAAACATTTCCAATGTAATAATCATTAAGATATCCCTAGCCTGATGAAAGTCAGCTGTTGAGATTATAAGAATCGGGAAATTCGTAGAAAGACAGACTAGTTTTTGTCTTCTTTTTTACTCAATTTTGCGTATTAAACATATAAAAGCTCCACGATAACTGTAGATATTGACCCTTAAACACCAAACCGCTATTTCCCAAAGTGTCTCTAGTATGCCAGAGGCGTTCGGGAGTTAGTGCCGAAGCGGAAAAAAAGTTTTTTCACAAAATCACAGCACACTCAGTTTTGAAGATTAAGAGTTAATTTTTGGCTCCTTGTTTTGTCATTGCGTGAAATTTAGTATGCAACCATCAGAAATGAAAAAAAAATCTAATTATCATATATAATTATTAGAATGTATGACGGCGCAAAAAAAATCTCATATATAATTGTATACAAATTGCGCTATGAGCAAAACGGTTAAAGCTAATGAGTTAATTATTTTTCGTTGTATTGTACACTAAATTGCGAAGATTTTGTTATATAACAAATTGTAAAACGATGAAAGCAACATAAAGAAAAAATTATCACAAAATGATGCATGAATTCGTAATGCACGGACGTAAAAAATAAGTTTTTTTTTTCAGAAATGCAATATAAATCGAAATATTGTGCTAGTCGTCCCGTTTGTTGGAATATTAAGGTAATTGGTTGAATATTACTAGAATGTAAGAGTTTTAGCTTACAATTGCAGTTTTCGACCATTTCGGTGGAGTTAAAGTTGACCAAAGCTCAAATTTTTTCTGTTTATCGGGATTTATATGAGAATCTTTCAACACTGATAAAAGCTACAACCATGAGTTATTTTATAGTGGTATTCTACATGAAATTGCGCACATTTTCATATACAAAACTTTATGTAACGGCTAATATAAAATGGTGCAAACATTACGAAAAACTGACGAAAGAATTTCTGAGATTTTCGGCCGAGTTACCGCGCGCGGACGTAAGGAAAAAGTGTTTTTCAAAAATTCACCATAAATCGAAATATTGTGCTAGACTTTCAATTGTTGCAAAATGAAGGTAAATGATTAAATATTACTAAAATGTAAGAATTTTAGCTTACAATTGCGTTTTTTGACTATTTCTGTCAAGTCAAAGTTAACCGAAGTTTGAAATTTTGGCACGTGATTTGATAAAAATATTCCAAAACTGATAAAAGCTGCAACCATGAGTTATTTTTTTGTATTCTACATGAAATTGTGCACATTGTCATATATAAAACTGCATGCAACGGCTAATATAAAACGGCGCAAACATTACGACAAACTGACAAAAGAATTTCTGAGATTTTCGGACGAGATTCCACGCGCGGACATAAGGAAAAAGTGTTTTTCAAAAATTCACCATAAATCGAAATATTGTGCTAGAGACTTCCAATTTGTTACAAAATGAAGGTAAATGACTGAATATTACTAGACTGTAAGAGTTTTAGCTTACAATTGCGTTTTTCGATCATTTTGGTCGAGTCAAATTTGAACGAAGGTTGAAATTTCGGCACTTATCGTGATTTATATGAAAATATTTCAAAATCTATAAAAGCTACAACCATGAGTTATTTTTTGTTGTATTTTACATGAAATTGCACACATTTGCATATATAAAACTTTATGTAACGGCTAATATAAAACAGTGCAAACATTACGACAAACTGACAAAAGAATTTCTGAGATTTTCGGCCAAGTTACCGCACATGAACGTAAGGAAAAAGTGTTTTTCAAAAATTCGCCATAAATCGAAATATTGTGCTAGAGACATCCAATTTGTAACAAAATAAGGGGAATGATTGAAAACTACTGGAATGTAAGAGTTTTAGTTTAAAATTGCGTTTTTCGACCATTTAGGTCAAGTCAAAGTTGACCAAAGGTTGAAATTTTGGCACTTATCGTGATTTATATGAAAATATTTCAAAACTAATAAAAGCTACAATCATGGATTGTTTTTTGTTGTATTTTACATGAAATTACACACATTTACATATATAAAACTTTATGTAACGGCTTGGGAAAAGTTTTTTTTTCAAAAGTTCATCATTAATCGAAATATTGTTCTAGAGACTTCCAATTTGTTGGAAAATGAAGGTAAATAATTGGATATTACTAGAATGTAAGAGTTTTAGCTTACAATTGCGTTTTTTTACCATTTCAGTCGAGTCAAAGTTGACCAAAGGTTGAAATTTTGGCACTTATCGTTATTTATAGGAAAAAAATTAAAAACTGATAAAAGCTACAACAATGGGTTGTTTTTTTGTGTGTGTGTATTCTACATGAATTTGCACACATTTTCTTATATAAAACTCTATGTAACGGCTAATATAAAACGGTGCAAAAATTACGACAAAGTGACGAATGAATTTCTAAGATGCGTCGCTGTTGCGTTTTAGTGCGAGAAGAAAGAAATTCACGCATTCATGCCTGGATATTGCTTGTAAACAAAACAACAGCTTGATCCGTGAACTCCCAGCATCCCGCAAGGCGCATGATTTAAAATTTTTAGCAAACTAAGCCTGTAACTATTTTTCCACGAATATTTAAAAAAACTTTTTATAGTCGACATACTGTATGTCCGATTAGCACCCGACAGCCAATTTTAGTCGATGTATAATACGTCCCATAGGCGTTTAAGGGTTGAATATCCTTAGCTAATAATTTTAGGTTATCATAAAAGAGCTGTTGTGAAACCAGGGCTCAAGCAATGAGGTAGATTTAAAGAATTTTGACAGATGATTAGAAACTGAAGAAAATGGAATAGTAGTCAACCAATGCACTTGAGCGCCAAAGGGACGTTATAAAAATCCTCCTGGAATTCACTGGCAAAATTATGGAAACAGTAATCAAAATCTGAATGGTGGAATTCATCCAAGAAAACTATATGATTAAAAGACATCAGTATGAGTTTACCAAGGGCGGAGGCACCCTGCTAGCCCCAACTGAGCTTTACAAAATCATAGTTACAACCCAATTGGAACACTACGAATGTAATATAGTCTTAAGAGATATAGCAAAAGCTTTTGACACAGTTTGCCACATAAACTCAGATTCATGTTGATAGAGGCTCCCTTGCCTGACCACTCATAATCAATTAAGGCTATGGCGCAGTTTCCTGGGCATCAGGAGAGCTCACATAAGAGAGGGGAAAATAACCGAGTTTCTAAGAGTGCTGGCACCCATACTATTACGCTCTACATTTGAGACACTCCCACCTCGTCTTGGGAATGCTACATTAATCTTTACCGATGATAACACAATTCATCAATATTAGGCTGCGTAAAATCAATAAATAGATAAATAAAGAAAAAATTGAAACTACTACCAAAAGGCTCAAAAAGTCTAAAGATATCAGAGCAAATATATACTAGCTATACTATATAAGACTGCTGGTGAGGCTCAGACTACCTGCTTCAGTTGAAAGTGTTTTTCCAGATCCTGTCTACTAAGAGAAAGACAGAGAGAGAAAAAATCTGAAGTAATATCAACAGAAAAAGATTAGATAGATTGAGGTAGTAAGTACAAAAAGCAAAGATAACAAAAGTGAAAAAATCCTCACATATTGAAAAATAACATGACTCATGCGAATATATCACTTGGTTATCATTAAATTAATTATACTTCCTTTCTTACTAGCTGTTCAGCTTCGAATAATTTCCTCTTAAAAACTTTTTATTAATCAGTTAAAATAACTCCTTTATCTCGTTTTTTGCGGAGTCTATAAATGAAATGAATGTCTCTAGTTCAACAGTTATATGACAAATTAAAAGAGTCTATGTGATGAACCAGTTTTGAAGCAAAATCGGATGGTCCCAGGGACAAATTCTGGTGTCATAGGCAGTGGGTCACTATCAACGGTGAGAGAAGAAATCAAATTTGACAGTAATACGTATCGGTATGTTTAAAATTTTTAGCAATGATGTGCATCATACATATCATACATACATACATACATTTCTACGTGCATAAATACAAACATAAATAAACAAATAAACTGCATATCATCACAGTATGTATGCAAATGTGAGTCATTATTTTCTTGGTGGTCATGATAATTGCCTTAACGGCGAGAAGATATGATTCGAAGCCTAAACGAGGCAGAACATCATCCTACTACAAAAAGAAGTAATTTGGTCTGTCTATCTGATGTCTGTAGCACTTTTCACCGGTGGGAATACCACGTAAGTGCTTAACAGCTGTCACCCCAATTTATGAGCATTAGGGGTTAAAGAGGGGTGCAGGAGAGAGGATCTTTCCTTACTCAGTGACTACCTAACTAACAAGACCAAGGCCTTTTCAAATTGTTCCTGAATATGGTAAGATACCGGTGAAAATTACATCCGGGAAAACTACCGCTCGGTCAGCAGTTTACGGTAAACATTGAATTTTGAATCCTTACGTTCTGACAAGTAGGGCAGGTACAGTAGCGTAGGAAATAACAAGAAAAAGAAATGAAAAGTTCAAGCATTAGCTCGGCCAAAAAACACCTGTGTTAGATCATTGTTACCTTAGAGTACAGTCACATCGTCTGGTGCCGTGGCACCCGACCTCACCAACCGGGTACCGGGCCCCAATAACTAGTTTAATCTTTCTGTGCTCCTCTTGACCTGAACAGTGGTGGTCAATAGTATGGATAGTGAAAATCATGCTACCAGGCTAGTAACCTTATCACAAAGACATGCCGAAAACATTTATATATATATATATATATATTCTATTATATATAATATTAATCTATAATATACTAATATCTAATGTATTACTAATATATATAT
>NC_061088.1:46864146-46896646 GCF_015104395.2 Macrobrachium nipponense | reverse complement strand
AAGTGTCTGTAGTTTCTATGAAGTTTTCCATTATATTTCTTGCCTTAATGCGTGTTTCCAATCAGCGGGAATCGAGTAGTTGAAGTTACGTCGGGCTTTTTCCAGTTCTTTAAATTTCTCCTTTTCCTCCATTTTCGCGGCAGCAATGTGACGTTTTAATATAATTGATGAAAATTCATTAAAAGGATGTTGATCGTATCTTCTTATGCGGTGTGGTAGCAATGATTTGGGTAACACTTGTTCCGCCAAGCACTTTTTCAGGAATTTCAGGTGAATTCTGGTAGAATGCGCTGCTTGTAAGGACTTGGAGAAAGAGGTGACGAAACAGCTCAGCAGTGGGAACAGGAAAGTAAAAAGTAAACGTGGCCTCATGATGAATAACTTGATCACGAAAGTATATAAAACGTGATGCTATGTATAAATAAAGGTTTTTTGCCACGAAGGAAAAAATGAAAAAGCAAGATAGCCAAGTACTTTCGGGCCTGTTCGGACCCGTTACTGAGGCATATACAATTTAATATCATGAATTTTTACACAAATGTTTCCTAAAAAAAATTATTATTAATGAAAAGACGAAAGAAAATATATATATATATATATATAATATATATAATATATATATATATATATATATATATATATATATATATATATTATATATATATATATATATATATATATATATATATATATATATATATAACGAACCAGAGAGAGAGAGAGAGAGAGAGAGAGAGAGAGAGAGAGAGAGAGAAAGAAATAATAACTGATATACATGTGGGACTAATTTAATAAACATCTTACAAATATATGGGTCCAAATGGTACATTCCTAGACTAAGATTTAGGTTGTTTTTATTAGTGATTTGTATAATTGCCGATTCCAGTAAATTTCTTGAAACATAATCGGTAACTGCTAGATCTAATGATTATGTTTCAAGAAATTTACTGGAATCGGCAATTATACAAATCACTAATAAAAACAACCTAAATCTTAGTCTGGGAATATACCATTTGGACCCATATATTTGTAAGATGTTTACGAAGGACCTTAAAATAAATGAACAACCAATCCACTATTCCGTAACATGTATGTAGTTATTATTTCTCTCTCTCTCTCTCGTCTCTCGTCTCTCTCTCTCTCTCTCTCTCTCTCTCTGGTTCGATATTTTCTCTCCCTCTTTCTCTTGCTCGAAATATATATATTTATATTTCCTTTCGTCTTTTCATTAATAATAATCTTTTTTGGAAAAATTTATGTAAAAATTTATGATATTAAATTGTATATGCTCCCGTGTTTTTTCAAATTGTACTGTTTTCTGGAAAATCACTTGTTTATCTGCGTGTATCCTTCAAGGTGTGGCTTCCTCAGGCAGCTCCTCCCTTCTGTAGAGTGAAAATCGCCCTTATTGCTTGCTAATCTTGTAGTGTCAGTTTGTATATTAAGCTTTCTATTGACTATGTTGTTCTCTGTAAAATCAGTTTGCTTCAGTAAAGGGTCTGAACAGGACCGAAAGTACTTGGCTATCTCGCATTTTAATTTTTTCCTTTGTGGCAAAAAACCTTTATTTATACATAGCATCACGTTTTATATACTTCGGGATCAAGTTATTCATATATATATATTATTAATATAATATATATATCTATAATATTATAATATTATATATAGATATAATATATGAATCTATTATATATATATATATATATATATATATATATAAATAATATATATATATCGAGCTACAATGTCCTTTAATATCTAATTCGCTCTACCTCGGAATTAATATATTTTCATATATGCTTAAACCGAAGGGGAATTTTTTCTCGATAATAGATTTGCCTGGACCAGGGCACGAACCTATGGATCCTTTCAAACCCAGGAACGTCAGTGAAGCTTTACCTACTACACCACCGCGAGAGGCTAAAAGTTCATGTCACCTCTCACCCTCATATAACCTTTCGCGCGCAGGTAATTAGTGGTTTGGAGACAACATCAACCCACCTCGACTCCGGTAGTGTTTGTAGTGCTTTTGACAGCACGTAGCCAATCTATAAGTCATATCACATTTCCGTGATTCATATACATATATCGAGCTACAATGTCCTTTAATATCTAATTCGCTCTACCTCGGAAATAATATATTTTCATATATGCTTAACCGAAGGGGAATGTTTTTTTTCTCGATAATAGATTTGCCTGGACCAGGCGCGAACCTATGGATCCTTTCAAACCCAGGAACGTCAGTGAAGCTTTGACCTACTACACACCGCGAGAGGCTAAAAGTTCATGTCGCCTCTCACCCTCATATACCTTTCGCGCGCAGGTAATTAGTGGTTTGGAGACAACATCAACCCACCTCGACTCCGGTAGTGTTTGTAAGTGCTTTTGACAGCACGTAGCCAAATCTATAAGTCTATCACATTTCCGTGATTCATATACTATATCGAGCTACAATGTCCCTTTAATATCTAATCGCTCTACCTCGGAATTAATATATTTTCATATATGCTTACCGAAGGGGATTTTTTTCTCGATAATAGAGTTTGCCTGGACCAGGGCGCGAACCTATGGATCTTTCAAACCCAGGAACGTCAGTGAAGCTTTACCTACTACACCACCGCGAGAGCTAAAAGTTCATGTCTGCCTCTCACCCTCATATACCTTTCGCGCGCAGTAATTAGTGGTTTGGAGACAACATCAACCCACCTCGACTCCGGTAGCGTTTGTAGTGCTTTTGACAGCACGTAGCCAATCTATAAGTCATATCACATTTCCGTGATTCATATACATATATCGAGCTACAATGTCCTTTAATATCTAATTCCTCTACCTCGGAATTAATATATTTTCATATATGCTTAACCGAAGGGGAATTTTTTTCTCGATATAGATTTGCCTGGACCAGGCACGAACCTATGGATCCTTTCAAACCCAGAACGTCAGTGAAGCTTTACCTATACACCACCCCCGCAAGAGGCTAAAAGTTCATGTCGCCTCTCACCCTCATATACCTTCGCGCGCAGGTAATTAGTGGTTTGGAGACAACATCAACCCACCTCGACTCCGGTAGTGTTTTGTAGTGCTTTTGACTTTTAGCACGTAGCCAATCTATAAGTCATATCACATTTCCGTGATTCATATACATATATCGAGCTACAATGTCCTTTAATATAATTCGCTCTACTCGGAATTAATATATTTTCATATATGCTTAACGAAGGGAATTTTTTCTCGATAATAGATTTGCCTGGACCAGGGCGCGAACCTATGGATCCTTTCAAACCCAGGAACGTCAGTGAAGCTTTACCTACTACACCACCGCGAGAGGCTAAAAGTCATGTCGTCTCTCACCTCATATACCTTTCGCGCGCAGGTAATTAGTGGTTTGGAGACAACATCAACCCACCTCGACTCCGGTAGTGTTTGTAGTGCTTTTGACAGCACGTAGCCAATCTATAAGTCATATCACATTTCCGTGATTCAATATACATATATCGAGCTACAATGTCCTTTAATATCTAATTCGCTCTACCTCGGAATTAATATATTTTCATATATGCTTAACCGAAGGGGAATTTTTTCTCGATAATAGATTTGCCTTGGACCAGGGCGCGAACCTAATTGGTATCCTTTTCAAACCCAGGCGAACGGTCAGTGAATCTTTAACCTACATACACCACCGCTAGAGGCTAAAAGTTCATCGTCGCCTCTCACCTCATATACCCTTTCGCGCAGCAGGTCAATTTAAGTGGTTTGGAGACAAACATCCAACCCACCTCGACTCCGGTGCGTTTGTAGGGTGCTTTTGACAGCACGTAGCCAATCTATAAGTCATATCACATTTTCCGTGAATTCATATTACATATCTCGAGCTACAATTTGATCCTTTAATATCTAATTCGCTCTAGCCTCGGAATTAATAATTTTATTTTCATAATATGCTTAACTGAATGGGGAATTTTTTCCTCGATAAATAGATTTGCCTTGGGACCAGGGCGCAAACCTATGGAAGTCCTTTCAAACCCAGGAAACGTCCAGTGAAGCTTTTAACCTACTACACCACCGCGCGAGGCTAAAAGTTCGATGTCGCCCCTCTCACGCCTCATATACCTTTGTCGCGCGCTAGGTAATTAGGTGGTTATTGGAGACAAACATTCAACCCCCACCTCGGACCCTCCGGTAGTGTTTGTAGTGCATTTTGACAGCAACGTAGCCAATCTATAAGTTCATATCACATTTCCGTGCTTTTCATATAACATTATCACGAGCTACAATGTCCATTTAATATCTAATTCGCTCTACCTTCGGAATTTAATATATTTTCTTCATATATGCTTACCGAAGGGGAATTTTTTCTCGATAATAGATTTGCCTGGACCAGGGCGCGAACCTATGGATCCTTTCAAACCCAGGAACGTCAGTGAAGCTTTACCTACTACACCACCACGAGAGGCTAAAAGTTTCATGTCGCCTCTCACCCTCATATACCTTTCGCGCGCAGGTAATTAGTGGTTTGGAGACAACATCAACCCACCTCGACTCCGGTAGTGTTTGTAAGTGCTTTTGACAGCATGTAGCCAATCTATAAGATCATATCACATTTCCGTGATCATATACATATATCGAGCTACAATGTCCTTTAATATCTAATTCGCTCTACCTCGGAATTAATATATTTCATATATGCTTAACCGAAGGGGAATTTTTTCTTGATAATAGATTTGCCTGGACCAGGGCGCGAACCTATTGGATCCTTTCAAACCCAGGAACGTCAGTGAAGCTTTACCTACTACACCACCGCGAGAGGCTAAAAGTTCATGTCGCCTCTCACCCTCATATACTGACGTTCCTGGGTTTGAAAGGATCCATAGGTTCGCGCCCTGGTCCAGGCAAATCTATTATCGAGAAAAAATTCCCCTTCGGTTAAGCATATATGAAAATATATTAATTCCGAGGTAGAGCGAATTAGATATTAAAGGACATTGTAGCTCGATATATGTATATGAATCACGGAAATGTGATATGACTTATAGATTGGCTATGTGCTGTCAAAAGCACTACAAACACTACCGGAGTCGAGGTGGGTTGATGTTGTCTCCAAACCACTAATTACCTGCGCGCGAAAGGTATATGAGGGTGAGAGGCGACATGAACTTTTTAGCCTCTCGCGTGGTGTAGTAGTTAAAGCTTCACTGACGTTCCTGGGTTTGAAAGGATCCATAGGTTCGCGCCCTGGTCCAGGCAAAAATCTATTATCGAGAAAAAATGCTCCTTCGGTTAAGCATATATGAAAATATATTAATTCCGAGGTAGAGCGAATTAGATATTAAAGGACATTGTAGCTCGATATATGTATATGAATCAGGGAAATGTGATATGACTTATAGATTGGCTACGTGCTGTCAAAAGCACTACAAACACTACCGGAGTCGAGGTGGGTTGATGTTGTCTCCAAACCACTAATTACCTGCGCGCGAAAGGTATATGAGGGTGAGAGGCGACATGAACTTTTAGCCTCTCGTGGTGGTGTAGTAGGTAAAGCTTCACTGACGTTCCTGGGTTTGAAAGGATCCATAGGTTCGCGCCCTGGTCCAGGCAAATCTATTATCGAGAAAAAATTCCCCTTCGGTTAAGCATATATGAAAATATATTAATTCCGAGGTAGAGCGAATTAGATATTAAAGGACATTGTAGCTCGATATATGTATATGAATCACGGAAATGTGATATGACTTATAGATTGGCTACGTGCTGTCAAAAGCACTACAAACACTACCGGAGTCGAGGTGGGTTGATGTTGTCTCCAAACCACATATTACCTGCGCGCGAAAGGTATATGAGGTGAGAGGCGACATGAACTTTTAGCCTCTCGCGGTGGTGTAGTAGGTAAAGCTTCACTGACGTTCCTGGGTTTGAAAGGATCCATAGGTTCGCGCCCTGGTCCAGGCAAATCTATTATCGAGAAAAAATTCCCCTTCGGTTAAGCATATATGAAAATATATTAATTCCGAGGTAGAGCAAATTAGATATTAAAGGACATTGTAGCTCGATATATGTATATGAATCACGGAAATGTGATATGACTTATAGATTGGCTACGTGCTGTCAAAAGCACTACAAACACTACCGGAGTCGAGGTGGGTTGATGTTGTCTACAAACTACTAATTACCTGCGCGCGAAAGGTATATGAGGGTGAGAGGCGATATGAACTTTTAGCCTCTCGCGGTGGTGTAGTAGGTAAAGCTTCACTGACGTTCCTGGGTTTGAAAGGATCCATAGGTTCGCGCCTGGTCCAGGCAAATCTATTATCGAGAAAAATTCCCCTTCTTTTTTTTTGGTTAAGCATATATGAAAATATATTAATTCCGAGGTAGAGCGAATTAGATATTAAAGGACATTGTAGCTCGATATATGTATATGAATCACGGAAATGTGATATGACTTATAGATTGGCTACGTGCTGTCAAAAGCACTACAAACGCTACCGGAGTCGAGGTGGGTTGATGTTGTCTCCAAACCACTAATTACCTGCGCGCGAAAGGTATATGAGGGTGAGAGGCGACATGAACTTTTAGCCTCTCGCGGTGGTGTAGTAGGTAAAGCTTCACTGACGTTCCTGGGTTTGAAAGGATCCATAGGTTCGCGCCCTGGTCCAGGCAAATCTATTATCGAGAAAAAATTCCCCTTTGGTTAAGCATATATGAAAATATATTAAATCCGAGGTAGAGCGAATTAGATATTAAAGGACATTGCAGCTCGATATATGTAGTATATGAATCACGGAAATGTGATATGACTTATAGATTGGCTACGTGCTGTCAAAAGCACTACAAACACTACCGGAGTCGAGGTGGGTTGATGTTGTCTCCAAACCACTAATTACCTGCCGCGCGAAAGGTATATGAGGGGTGAGGCGACATGAACTTTTAGCCTCTCGCGGTGGGGGTTTGTAGTAGGCAAAGCTTCACTGACGTTCATGGGTTTTTGAAAGGATCCATAGGTTCGCGCCCTGGTCCAGGCAAATCTATTATCGAGAAAAAATTCCCCTTCGGTTAAGCATATATGAAAATATATTAATTCCGAGGTAGAGCGAATATATTATTAAAGGACATTGTAGCTCGATATATGTATATGAATCACGGAAATGTGCTATGACTTATATATATATATATATATAATATATATATATATATATATATATATATATATATATATATATATATATATATATATATATATATGTATATATATATATATATATATATATATATATATATAGTATATATATATATATATATATATATATATATATATATATATATATATATATAGATATATATATATATATATATATATATATATATATAGATATATATATCATACATATATATATATATATATATATATATATATATATATATATATATATATATATATATATATATATATATATATATATACATACATATATATATATATATATATATATATATATATATATATATATATATATATATATATATATATATATATATATATATATATATATATATATATATATATATATATATATATATATATATATATATATATATATATATATATATATATATATATATATATCTATATATATATATATATATCTATATATATATATATATATATATATATATATATATATATATATATATATATATATATATATACATATATATATATATATATATATATATATATATATATATATATAGATATATATATATATATATATATATATATATATATATATATATATATATATATATATACACACACACACACGCACATTATGTGTGTATTATAAAGATACTGCAAAACAGGTAAAAGGAGATATTTATAACCCAAGTATTTAAATTAAAAGAAAGGTGAAAGGACAGTATCTAATGCAGACGTCAGTCCGACATTCCTTTATGGTTGTTGACAAAGGTGAACCTGATGAGAGAGCGTGGGGGAGACAACTAACTGGGAGATTGTATGAGGTAAAAGAAGTCAGAGAGAGAAATGTTTACTTCATAAGCCCTAGTATTACGGGATGTTTTTTTTTTCTTTTCTTTTTATGAATAAGAAACGATAACTCCTGAAAGGCACTGATATACGAGTACCTTTTTATATCTTTCCTAGATATTTACCCCCAATGGTTTTATCCGGTATGAATCCACCTTTGCTTCATGTTTAGTAGAAGCCTATCGTAGATTACCGTAAAAACATTGACAAATAACTGTAAATATCATAATGATAACAACTCTCATGAAATATTAGTTCTTGATAACTACTCCTGAAAGCCTTTGGGTTCACTATCTAGAAAAGATCTTATTTTTGTATTATTACTCTAGGAATAAGCCTAGAAACTACTTTGTTGTTGGTGTTGTTGTTGTTGGAGGGAGTGGAGGTAGGAATGGTCTAAAAACGTCTGAAAAGGGTGTTTTGTGTTGAGTAAAGATGCAGGAATTTTAGGATAGGATATTATGATTTATTTATTAGAATGAAGATGCAAAATATGAATAATGTGCATATTAAACAGTACAGAAACATTATTTCTAATAGAATATATTTTTTTTATTTTCATTTTCGTTGGTGAAACAACGGGCTATCTGTCCAGAGATTTTAGCACGTTTTAATTTATTTGATATACTGAATTTAGAGGCCATATATATGTTCAATTATTTTGGTTCCACTTATAATGGAGAATAATTGAATATGTTTAATTTGTGTAAGACCATTTCACGTTAAGTTAGGAATATAACGTTTGCAAGTTATGTGCCAGTGGAAAATCTTGCACGTGTCGCAAGTAAGCTGAAGGTCGGATCACGCCTTTCTTTACCTAGAATGTAATCACGACGTCAAATCAGTCTCCAGTGTTGCTGACGAACCAGGGAAATCGGTGACATTGTACTTAGAACGCAAAAAAAATATATATATATAAAATAAAATAAAATAAAAAATACACATCTGAATTGCGTTCATGTTCGACGATGGCAATATGTTGACCATATACCAAAAATACACGATGGGTGCATGTATGCAAAAGTATCGCTCCTCAATCACCCTAAAATTAAAATTACTGAAGAGATCGCCGAGGGTAAACCAGAACTCCCGCATCGGTAAGTGTTGATGAAAGAAGCTTTTTAAAGCAAGGTTTCTAAAGTAAGTTTCAAGTGTAAGTTTGGAATATCTTAGTTCGGTAGGCCGGGTCATGGTAGAATTCTTTAGGATGAAGTTGGTTGTATCCGATATGGAAACTCATGAAGATATATTCAACATCCAGAGATCTGTCCCTGGGGGTTCGGGGTTGGCCCTTTTTAATCTAGAGGATTTCTGGCAATGACCTGACCATGATCCTGGGATCCTGATATGGAAAGGTGAAAGTAGGACCTAATGATGTTAGTATTATTATGATAATACTAACTATGTTTCTGAAGCTATATTGAAGAGACCAGGACTCAACACTATGAAAATAAAACTCCTGAAAAACTGGATGTTTTTGACAAAATGAAGGAAGCCGACTTCAATAGACCTGATTTAATCTCATTTGTAACCTCTCCAACTTCTTTGCCCATGAATTTCATGACGATCATCTCTGTTATGGGGTTTCCACTTTTATAGCTAACCAAACCCGACTTCGCTTGCAATTTTTGCGATATGTATTCAAACGGATGTTGAGAAAATATTCTTCAATGAGCATTAGAAAAGTAAAGTTTAAAACTAGATGGTTGTTTATAAAGGAACTGGTGTAATCTTACGTACATTTTCTCGCAAACCAAACTCTATAAGAACCTTTTCTTTTCCCCAAGATTTGCATATGGTACCAGGCTTTGTTTATAGGTGCCATGTTGTTCAGCATCCCATTAGCTGGTTTAGTTGCCAGTAGCAATTTGTTTCATTTTGTTTAAATGAGTGTCATTTGAACTTAAAAATCCTCAACAGAGATTGATGGCAGCGGTTAAAAGGTTCATTAATGCCATAGTAGCGCCTCTGAAGAGATTATATAGATTAGGCATATTTTGGGGAGAGTTGTTACAATTATGTATCGGACAACTGACTCTTTTGCTGATTTAAGGAGATTTAGACGAAAGGCGCAAGGTACCTAGTGCGCGGATAGTCTTCTTAGTTGTAGTTTAGTGTAAAGACGTGTTTCTTTGTTCGGGGGTTGGTAAAGTGTATTTATGTCGTAACGGGAATGAATGACCCTTGGTTCCAATGTGTAGACAGGTGCCGACTTCGGTTCTAAGACGACGTGAGTGTATAATTTTATGTTTCTTTTTTTTCTCTTTTTATTGATGTTAACTCTTTCAAATCCGCTTAGTTTTGAGCACTGTGTCCCCAGATATCCGAGGTGTCTGGGAGCGCTCGACAGTGCGAAAAAAGTATTATTTTGAAAATTCAGCAAAAATATAAATTTTACACCAACAACATTCATTTTGCTGTCCTTTTTTTCTAAATGTTAGTATTTTATGGTAGAATAGTCAGAATAAGAGTCCCAGCCCTCTAAATACGAAAAAAATGTGAGTTATTTAAGAAAAAAACAAAAAAAATTTACTTTTTTTTATATTTTCGTTCCTAACCCAAAAACTATGAAAGTCAGGTGAATGAATTATTTTTTATGATAAAGCCAATAAAATTCCCTAAATATCGACATATAAATCAATGGAAAACGAATAAGTCCAGCCTGTGAAAAAATTGATAGAAAAGAGGATAAGAAACATAGCGCTCTGCCTGGCGCATAATGAGAATTATCCCTAGAAATTTTTTTTTTTTTTTGAAGACCCCTATCTCGGTTATTTTTCATTGAAATTTCTTTGTAAATATACGGAAATGTAGAAGAAACGTTGAAGAATAAAGGGAAGGTCAAGAAAAATGGCTTTGGATACGGCAACAGTTTCATTTTGACGTTATAAATTGATCAAAACAAAAAAAAATGTTACCTTTATCAACATTTATTGCTAGAATAAAAATTTTTTGAAGAGCCCTATCTCGGTTATTTTTCATAAATTTTACTTTGTAAATATACGAAAATGTAGAGGAAAAGTTAAAAAATAAAGGGAGAGTTAAGAAAAATGGGTTTGGGGTCACTTAGAGGGAAGTGTAGGTGCGATCAGCTAATTTCATTGTGAGAATTTTACTACGCCAGGGATTTGAGCATGCGCAGTACAGAAACTACTTTGCTGGCGTATTGATACCCGAGATACACGGTCCAAGGTATGATCTAGCCTATGGAAATCGCTACTTGTCCGAAAATAAAAAAAAATGCCCACTACCACACGTACGAAAAATTTCGGTAAATTTTACGTACCGCTACATCAGTTGGATAGATAGGGGATAGAGTATTTTTACGTACTATTACGACAGTTGGACATGAAAGGGTTAATTTACTCAAAAGTGTGTTTTATTTTGATGTCCCTCAGGATTCGGTGGACATTAGTGGTTTTGTGATTTTATAATACATTAGGAAAGTATTGTAAGTTTTGTTTTATGCTTGGCATGAGAGAGAGAGAGAGAGAGAGAGAGAGAGAGAGAGAGAGAGAGAGGCAGCCGGAGTGAACAGACGCTAATTCAGCTATTTAAGGGTTCGACATAGATTTTTTTTTTTTTTCTAGAACTATCTTCTTCCCGTTTTTGTTACCGGAGTAACCTTGTACTAATTAAACAGCTGATTAACCTTGAATCTGAGCAGTGGTGGGTTCATATAGCAGTTTGCTGGGGCAGTGCATGTTTATTTTATCTTTTATTGGTGGATGATTATTATTAATTTTTTGGGGTTGAGGTTTGTGTGTGCATAAATATATCAATGTTGATGTCGGGTACTGAAGTATAAGGGTGTTCATAAAGAAAGCAAAATGGCTGATGCAAGTGGAAACCAGACTCTGGTTCACAGAATAACAAGTGTAAGTGCAGGGTCACCCCATTCCGTGGTATCGTAGACAGCGTTCTTTCCCAACCAGTGCAAATTTTTATTGAGGGGGTGAATAACTATTTAAAAGCCAAGGGAATTAAGGATGATTTGTTCTGATTGATACGTAATACAAACCTTTCGGTCCTTTAACAATAGGAATGTAATCAGTGGCAGCTGGAACCGGTCGTAAGCTTGAACAAGGAGGTTCGATAGTTAACTGCTTGTCCAGTAGTCGGGTGTCCTGGCCGACTGGGTGGTGAAGCTTCACTTTGCTTTCGGCCGCCCATGGTGCTAGATGTATTGTTCGCTGCTCTGCCAACCTGTGTCGTATGTTGAGAAGATTCTTCATACTTCGTGAAGTTGTTTTTCATACTTTCCCTTTTATTGAGGGCTTGTTTGGATTAACGTGAGTACTTGGTTTTTTTTATTTTGTGATTATTGCTCGTGGATCGTGAATGGATTCCCGCGAGCCAGAGAGACACCCCCCCCCACAACCCCCCGTCACCCGCAGACTATGCCTTGGTGTGGAGGGCCGTAAGTGTGGGGCCTTCAGGTCTCTTTATGATGTTGATCCACATGACTTTTGTACTCAGTCTGGAGGGCGCGAATGCTCTCGCACCGAGACATGTTTTGTATTTGTTATTTGGTCAGAGGAGCAGTGGGAGCGTTATGAGGGGAGGAATAAGGCCCGTAAACTGGCCAAGGAGTTGTCGGAGGGCTATCCAGCAACTCCCTTGGTCACGGACACATCTTCCTCTTTCCTCCCTCCATTGCAGCTCCCACGTATGGCTCCTTCCACTTCGGGGGGCGTGTCTCGTTCCTTCTCCTCCCTCGATCAGTCGAGCGTGGAGGAGGGAGCGAGGCACCCTGGCATCCAATTGTACTCAGGGTCTTCAGTTCGCTCGGGGTGGGATCTGTCCCCACCCCCCCACCGGGGGATAAACCACCCCCACTAACCAGACTGTTCCTTCCTCAGGAGAGTCTGCTGTGGGGGACGATCTCTGCCAGGTCTGGCATTCGCTGGGGCTCCAGGGGACACCAAGCATTCAGGGGCTGCTGTACCACCTTGCGCAGGGATCCAGGCCTGTGACCCATGGACCTGTGACTTTGACTATGACTACTGTGTCAACATCAGGTTATGCTGCCCTTCCTCACCTGGTATACACACAACATGTCTCGATGGTGACCACGACAGCTGCAGTGCAGGCTCGCTGTTGGGTCTACAGAGGAGAGATGTCACCCCACTGCCTGGTTTCGCCGCTCTCGCCCCAGCCCCTGATTTCCGGTGTCCCAAGAGCTCTCCACTCGAATTGCCGCCAGTGCCCAGGATGTCGCTGGTGCCTGTACCGCCTCCTATTCCTGTGCCTGCCGTCCCTGTGCCAGTCCATGCCGCCGTCATTCCTGCCCGTGGTGTTGCTGCCCCCACTGCAGGTCCCTCCGGACAGGTGCAGCTAGGCCCTGTTGCTTCGGCAACTGCCCCGGCTCCGTCCTAGATGGAGGACCTGACGGTGGTCCTGAGGAAGCTGATGAAGAAGAAGAGGAAGACGAGGAAGGTGTCGTCGTCGTCTCCATCGTCTTCGTCGTCGTCTGCTACCGCTCCTTCCCCTTCAACTTCCAAGGCCCCACAGCCGAGGAAGAAGAAGGTAGGCTCCTCCCCCCCTAATAGTCTCGCTCTGAGACCTCTAAGGGTCTGTCCCACTGGAGTGGGACAATTGGGGCTTCTGCTGCTCCTCCTGTTCCTTCGGGAATGGGGCCCGTCTCTCCTTCTGCAAAGAAGGAGACAGAAACATGAGGGGTACCGGCTAACACCAGTACCTCCTCGCCTGGCGCCAGAGATTCTGTCTCAGTGCCAGGTACCATCTCGGCCTCTCGTTTGCGAGAGGTACCAAGTGTACGGTCGCCCACTGGTGACCGTGCACTTGGTACCTGCTCACCGCTAGGACCCAGGCACAGAGCAGAAGACTGGTGGGAGTCACCTAGGTGACTCCCGCCAGGCCAGCAATCACTCTCGTGGCGATACGCTGGTACCGTGAGCGACAGTGGACTCTACCGGTCTCCTGACCGCTGCTCCCAGGGACCGGGAGGATAGGGCGACCAGCAGCAGCTCTCCTAACACTCGGGATCATTGCCACGGTTCTCGGTCCAGTGGTTCTCCCCAGGGGAGCCGCATAGCTAGGCCTGCAGCTCGATCGTCACCGCGGGTTGGCGATCACCTGCAGCCCCCCCAGCACGCTGGTTCTGCCGGTGGGCAGGGGGGGAGCGTCAGGTCTTCCTCTCTGATCCCTTCAACTTCTTCGGGCTACACCGGGAGGAGTGAGGCGATCAGGAGCGACCGCGAGGAGTGAGCTTCTCGCGGTCCCTCCACAAGGGACTACGAGCCTAGCATGGTCTTAGGACCGACCAGAGCATACGCCCAAGTGGTGGGAGGAGACTATGAGGGGTCTATTGTGGGTCCTACTGTGGAAGGAGGAGGGTCTCAGGAGGCGTTCTGTTTGGATGGGCTTGATGGTCCATCCCCTCAGGACACGGTCACTCCCGAGATCCAGAGGTCTTTTGCTGAGGTAATTGCGCTGATTCGTCAGCACAATGACCTCGGGTAAGGATCGGTGCTTCCGCCCTCCAAGCCTACATCTAGGCTGAAGTCGTTCTGGGGTCCTAAGAAGGAGCCCAGGACGACGGTGGGTTTGCCTCGAATCAGCCTTGGCCGACAGTGTGCTGGGCCAGGTGGACTCTCTTGTCTCCAGACAGAAGGGATTGCTTCGGTCCGGCAAGTCATACAAGCTCCTTCCCCCTCCTCTACCACGACAGAGGCGATTCTACGTGCCGTCGGAGGACCCTCTGCCACCCAAACAGGTTAACCCGGAGCTGGCTAGGCTAACTCCAGGGGTGTCTCTTCAACACCTGCTGGCAGAGAACCTCTGGTTCTCGCAGCAAGAGGCACTGGCTCTGGAATCGACTGCCATGGCAGCATTCCAAGCAGTTTCCTGGTTAGACCTGTGGTCCCTCACAGTGTCTAAGGTCACAGCTTCCTCGGGAAACATCACTCCTGAAGGAGACCAGGCTTTCAGGAGACTGTGTCAGTCTGGAGGTAGGGCGATTTCCTACCTGGCCCAGCAGACAGCCAACCTGTGAGCCAACCTAGTCTGGAGACATAGGGACGCAGTCCACTCTCGTGTGACCAGGTCGGCAGGGGGTGAGGCAGTGTTGGGTCTTCGGAATGGACCGGTGCTGGGTTCCTCCTCTCTCTTCCCTAGAGAGATGGTGGATGCTGGGGTGGAACAACGGTGCACTAAGGACAGTGACCATCTAGTCCACCACGCAGTCTCGAAGGCTACTGGGCAGCCTCGAGCCTCTGCGGCAAAGCCCAAGAGCTTGGCTAGCGCTTCCTCTTTGGCTAAGACGATGGCCTCGTCGAAGCCCAGAGGAAAGACCCAGCCTTTGACTTCTTCGGTAAGGAGCGTTCGTCAGCCCTCCTCCCAGTCCTCCTTTACCCGAGGAGGATCCGGGAAGAAGAAGTCGAAGAAGGGGAAACGCTAGGGACGGCGTTCCCCCTCACCTGCTGTTGGAAGTGGGGGGGGAGTGTGTGCCTGGCGAGCCACTGGGCAACTTGGCAGTGCTATGGAGCGAGACCTGGATAGTGGATGTCCTTTGGGAGGGGTATCTACTACCCTTTGAGTCGCGGCCGCCCCTCACCTCCAACCCGGTCCATCTTCGTACGTACGTCCCCGGTTCTGCCAGGGACGTTGTGCTTCGGTAGGAAGTGGAAGCCATGCTGAGCAAACGAGCTGTGGAGATCATATGGGATCAGTCACCAGGCTTCTTTAGTCGACTTTTCCTGGTGGAAAAGTCCTCGGGGGGCTGGCGCCCAGTGATATATCTCTCTCCCTTGAACCGATTCATTCGCCAGACTCGGTTCACAATGGAAATGACATGTTCAGTGCTCGAGTTGTAATGAGAAAAATATTCCTTTAATTATTAGTGATTTATTTAGGAATTGATTCATCATCCTCCTCTAATATCTTTACTGTTGTAAGAGTGATTGCAGCTGTGAAATGTTTTCATTTTCATTGTGAACATCGAGTGCGTGACAGTGTAGCCAGTCCCTTGTTTTGTTTTCTCTCACTCTGAGTGTGGGAACGCTGCCCTGAATCTTTCGTCTGCATTTTGGTCCACCCTTTCATTTTGGCTATTTTACCAAATTAATAATACAAATGATTATCTATCCCTTGCAAGGGATCTAATCCAGGGATCTAGTCCAGAGATCTAGTCCAGGAATCTAGTCCAGTAGTTCTGAAGACTAGGTAAATTAACCAAATCCAGGAGACTAGGCCTGGGAGAAATTTGGCATGATGTAATGAATAATAAAGAAACCAGCTGAATACCAGGGATGTTCTTCAATACCCCTAAAATGGAAATTAGCACTTCAATTACCTCCCAGTGGGAAGACATCACCTGGCCTCATCAGTAATAAGACCCAATACACACAAGGAATATCATGTAATAGCAGGTACGACAGGCCTACCCTAATTCCCAGTCTTCATACCCACCGTGTCAACTATGACACAGTACCATTCTCCGACCCCTGTCTCCAGGCAAGAAGACTGACAACAGTGCATATGTACAATAGTATTATTATCTTTGTATATGTATAAGATTATTATTCTTATTCTCGTATCTTAATGTCATGGTGAGGGAAAATCCTCCCATGACAGAGTCCATCAGGGAGAACGACTTCATGCTTTCTATGGAATTGAAGGATGCGTATTTTCAGATACCCATCCATCAGTCATCCAGGAAGTACCTCCGCCTCATCCTCGACGGTATGAGGTACAAATTCAGGGCACTTTGTTTTGGTCTCTCAACCGCCCCACAGGTGTTCACGCTAGTGTTCATGCTGGTGTCGGCTTGGACCCAGTCGGTAGGGATACGTCTTCTGAGGTATCTCGACAATTGGTTGGTCCTGGCGAGCTCCCGCTTGTAGTTGCTACAGGACAGGGATCGACTCCTCGAGTTCTGCCACGATCATGGGATCGTGGTGAACTTAGAGAAGTCAGATCTCAAGCCCAAGCAGAGGATGAAGCACTTGGGCATGCTGATCGACACGGTAGCAGGGCGAGTCTTCCCCACAGACTCGCGGATCAGCTGGTTCAGGGAGGCAGCCGGACGGTTCCTGCCCCTAAAGGAGTAGCCAGCTCAGCAGGGGCAGGTCGTTATTGGTCACCTGTCGTCTCTCGAGAAGTTAGTCCTTCACAGGCGTCTTCACCTCCGGTCTCTTCAGTGGAGGCTAAAGGAGTGTTGATCACAGACAAGAGATCCGCCATACTTCCCTGTGTCTCTCATGGAGGAGGTGAGGCAGGACCTAGCCTGGAAGCTGGACAATGGGAACCTCATAAGAGGAGTGCCTCTTCACACTCACCCCCTCACCCCAAGAGATGTTGCTGTTTTCAGACGCGTCGACCGAGGGATGGGGCTCACACCTAGGGGAGTTGCTGGCTGTGGGTGTGTGGGATCATCACGACAAGCACCTTCACATCAGCATCCTGGAGCTCAAGGCAGCGTTTCTCACTCTCCAAGAGTTCCGGGAACGTCTGATTGGACACTCAGTGGTGTTGATGAGTGACAACACCACGGAAGTGGCGTACATCAACAAACAGGGGAGCCTAGTGTCCCTCCCATTGCACCAGTTGACGTTGCAGGTGCACGAGTGGGCCGTGGCTCACTCGGTAAAGCTGTCAAGTTGCTACATTCCATACAACATTTGGTATACCATGACGACATATGAAACCATCGTAAAATACTCTTGCACACTCCTGTGCAGTTTAAGTTTTCAAAGGAAATATTTCTACAAACCTAGTTAAGGCATTAATAGCAACAAATAAATGTTTGTTACCCCTGTTTGTTTCATAAAAACCTATTAATAGGTCAATATGCACCCTTGCAAAAGGTTTCTTCGGTATAGGATAATTACCTAAATATAATAGTTTTGTTTACATAACCCTTATTCATACGACATACCTCACAACATTGCCAGTAAAACATATTCCTTGCTTTTTCTAGCATAGTAGAGAAACCAGGATGGGCATTGAGATTGTTAGTATGTAACCATTTCACCATAACAGGAATGAGTTTTTCAGGGATAACTACCTGATTTGTATTAATATTTGTATTAATATGATTGAATAATTCTGTGTTACACATTTTTATATACCTTAGTATCCTGATCTCCTTTTAGAGATTATATGATTTTGCTAAGTTTTACATCTTATAGCTGTTCCTTTAATAGAACATCATGACTCCATCCTAGGTCATCAGAAGTCAACTGCTCATTCTGATGAGATTTGATTACCATTAACATATTCACAATTAGCATTAGTATCATATATATTCTGTAATACCAAGATATTTTGATGAACACGGTGAAATATGTGTTTGAGAAGGCACAGGGTTCCTGGATAAAGCATCAGCAATTATATTAGTTTTGCCAGGAACATATCCTATTTTAGCACCAAAATCTTGTATTATCATATGCCATCGTGTCCTTTTGGGACTAAAATTAAACCCTTTAAAGAAATCACAAAGTGGTTTGTGATCTGTCAAAATATGAACCTCATAAACATAGATTATGAACTAGAAGTTACACAGGGAATTCACAATGGTTAATGCCTCCTTATCTATAACTGCATATTTACGTTCAGCAGGTTTCATTTATCTTGAGTAAAATGCTATGGGTGTGATTTATTATTTTGCCATTGTAGCAGTACACCACCTCCCCCGTAATCAGATGCATCAGTAGCAATGTTAAATGGTTTATTATAATCAGGGAAGATCAAAATTGGAGAGGCTAGTAATTTTCTTTTAAAGTGTTAAAAGCTGATTGTTGAGGAGCATCCAATTTAAAGGATGTTCCTTTCCTTATCAAATCAGTGAGAGGGCCCTGCTATGACTGAATAATTGTATATATATACAAACCTACGATAATACCACACATACCTAAAAATTTGTGTACACCTTTCACTGATGTTGGGTCTGGGAATTTTTCTATGGCTGAAACCTTATCATGTACTACCTTTAAACCTTCTTTTGTTACCACAAAACCTTAATAAACTAGTTTATCCTTGTAGAAATCACATTTGGAAAGTTTAATACGTAAATTATACTTTCTTAATCTTTGGAAAACTAGATTCCTAAGATGTTCCTCAAGTGTGTGTGAAAAGATAATGTCGCCCAACATATCTCCAAAAACTAAGTTAATCATTCTCGTGAATGTTATAGCTGCGCAACGCAACCCAAAAGGCATTCTCACAAATTCGAAGTGACCTCTATTAGTACTAAATGCCATATATTGTGTACTCTTTTCCTCCAAGGGAATTTGATGTAAACCCCTCAAGAGTTCTAAATAAGTAAAGTAAGCATATTGACCTAAGACAGATAAAATATCATCAGTAAACGGAACAGGAAATCTGTCCGGAACTGTTTCAGTATTGAGCTTTCGAAGATCAACACAAATCCTCCAAATCATGTCTTTCATGAGGACGACTATAAGTGGAAAGTTATATGGACTACAGATTTCTTTGTTACGCATTCTTTAAGCCTTTTTTCTACTTCCTCTGTTATTTCATTCTGGAATTTCATTGGGAACCTGTATGCTCGGGTCTCTTAATCTTATCTGATATTCTATTACTGTTGTTTTTCCCAAAGAACCCGTGCTAGTGAATTTATCACTATATTTTGTTAATACTTTCAAAATCTTTCCGAACATTTATGCCTTGTATATCCTCTACCAACAAATCTCTTATTGCATTTAAGATGACATCATCTTCTAGTTCTGCTACTGATAAAATTCTATGGTGGTATACTTCAGCATCCTTTAACGGTGTGTTTTCATTGATAATTAGCTTTTTATTTAAGTGATTGTAAACTTCTATTACTGTTTGATTATTACTATCAACTGTATAGATTACTTGTGACGCAGACAAACCATGGTTTGATTGATTCGTTTAATACCATGATCTCAGTTCCAGGTAAGACTTTCTTAGCGGTTACAATAATATATGCAAATTCGTTAGTTTAAACTAGCAATTACCTGTGAAAAGGAATTATGTTGAATTGCATCATTCATTTCTGATATATTCCAAACACCTGTAGGTTCTTCTACATAAGTAACTTTGTTATGTGGTTCGTCCATACAATCTGATGAAGATATAAGAGTATGGGAAGATTTGATTAATTTCCCCTTGAAAAAAACGCCATGCTTTGCTGGAACCATTAATATATTATTCTGAGACAGATTAATAACCAAACATAACAATTGGGTGTATGTTGATCCCATTTACTACAATGAAATCATCAGTTGATGTAATTTTTCTATCCTGAACTGAATTCTGACAGTACCTACGACATTTAAATTTTCGTTTCCTATGCCTGCCAGCTTGACATTAGTCTTCTCTATAGGATAATCTGGAAACAGCAAATGATGAGATTTTAAATCCATAAAATTACGAGGAATACCAGTATCTAGGAACAAAGTAAAAGTTTTATGATGTTTAGTGACCGTCTTAATGACTGGTCTTTCATCTATTTTCCTATGGATGAGTGTGAGAAATCCATTTATATCTAAAACTGAATGATTGCAGGATAAAGTATATATAATTATTAACACTCTCCTGTATATCAGATTGAACATTACATTGATCAGTGAAGGTATTAAATCTATTACTTATATGCAACTTATCATAATTATTCTGAACATGAGATGAATCTAAGTGGTTTCTAGTTTGTCTTTTTCAGTTGGAAAATTCTGTAAAGATGACGCTCTATTTTGATTTTGATCTTGTACCGTGTTCACATCAGATTTACTTGATGGTTGTTGTGATGTTTCTGTCCCTGGAGTTTCTTACTGTATAATTTCTTCTGAGTATTATTGTGATTACCTGTAGGTGTGGAACTGGATTTACTGTTGCTCTGATTGTTTCTATTCCCACTTTGCATGTTTTGCCTCTGATAGCAATTCTTATAACAACGATTAGAGGTCTGAGTAATATTACAGTATTTAGTCCTACAGTCCTCTTTGAAAAGCCCGATACGATTATAATTAACTCATTTGATTTGCTGATTTTGTGGAATTAACCACATTAACTTGTTGTAGCACAGTGATATTATTGTTAACTCGAGCCCTATCAAAACAAGTTATGATTGTAGGATCTAGGTCTGGACATTTAGACATAAGCTTCTTACCCTCATTTGTCACAGTCCTCTCAGTGGAAGTTTTATCCAGTTTAATATCAAAAAACGTACCAAGGCACCAGGCAACATAACAGTCGTAAATGCAAGTTGCATTAAACGACACACATCTACGGTTTCCATTTTCCTAACGTTTACCCATGAGGAAGCTAGAAGCTTAGTATGCCATTCCTTAAATTTATCTGCCATTAGGGCTGAACGTGCAACCAATGTTAAATCTTTCAATTCCGTGATTTTATATATACTTCTAAGAGCTAGGACCTCAACAATCTGAGCCTTAGTTCCGTACACGTCCCGTAATGCTATTTTGAAATTATCCCATGTTTGACAAGTATCGAACGATAGTGTCCGTAACCATTGGACTGCATCACCTTTTCCATAATCTATAAATGATTTGGCTTCCTGCAATTGACTGCCATGAGCCACTATTTTCTTAACCTTTAAGTGACCCTCAGTGGCTGTAATCCAGCCTTCTACTCCTTGAGTCTACTGACCATTGACCAAGCCTTGAAATGATATTATGGCTGATCGAGTATTCACAAATGTGAAAATATTTTTAGTGTCAGTGTCAGAGCCTGTAGACACGTTGCCGGATATTTTTTTTTTTTTTTGCATTGTCTATACCCTGCCTGATCTTAACCTCATGTGATAAAAAGAAAATGATTTAAAAAATTTCCTAAGTTTGAAAAATAATCCCTTCCATAAAGGAAAATAAAAAGGAATCTAAGGAGTTAAAACTCACGGATCAGTTATCCAGTTACGAGACACAGTATGCCGTCATAGACTAATCAGTTACACGCTGCACGACTTGTAAAATCTAAGAAACATAAAAGACATATCTGAGAATACTGTGAGGCAAGCCGGAAACCGGAGAGGCTTGCAGACGCACTTCCTTTCGAAATTGGGTCGGGGCTTTCTGAAGATTGACTTGAATGTTGTGTTTCCAAGACTTCAGTTTTGTTTCTGGAAAGAACTGCAACCGACAACACCGTATCTGAAAATATTTTGGAATTAGTGAAGTGTCTCGGTCCTTTCAACTTCCGGAACTCGTTCCTGTTCCCTGTTGTTGTTTATGAAGAATGATGACGTCGTTGTAGCCGTGTCACTTCTGTCTTCCTTCGTGGGCTGCTTCTAGCTAAAGTAGAAATAGCACCATCCTCTTGCTTCGTCGTACTTCTCGGGTGTAAATGTTTGATAGCACCGTCAAATATGATTCATCAGTAACTCACTTCTGTGGTTTAACGAAACTGTGTGTCAATAAGATCGAACGCACAATGTTGGGGAACTGTTTGTCATAAGAGTGAATCTTACTCATCCCGCTTTCGATGTACACACACAGTGAGAGAAAGATATGTAATATGATGATAAGCGCAGTAGGTCATTCTGATACGGGTTCTTCGTGGGCTGCCACCAGATATAGTGACTTGTTTCTAGGGCAAGTCAAGGTTGTTTAATAGAAATTTACATCTACTAAGTTTAGTTTATTTTGGTGTATGACCTGCGCTGTGAATCTGCATCTGATTGACACACTAACGCACAAACGAACATATTTACAAAAAACATACAATTTTGATCCAAGTCTTGTACAATAATAATTATATTAGTTTGTCTTGAAAATGACTGGAGAGTAACATCGGACTCGGCAGAAATAATAATTTCATTTTTATAAAGATAAATATTGATACGAGATTAATGCAAACCAACAACGTATATTGCATGACTGACCTCGGTTGGAGTGTTGTGGCTAACCCGCCCACTGACCTGACCTCATGACAACATCATCAGTATTTCTCTTAAACAACCCACTCTGACTACCACTTCGTTCCATCCTATTCTCTCTTGCTTTTATTCATATATAATAGGTCATTACACACACACACACACACACACACACACACACACACATATATATATATATTATATATATATATATATATATATATATATATATATATACATATGTGTGTGTGTGTGTGTGTGTGTGTACGTATGTACGTATAAATAAATAAATAAATACTATATATAAATATATATATATATATATATATATATATATATATATATATATATATATATATATA
The DNA here is from genome assembly GCF_015104395.2 of Macrobrachium nipponense. Lineage (NCBI taxonomy): Eukaryota > Metazoa > Arthropoda > Malacostraca > Decapoda > Palaemonidae > Macrobrachium > Macrobrachium nipponense. The sequence continues at coordinate 46,873,392 of NC_061088.1, read as the reverse complement.
TATATATATATATATATATATATATGTGTGTGTGTGTGTGTGTGTGTGTGTGTGTGTGTGTGTGTCTGTGTGTATGTATGTACGTATAAATAAATATATATATATATATATATATATATATATATATATATATATATATATATATTGAAAGCAATGAACATATTTGTAATCAAAATAAGGGTTCAACGGACCTCTTCACCAACAGATTGGAATTTGTAGCAACACAGTCGCAAGTGCTTTGGGAAACTAAGACATTAGCAAATTCCTCAGGTCACTGGGCAGAAAAGCAAAACAATATCAAGTCTCATCGGTGAGAGCGCGGGTGCGCGTCTGACCCACTTGCTTGTCAGGTGTTTGTGACTTCAGAAAAAACGCAGCTATGTGTGTCTGTTCGTGTGTCAAACAGTGTGTGTTCGTGGAAAGTTCCAGAACCATCTAGCGTGAGACGTAATATATGTGGGTAGTGATGGGAAATGGATTATTAGACTGCAGTGATTACCAGTGAGAAAAGCCTGAAGGAGGTGCCAGAAGATCCATCAATAAGGTATAGTAGAAATCAAAGAACTTTGAAAAAAACTGTTGAATTCTTGCAACTACTCTGAAGGGAGCTGAAGTACAGTGACCGCACTTAACATTTTTATTGAATATTCATCTATTTGTGTTCATTTTATTTCCGATAATTATGGTTTCTTTTTCAGATGGATTTGGTTTTTCACCACAGAAAATGAAGGATCTAATTGACAATTTTGTTTGGGAAAATATTGAAGGGTTTTGGCAATGAGAATAAAGTGTGATATGTTTTTTTAATCAAGATGACCATTAGAGGATTAATTGTATTTTATGTTTTAGGAATTTTGAAATTTATTTTCCTTGGTTTTCATGTTAGTTCCTTTGGGGAAATAGACTCTATTTTTGTATCTTTGTGTTTAGTTTTAGTCTTAGATTTTGATCACTTGATTTAGCTGCATTGTCGCCAGTCCATGGTAGATGACAAGGTAGGTTAGGTTACCAAATAATGATTTCTTTCATTTTAATTAGACCTTGTAACAGATTGGTGGCAGTCAGGAAAGGCAATGAGGCCTATGGATTACCTTTCTGAAGAGACTGGGAGAGTGCATAGGAGTTAGGAAATCACGTAGACGTTAGAAAAGGGATTATATTTAAGATTTATGGCGAGTGTAGCTCTATCGATGACGTAGTGTTGAAGTTGGAGTCGGCGATAATCGTTTGGTTGAGAGCTCAGCCTTCTAAGGCAGTGCTGTTTCAAAGAGTATGTTAATAGGATGTGTATTATAAATACGGTGTCGTTACCGTAATTTCCCGGGGATTAGAAATTAGATATAAATACGGTTGTCGCGAGTTGATAGAGATCATGGGGAGCATGTGTGATTAGATATGCGATAATGCAGTGGACAGACGACCCAAGTGTGCTTGGGTGTCTCATGCTATTTCTGTCTAATGAAGACGTATGTGTCAGATTTTTTTTATTGTGTTAATAATTTTCCCACTTGCGTATTTTATTTGCGGAATTAAAGGGACACTTTAGAGGCTTGTTTTTAATTGCCATGCATAGTTTTCCTGGGGATCAGAATGTAAGTAAGGTTTTTTTGTGATTTGTTACGAGGTATTGAATTGAAACTGCATTTATAAGGGAATAATACATTAATTAAAGGAGAAAACACGGCTCCGAGTGTTTAACTTTTTTTGTTGTGTGAGTGTGTGTTGATGCATGAAGGGACTTGGGTCTTGCCAGCTGTACCTAGTCTAGCGCCTTGGATCACGAGTCAGCAAAATCTCTCGGTGGGGAACGAAAGGGATGGAAACAGATAATTCCCCCAGTCATTCTCTATCTTTTCTTTCGCTATGGCAATGACCCAGATTCGTTAGTTGTTAACCTTGACCGTGAGGTGGAAAGAGGGATTTTTCTTCCCGTAGAATCGACAACCATTTATTTTGAAAATATTTATGTGATGGAACTGGTATATTTTGTTGTTATGGGTGATTTGTGAGGGTAATTTGGGAAATATTATGGATGTTATTGAGGTAGGGTTGAATCCTGAATACTATGGGTTTCTCTAAGAGAGACAAAATGGCAGAAGCAGATAATAGTGATCACATTTCGTTGCAAAAAGTTACTAAGGTTTGCAGCATCGGTTCGTCCTTTTACTGGTATTGTTGATGGCGTTTTTTCTCAGTCAGTGTAGATTTTTATTGAAGTAGTTGATAATTTTTTAGACGCCAAGAGAAATAAAAGTGATGCAGAGGGGTTTACAGTAGCAAAAGCCTTCTTGGATTTCGACAGAGGGGATTTGGCAGAGGGGATTTCAGTACACAAAATGCCGGTCATGGACCGAACTACAAGCATTTCTGAGGATGGTCTGTGGAACGAAGGAACACGAGGATATGGTGAGAGACCTGAGAGGTCTATACAAGATTAGAAAAGGTCAGGAGACCATGGTTGGGCATACCTCTCAGCTTCTTGATGCAGCGGGAGAATGGATGCTAAAAATGAAATATTCCCATTGGGTAAATAGTAATAAGATATCCTTTGATAACTAGCATACATTGTTGAATTTTCCCTGGCCTTTGCACGACCTCCCGAACGCCATTGTAAATCTTTGATGAAAAGACTGAACTGTGGGAGATCGGCAACATTTTTGGAAAGCCGGGCAACAAAACGGGTACAGAGATTTGTACTGTTCTCTCCAGGAATCTCGGTACACAAGTTACGTATGGCTATTAATAGGTAAGCCATACGAGACTATTATGGTAATACTGCAGTGGGCGTTAACAATTTATCTTAAGCTATTTTGTTTTGTTACGAAGGACTTGATTGGCTGGAAGTATCTCGATGACAGTTTGTTCTCATCAATTTTGTCTAGTAAATCCATTGTAAAAAAAATAAGCAACATTGTAATAATAAAGTTCTATTATAAGAATACTATTGATATTATGAGCTTCAAAGGAAAATTCACATTACAAAAATTAGGATAACAACAAAAAAAATCATATTTTTCCTAATTATCATACATCATCACCGTTAGTTTCCCATGAGGTGAACCTCTCCTCTATACTAACAAATTTAGGACTGTTCTTGGTTTTTCAGTGATAGCCTCTTTCATAAGTCATATCATTTTTAGTTCTTTAAACTCCAGAGTTACTACTTAGTGGAGCTACATGACTAAATCCAGTGGAGTGGAATGTTGTCCCCTTCTAAATATGTAGGACCTAAACTAATTATACAAATGTAATTTCTAAAAGTATGCAGGCACGAAGTAGTTTAACCATAAACACAGCATCGAAAAACCTTCATAGGGTCCAAACAGATTTGCCTCGGTTATTTCTCAAACCCATACCAATGGACATCACTTTAGTCGAACTTCAAATACCTAACACTTGTCTATAAAGTTTTCCCACTAAAAAGACTCAAAGGTTAAAGAAAAAAAAAATATGTGTGACGCATGAACGCTGTGATATTGAATCGCGTATGCAATTACTCAAGTATGTAATTACTCTCCTGACCCAACTCAGGAGAACGATATCTAGATGTTGAAACCATTCGAAAAGACACTCACAGTATGTATAGATTGAATGAACATGGACTCAGCAGATTTCTAGTATAAGCAATCCTTAGGGTGATCCTTCCATTCACTGGAGATATTTTAAATATCTCGGGTCTTATTTAATTGAACATATGAATTTAAGACCTATGATAAGAGTTTCCAGAAAACTGCTATTGACCTTGAAGTAAAAAAATTAAGAAAAAAAATATTATCTCTACCCTGTGGGAACCTATTTGTACGGCTCAACATTCTGTCATGACCAAGCCTTGCCCTCATTGCGAATTCTTTTTTCAATTTCATTTTCATGATGGTTATCTTTGCTGGTAATTTCCTTCATGAAAGCGGCAATGGAAACTATTTCGAAAATTTAGATAAAAAAGAAATTGCTTCTGCGCATGACGTTTCTTTCCTTTTGATGTTAAAAGAATAATGATAAAAGCTTACAATAATGTTAAAAGAATAATGATAAAAGCTTACAATAACAAAAGAATTTGTTTTCCAATATATACTAAATGATTCTTAGGCAACTGGAGGAATCGTTGGCTTAGATTTATTTTTCTAAACTTTGTAATCAAAAGAAGGCCAATATATTGTAAACAGCCGCTTGGCGGCCTAAGTTATTTTGTTCCCGAATTGTGTTTAGTAGTTCCGTGTCTAGGGTCAGCAAAATCAATTTCCAACGATGAAAATTCACTTTCAGCTAGATAGCTCATTGACTACATATTGTCCCAGCACCAGGCCTAAATAGCCTAAATTCCATAGATCTGTCATACCGTGTTATACTTGTACCATGATTAGACACTCATTAACCTGACCAGTAGCATTAAGCAAATAAATCCATCTGTTTTAAAACTGCACCTACTTTGAACGAATGTTTTTAGTTTTCTCCTGGCTGCCGTTATAAACTTCAGTTGTTTGAATGTTGGTAACTATAAGCAGGTTGATAGAGAATATTACAGGCCCTTTACCTATTTAATGAATGACCTGATTTAGTGCCTTCCCTGACAGCTCTAATGCATTCGTAGTTGGCGGAGACTGCAACAGCCACTTTCCATCACTATCTTAAACCTCTGAAAGCAGTTGTTATGTGTCCCTCTCTCGTCTTGTAAACACCAATTAATCACTTTTTACGTGACTCTTGTACCCCTTCTCTAATCTAGCTGATTGTACTCTTCGCTAATCCACATAATTCCCTTCTCAGTATTCCAGTGGCTTTTGTGATGCTGCCAATGTAAATTTCCTTTTTCCATGGTCGAGGAAGAAAGAAATTAATGTATTAGCGTAGTAACATTTTCTTATGAAACTCTTCGCGATTATCCTATAGTATTATATGCATGTATTATTTATATTAATTTGGAGGAATTTATATTCCATCTGGAGGAACTTGAATCAAAAGGTGACGGACTCGTCAGTAACCCATGTCTAAACCATAACTAACATTTTCATCAATGTCTTCTTCTTTGTTCTCTAGTCTACTGCCAAGCAGTGTGCTGCATTTTTCTTCTGAAACTAAATGGGTCATTCAAATTGAAATTTTATTTACGGTATCCTTGATCAAAGACGAAAAATCGATTTAGAGTTTTAGTAGAATTACGCATCAAAATAGACAGCCTCCTTTGTAAATTTCTATTGATTAAGAACTTGATTGAATGACTACTGAATCTGCTTCACTCAATTTTGCCATGAATCTTGTTTGAGTTAAATACTATTCAGTAGTAGGAGATATATTACTCCTAATCTCTTCATTGGAGATATCATATTGACAATGATTTCTTGATCTTCCCCTGCAGTCAAGTTGCTAGATAACCATTGATTTTATAGCCTTGAACTTCATTAGTCCCTATGACCCTTGGTAGACAAAAATTAATGTTACAAACAAATGATCTATATTTTGTGAATGAATTATTTTTTATGTTGGGAAAACGATACAACTCAAGGTGTTGGCGACTTGGATTTTTTAGCCACAGAAATCGAGAGATTTCCATTTCCATGTTATTCTCCAACCACAATTACCCATGAACTTATACATACAACGTCGCACTTTTATTGATATATGGGGTTGATACAAAATTCTAATTGCAGCACATCACTTGCTTATTCTTTTACGTCTTTTTTTCTTCATTCAGAGCAACAATAGTCTAATGTAACGCCAATATATCTTGTCTACACTTCTCAGATAGTTTTCAAGTCTAACATAGTCCCGCTGACAGAAAGAAAATGTGTATCCATCAACGAAGAATCGACGGCGTAATAAGGCTTGCCACGCAGTCATATTATTATACAAAACTATAAAACTTATCAAAACGAATTCCTGTCGGCATTCTTAAGAAATTTAGGCAAACAGTTATAAGATTGATAAGCCATTACATCAAATATAACTTCGATCTCTCATATTTTTCTGCCATCACTAGGCACAAGTCATGACAACATCGGCACGCATTCCAAGTCCTCTGGCTATGAAGTCAGTGTCTCTTATTTTAGGGTGATTTTAACTGGTTGTTCAGGGGGCAATTTCATTTAAGCTATTCATATGTCACGTGGCTCGACGTATAATCTTGTTGGTCATTTAACTCTGTAAAATGTTAAATGTTACAACAAATTCACCACAAGATTTTACAAGTTAATAAACGTCAAGAATTAGGTAAGCATGAGTATGAATATTTATGTGGCATATATGCATATGTCATAATACAGGATTTGTCATTGTTATAATATAGTATTTATCATTATTATATGGAATTATCCATATCATCTGAATTCGGTGTATAACAAACCTGCAAGCTCTCCATGACCATACTGAAAATAATCAAAGTAACAGAGAATATGTCTGGTATTCTGTGAGATGAGGCTGCCTAGAATTAAGAAAAAGTGATTCATAAAGAATCAATGACCTCGGCTAACTTCATCTAAACACGTGTGTGGGTGGAAGTTGGCGATGTATGGTTAAAGACAAAATACGATTTTTACTTAGCTTGTTAATTAAGAGCTGGTATAAAATAACTAACTCTATTATATTTTTGTAGCCCATTTCTTTGTAAATATATCCACATTATCATGAGGCCATTATATACAGCGATTTGCGTAAATAAAGAAAATGCAAATGAAGAAACAGTGCATATAAATTGCTCCGGCCAATCACAACTGGTGTCACAAAATGTAGTGACATTCACGTGGGAACAGGTGAAAAAAGACCTGCAATGTTACCATGACATTCTTATACAATAGGAACTGATGGGTGAAGGTAGCTGTATCGAAATTCCTAGAAAGAACTGTACATGCCATTGTGGTCTCGTGGGGGACGCCCCAGAGCCCAGGTAAAAAACACAGGGAACAGTGGGGGATGTGAAGATTCCAATATTTATTGACATGGGAGCGCCATGTAACTTAATGGACCATGATCTATGTCAGTTCATGTTTTCCCAATACCCTTTAAAACATCAACTGAGACGGTGTGTGATGTGTAAGCCTATAGATTAAATACCTTGTTGATAAATGGGGTTGCGTTTGGCCGCATACTTTTGTTGTGCCATCCTGCTTCTAGGCGCAGGATATCAGTCCATACAGGTGTTGTGGCATAACAGTTGGGATACCTGGTGCTTTTATTCCATGTGAGGGTGTGCGTGAAACTAAGATAAATGGAAAAGTAAATCCACAATAATATGTCTGATCTTTTTATTTAAAATACAAAGCAGAAAGCTTTCGAAGACCTGCACGGTCCTCCTTGTCAATCTGGATAAATAATGATACTGAGTATAGCATTGGTGGTATTGGTGATATTGGCTATTAAGTTGGTGGTGTTCTTGGTGATTTTAGCGATTATAATGATGATACTGGTGATAATAATGCTGATAATAATGGTGATATGATTAATAAAGCGACATTCATAACAATAGTGGTACTGATACCATGATCGGCATTTTATGTAATGAAAGTTATGGCAGCTATGTGCCAAATCTCCCCTGTCAAAATCCAACAAGGCTTTTGCCTCTGTAAAAGCCTCAGCATCACTTTTAATTTCCTTGGTGTCTAAAACCTTATTAACCCCTTCAATAACAAATATGCACTGGCTGAGAAAGAACGCCATCCACAATACCTGTAAAATGGTGAACCCCCGCTGCAACTTAGTGATTTTGTGCAACAAAATATCATTACTATTACCAGCTTCCACCATTTTGTCTCTCTTTGAGACAAAAAGTCCTTCAGCATTGCTGGCTGACAGGATGGCTCCCCCTGCAGTTGCCTGGGAGGTTCTACTGTCGACTGGGGGCGACCAAGACTGCAGAGGGAGTTGCATTGCGTATTGTGGCGGCATGGGATGGGCCATGGGGACCCCCAGGTGCGGCGGTGGCGTAAGTTGGGCTGAGGAACTCTCCAGCGCGGCAGCGGTTTCTGGCAGGCAGTGCAGAACCATAGGTGGGGCAGCGGCATCGGCAGGTAGAGGAAGCCCACAGGTAGCGTCGTCGGCAGGCAGAGGAGGCCCACAGGTGCGGCAGTGGTGTCGGCAGGCTGAGGAAGACTAAAGGCAACATAGGAAGGATGAGCAGGTTTACAGGTGTGGCAGCGACATTGGGCAGGCCAAGCAAGCCCAAGGAGCGATGGCAGCGTCAGTGGTGTTAAGGAAGCTGACAGCAGCAACAGTGGCGGAGGGATAGGGGCGAGCAGGTCCAAATGTGAGGCATCGACATCAGATGGGTAAAGCAGGACCCTAGGTACAGCTGTGGCATTGGGAAGTTGCCTGGGGACTTGCAGGTGCGGCATTGGCACTGCGGGAAGAACTGTAGAGGCCCACGACATCGAATGGATGTTTCTGGACTGCCCTCTGATTTTGTGTTGGCTGACCAGCACCCAGCTATCCGTCCTCGAAAAAATGTCAAAACACGTTTGGAAGCTGTGCCGTAATGGGTCCGTTAATGGCGTTGGTGTCATCATCGAACTGGAGTTTTCAGAGACCTAAAGTGTGGTGCTGTATTGAGTCTGCTAAAGGTTCTCTGAAAGTGAGCAGCAGTAATAGTCCGTTAAGGGCTGGGCCTAAACCGCTGTGTCACCGACTCCGAGATGGTCACCAGTTGTGAGGACCAGAGAGTAAGACAGGTAGCTGGGTACTGATAATTCATTACAGGTAAAAGCAGGCTATAAAGGAGGCTGCGACGGATATGTATAATCCTACCTGAACGAGAGAAACTGGGTCTGGGTGGGAACGATTTGTGTTTTCTCGGAGGCGTACATTTAAAGATAATAAGATATACACATAATGAAATTACATGAATTATACAACGGCAGAAAGGCCGCGGAATGCTCTATAGAATGGTTAAAGGAACAGTGTGGCTTGATGATGAAATACTATAAAAATATAGAAAAAGCGTTGTCCTTACACTATCACTACAGGTTTTTAAAATGTCATAATTGATGCTTGTGAGAAGATTTCCTTCACAAGTTTCAGTACTTGTGGTAACTGATATGGGGATTGGCGAGCGTGATGGGAAAGACACTTATATTTAATAGAAAATGAAGCAAAAGATAGAATCATTGTTTGTTTTAGTAAGGCTGTCATTAGAGAGAGTTAAGCCAAAGAAAACAGGGCCTAGATCCATTCGTGATCTAGATTCTCAATAATACTTTGGTCAGTCTCCCATATCCATCCTTTGACATTAAGTATTGATTCTAGTCGCTTAAAAGGCAGTAA
>NC_061088.1:46849146-46859146 GCF_015104395.2 Macrobrachium nipponense | reverse complement strand
GTCATCTTTCTTACCTCATCCCGGACAGTTCCTTTTTGGACGCAATCCATATATTTTGCTTTCTTCCTGTGTATTGCCTGTTTCTTCCCATATTCCATGATAGCTTGCGTTTTTTGTTTCCTTTTCCCTGAATATTTATTGTCTTTCTTAGCCTCTTCCTGGATGTTTTCCTTCCTTGCTTTCTTCATGGGCATATCCTTCTTCCTTCCTTTATTCCTAGATACATTCTTTCTTCCTTACTTTCTTCCTAGATATTTTCTTTCTTCACTACATTCTTAAAGTTGTGTTTTAACTTGTACGAGCTCCCCATCTCGATATTTTACGTCATTCTGGCCTAGTCCTTCGTGCCTTCTCTAATTTGCCTATCTGCTCCTAAATTTATATTTGCTATTCGCCTGCATTTGCTTAAAGATTTAGCATAAAGCTGATTTTTTTTTTCTTTTTTTTAATGGAGATTCTGTAACAATAATGTTTAGTACCATCAATCGAATTCCAGGGATGATGGTTTTAGCACATTACACATGCCAAAATTCACTGTAGCCTATTACAGCCTTCTATTTTCCCTCAAAATTAGAACGTGTTAATATGTACTTTTATTTTTCTTTACGCTTTGTGCTCTTGGTATCTTTAATAGCTGAGTGAGGTAGATCAAGTGTCTCAGTTACTACCGGAGCTTCGAGTACAAATTCGGTCCTGTGAAAGGTCCGGCCGAGTCAATAATTGCCAAGGTTCTGGCTCGCCTGTTCTTCCAAGATTTAGTAAGACTGTTTTGCTCTAACGCTGATTTCCGATTAATTTCCACTGTGCAATGTATTTAGTATGTTTATCATGACTATAACCGAAGGATTGTGGAAAGTGATTATTGTATTTGACAATTATTTCACTGACTTCCGCCTAAACTATATCTTGCTTTTTTTTTACTTTAGCATATAATTAATGTAATTAGCTCTCTTTCTGCCAACTCTTTTACACCCTGACTCCACATTCTGTTTCGTTTTCTACTCTAGTGATTACGTATTCGCTCTATGTATCCTCCAATTTCGTTGCGGCCTTTGCTACCCCAGCTTCAACCTCCACCTCACTTTCTCCCTAATTTTCTTCTTTGCCCATTCCCTACTCCATACGTACGTTCTTACTTCTTTATCCACTTTACTGTCGCTCTCTTTTCTTGACCTAATCCTGATTGCTGACTATTTGCCTTCTTTTATTCATTAATCTCATTGCTGGTTCTTTGTTCATTTTTCTTGCTCCATATCTTCGTCAGTTTGCCTTATTCTTTTACTTGCCCTCTGATTCTATGCATCTCACCCTACCTTCTTAACTTTATCTTATCTGCAAATTTTTTCCCTTCCTTGCTCTTGTCATTTCATCGTCTTTTTTCTCTCTCATAAAGATGTCTTGGTTTTTGTCCAGATTTAATATTTCGACAAGTAGCTTTTGTTTTAAACCCCTGACGAAGAAGAGCGTCTTTTCTTCTTCTTCTTTTTCTCTCAAGAAAGGTTGTGCAAAAGGGGCCGAAACAAGAATTCTTGGAGGCACAACTGGAAAAACATTCATTTCTTGTGTTGCCTAATAGAAGAAACGCATTGACATAGCAAATTAAATGTTGTTTTTATCGTTAGTCAATCAAACAACCTTTTTCTTTAATCCGTTTTACACAGAAACATGCTGCATCTTATTCATGCAAACTTGACAAAAAAGAAAAAAAAAATCTCTAATAACTGATAAAGAGAAGTATAATAACAGTAGTTCCTCCAATCAGGTTCTGACCATTGCGTATGTCCATCATTTCGTGCCCTCAGGAGGCATTAGCCTTTTTATCTCCTTTCGCATTCGCCGTTTTTACTCCTCTGGCTTCAAAACAAGCAGAGATTTCCAGTTTACCCTTCTCACTTTAACCACAATAAAAGAAGCTCGCAAAATCTACCCCTTTTAGTTTGTTCCTGCGTTTCCATTGTTTTATATCCCAAAGCAATTCGTCTCAAGACACACAGAGACAAGCAGACAGTCACAACAATCCCCCAGGTCGCTTCTTTTATATTTCCACCAAAGGTAAGTAAGAGTCACGTTCATTTTCATTTTGAAAAATTTGCAGTATTCAATCAGTAACGTTCTCCCCCGGAGACACCATGTTCTCCCCTGAGAAACCGCCCCTCCCCAGGCCTCCTCAGCCGCCCCTCCTCCCTCCCTCCCCCCCCCCACCCCAAAAAAAAAAAACCCAAAAAAAAAGGAAGCGTAGACTAATTAATCATGGTGATCATGGGTCGTGCTTCATTACTCGTGTATTTATTTAACGACGATTTTTTTTTTTACCTGCCACGAAATTCCACGAAAAAGCCACATTCATACTTAAGTAAGGATATCATTTCAATTATTTTTGCAGCATATATTTTTCATATTATATAAGAAGAATGGGCAAAACTATTGTATATAACAGGATTACATTGGTAAGTGACGATAATCATCGCTGGGTCTCTTCACTAAACGGGGTGACCGTCAATGATTGTTAGATCCTTTGACACTAGAGGAACGTCCATTCCGGTGGAAGTGGACGTCGCTCCAAATGAGGTCAGGAAAGTACCACATTCTTATCCGCTCTCAGTACCAACGAATATGCTTGAAAGTCTCATTCCCTCAGGCCTGGCTTTTCTCGCATTTCTGACAGTTATGTTTATTTATGCGACTTTTTTAATGGCATTGGTTTCTATTTGGTCTTCTCTTCCTCTTTGTCAAGTGGTTGTCCACATCAGGAAATTCTGTACTGTGAAAGCTCACCTTGCAAGGTAATTGCCCTTTAAGGCTTATTGCAAGGGAATCCTTTTACATTTTGACTTTCCAGATTTCACGAAGCAGTTTCTTTAACTCTATTCTCGTCCGTGTGAATATAATGATCTGCTCAAGTTGAAGCAACCAAGTTTTGGTAAAAACTATGTTTGTTTTACCCTTTTCATGCTAATACTTAAACTATTGGGAAGACTCAACTCACGCTTTGTTAATTAAATCCTTCTAGGTCGCTGAGTGTATATCCTTTTTGTGTGTGTGCGTGTTTGTGTGCGTGTGTGTGTCCGTGTGTGTATCAATTACGTGGGTGAGGATACGGGGAAGGTACTTGGGTGACGCTTTGAAACTTTCGTTTCCCATGCGTGTGTTTTTTAGTGTGTCTGCATTTGTATATATGATGGTGTTGCAGTGAAATCTTTGGCTTTTGAAACGTTCGTTGCTCCTTGTGCTCATTTTTTTGTTTTTTTTTTTTTTTGTTACGCTGTGTCGTCGGAACCATTGTAATATTTATTGAAGAAGAGAGTTCGGAAATAGATAAATTTCGATTTCACTGCACTGAGTGAGGTTGAGAAAATTGTCACAAATTACGTTGACACTCTACACTAAAAATAAATAGTCTCAATCAGTAATAGGTGTTTTAGCTTTGGTTCAGTCTCCCACATCCCTTGAAGTGTAAATGCTTACACTAGTCTACCTTCCATAGTCTTACGGTGCTGTCAGTATGCACTTTAAAAGTCAGTCTTCTTATGACCACCATTTCATTTATATTTGATCCTCTGTGCCAGAACAGTGTACGGAATGATGTTCAACCTAGGTTCAACTTTTTGAAGGGTACATAACCTTCCTAATTCCTGTGGACTGCTGACCCCGCCCTTTCTTATATTACTACCATTTTGTATGCAAGTAATATATATATATATAATATATATATATATATATATATATATATATATATATATATATGTTTGTGTGTGTTTGTGTGGATGTGTGTTTTGTTAAAAAGTCACTTTATGAGTCTGCTTCTGCTTAGCCTTAAATCTTAAAACAAGGATGTAGCTAAAGAGAAATTGAATACATAAAGAGAGTACATAGAACATGTCCCATTTTTTTTTAAACCGGTTCCTTTGGTTCATCATATTTTCCCACAAGTGTTGAGAATAAAGTAATTAAGACGTCAACCCCCAAAAGTCATTTTAGAGGATTTGTCCAACGAGCTTAATTAAGTAAAAATCCTGACGCCTTTGAGAAGTGTTCTGAAGTCATTAGCAAAATCGTTAGAAAGTTCTTCACATTTTTCTGCACCCATCGGGGCTCAACCCCTCGTCACCTGACCTGAGCCACTGTTTCTCCACCCCTTTTGACTCTTGCCTCACAAGTGTACATGGGATTGCTATTGCTAAACTCTTCCTTCATGCTCAGCGTTAGCAGCTTACGATTTCCTTTCCAGTTACCTGGTAGGATTTGCATCCCCGATGGAATAAGAGACAACTGACCAGCCTTCTACATCCGAAACGTGAAAACAAGAAAGTTGTCGGTCATCTCAAGAATATATATATATACTATATAGAAGTGATAATACCCACACAAGTCCGTTGTTGGTTGTTGATTGCTGGTTGCTGGTGGCTGGAGTCACAGTTGGGAGAGCTAGGTGATAGCTAGCAATGAGAGTCTGTCCTAGATGCTCTCCTGTAATACTGTCCCTATGAAGGTTATGATTTTACTGACTTACTTGTTTAAATATTTCCTTTTGTTGAGTGTAATTCACATTTGCTTATTTGTAATCCCACTCACATTGTAATGGTGTGGCCTGAAGGTAGCAAGGGTAATAAGAAAACTGCTAAAACATTGGTTTTAATGTAAGTCGTCTTGCAACATATGACCAGCACAAGCATGGCTATCTTTCACCAGGTCCTGCCAGATCACCAAAACCCACAATGCATCAGTGGAACAGCAGAGCTTCGACATGCGCATCTGAATACACAGTAGTTCCTTACCCCAAGATAAAAAAATAAAACTTAACAATAAGCATCAAGAAATCTTCACAAATTCAATCTATCAGGGGGTTTAACAACTCTGCTTGATCTCCTTAAAACTGGAGTATGGCGTACACATGATTTATCATTCTCCTTTATTTGAACATGACATGGTACTGCATCATTATCAGAAGATTCTACACAACCTTCCAAGGCTGACATCGTTACTAGATCCATCTACACTACTGGAAGAAACAACATGTGAGAACGAATCCTTAATTGTATTACCCAGGTTACTAGTAAATCAATGCATTAATTAGCCATGGTGTCTCTTCCATAACATATTTCTAAAATTATGAACTTGCACAAAATAATGTCTTACTACTAAAACTTTTCCTTCAACCCAGGGCTCTCCTTTTCCAGATTTTTTTTGCAAACACTGCATCTCCAACCTTATACACAGGAGTTTCCTGAGAGAACAATTTCTTTGACAAAATTTCAAAACCTTTATTTCTCTTAGAATGGACCTTAACTGGTTGTTTTAAAGGAACGACCAAACAGTAGTTCAGCAGGTGACATTCCAGTACTAGAATGTGAACTACTTCTATAATTGTACATGAATCTATAAACTTAAACTTTTTCAAGCCTTCTTAAAAGGTTCTCACAGCTCGCTCAGGTAATCCATTTGATGAAGGGTTAAATGGTGCAGGAGTTATAAGACTTACAGTATTCTGCTAACAAAAGGCCTCATCCCCTGACACAGTCTCATCTGGAATAGCTAAATTAGAAAAAGTCTTCCTAAGCAACTCAATAGTAATATTTGACGTCGTTGAGGAAATAACATAGACATCCATAAACTTGTTAAAGGCATCTACAGTCACAAGAAAATACTTATTATCCACTGGTACAACATAATCTAGACAACACTTTACCAGGTGAAGGCCAAGAAAGAACAGGAAGTTGACTCGTTGGCAATTAGTATAAGAAATATGACAACTCATTGTAACCTCTGTAATATCTTGATCAATCATAGGCCACCAAACCTAATTCCTATATATGCTTTCATGAAATTTATACCATTTTGGCCACTATGGAAGTGATCCAACACTTTACACCTCAATAGAGTGGTATGACAATTCTGTTTCTATACCATACTGCATCATCACCTAAACTGAGATCAACCTTCACGGCGCCATACTCAGACAATGTTGGACCAGTTTAGACCAACCAAATTTAATACATTTTTATCTGCCCTACTAAAGGCGATTAGGAATTTGAGTGTAAAGAGCAATGAACTCTGCTGAAAAGTGACATCTCAAAGCTTTTCCTACAACACACAGCCGATAGTTGAACATTCCAATCACTTTTCAACAGAGTTCATTCCTCTCTACACTCAAATTCCTAATCGCCTTTAGTAGGGCAGATAAAAATGTATTAAATTTGGTTGGTCTATATATATATATATATATATATATATAATATATATATGTGTGTGTGTGTGTGTGTGTGTGTGTGTATGTGCGTGTGTATGTGTGTTTGTGTGTGTGTGCATGTGTGTGTATGTATATATATACCAGGTGATTCGAAATTAGAGGGCCCCTCCACGGAAAAAATGGAAAGTTATGAAGTTTTCTGCTATAGCCTATCTCCAAGTACATTATCTTAAGTTTCTATTAAGCTATTTTTCATTTTACATTTCTTGTATTTTCAGACTGAGTGACGGAGTCAGATACAGCCATGGCTAACGACTTGGAGGAAATCAGGTGGATTGACCGAATCCGGGCTATAACCCTCAGCGAGGCCAGGGATGCTGGCGTATCCTTCATTTCACGTTCCTGGATATCTAAATACATTAAAAGAGGCGAATCCTTTGTCAAAAGAAACTGGAACAAAAATCCATATGACTGTCATCGCGAAAAGAGCGAGAATCCTTTCTCAGGAGTCAAAAGACATTATAGCCGAGGCTGTATATTGTGAGTTGAAAAAATCTGGTATCAAGCCATTTCATGTTATCAGCTAGCCCAACATCACTCAGCAACAGAGAGAAGACCATGCATGGTTTTGTGGTTCATTTCTTAAAGAGTGGGTTAAATCTGTATTTCTCCATGTTGCAGCATCAGATGAATTCTTCATTTACATCATTTGGGCTGCAAAGTTGGATGATATCAGCAGTGACATGTGCCATCACCAAGTTCTGAAATATCCTGAATGTTTGGAAAATTTTCTGTTTCTCAGCCAAATGGTTAATGTGGATCATCAAAGAAAAAGGAAAGTCATGGAATGGCGAATACTTCCGAGAAACTGTGCTTACTGATGGAGTATTTCCTTTCCACAAAGATCCTGAAATTGTGTTATCTGTTGAAAAGATCATAGTTTTGCAAGATAAGGCACCATGTTTCAAGGCTCTTCAGACACAGAAGCTGCTTCAAAACAGTGGTATTGATTTCTTCTCGTCAAGTGAATTTCCATGTAGCTCGCCTGAGCTTAATGTGTGTGAAAACAGTGGTAGTCTCTTAAAGAGCACACAGCGAACTATGATGGTATACCAAGCGTCAACGACCTGCAAAGAAAGGTGAGGGAAATGCTCAGGGAAATGGAGTTTGATTCAGCATTTTTCCGATTTGCAGAAATCATACCCCTCAAGAATGCAGGATTTGGTAACGGCAGATGGAGGCCACACAAACTATTAAATACTCAGAGAGAAACTTAAATAAATACCTGTTCTGAATTACTTTTGTTCTTGTCCAAATCAATTTTAGTTTATGCTGTAGAGAGGGCCTCTATATGTGTGTGTATATATATATATATATATATATATATATATATATATATATATATATATATATATATATATATATATATATATATATATATATATATATATACGTATATATAGATATATATATATAGCTATATATATATATATATATATATATATATATATATATATATATATATATATATATATATACATATATATATATATATATATATATATATATATATATATATATATATATATATATATATATATATATATATATATATATATTTATATATATATATATATATATATATATATATATATATATATATATATATGTAGATACATATATATATATATATATTATATATATATATATATATATAATATTTTATATATATTATATATATATATATATATATATATATATATATATATATATATATATATATATATATATATATCGTATAATATATATATTATATATATATATATAATGTATATTATGAAAAGTTATATGACTTATAAAATATATATATATATATATATTATATATATATATATTATATATATATATTTATATGTGCTTAAAAAATCACAGTAGATGCACGTGACTTCATAAATAAGCGAATCCCACAGGAAAATGATAGTCAGAAATCCGAGTGCTTTCGTCTTTACTAAGACATTTTCAAGGAGCTAATGAAATACAATTGGAGAGAAAGGTCTCAGGTACATAACAAGATCAAGAATACCAGATGGTTAATTGTCAAAAGGGTAAAAATTAAAAGAGATGATCCAGGATTATTGGATATCACACAGTCACAAACCTAAACAGATTTGACCCTAACCGAAATTACAAAGTATCTTTACAGTCCAAAACATGTAAAAACTTAATATATTAATTTTGTTGCTTATATTTATCTGCAACTTTTTTCATTATGAAAGCATCAAGTTTAAATAAACCAAGACTTAATTTAGAAAATTTCTATTATTTGACTTGATGAAACAAGATTCAATGATATTCCTTTTAACTGTGTCATTACATGGGATTAAGGCTCTTGCTTGACTCCAGTTAATAGGATGGTCTAATTCTCTCATATGTACGAATAATGCATTCGATATTTGCCCAGTTCTCACAGAATACTGATGCTGTTTGAGACATTGTGAAAGAGATTTACCGGTCTGTCCGTAATAGACTTTATCACACTTGTTGCAAGGAATTTCATATATGCAGCCTGGAAGATCTTTAGGAGAATTTTTTATTTCTAAACTCTTGACATTAATATTACTGAAAACAACATTTATGTTAAAAAGCTTTAAAGTTCTAGGAATGTCTAAAAACCTTTCATTACATGGTAATTTTAGAATGTTATGCTTACTAAATTCAAGTTTGTCATTAGTTGAATAAAATGTTTTTCTAGCTGTTTTCCATGCCACATCTACAAAAGTCCTTGGGTATTTAAGTTTCAATGCATTATCATAGATAGTTTTAATTTCAGCGCCAATAAACTGCGGGCTACAGACACGTAAAGCCCTTAGGGACATCCCAGAAAAAAAACAGAGAATTTAACATTTTGATGGTGATTGGAGTAGTAATGAACAAAAGAGGTAATGTTAGTTGATTTTCGAAAGACTGAAAAGGTGAAATTTCTTTCATTTCTATGGACAGTTACATCAAGAAAATTCCAATCACAATTTCTTTCTTCCTCTACAGTAAATTTTATAGAAGGGACTAAATTATTGAGATTATTAAGAAATTCTTGAAGATTTTCGTGAACTGGCCAAATACAGAAGATATCATCAACATTATCTAAACCAAATAACTTTTTGAGGCAAAATTCTTGGTAAGAGTTTTGCCTCAAAAAGTTCCATGTAAATATTGCTAAGGACAGGAGATAAGGGATTACCCATAGCCATGCCAAACTTTTGTACAAAAAATTCCCCATTTAAAACAAAATTTACTAACTTTGATACATAACCTTATGAGACTAATGAGGTTTGCTATACTTACGGGAATGTCATCACGTTCTAATTCATCCTCCAAATATTCAAGTTAGTCATCTACAGGCCTTTTTGTGAGACAACATCAAAACTAACCATATTAAATCAAAATTCAAATTTAAACTATTCAACTTGTTTATAAAATCAACAGTGTTTTTAACATTCGTGTTAGAAATTTTTCCTACCAAAGGAGTAAGAATTTTTACAAGCAGCCATTTAGATAACGTAACTGAGCCCACTGAACTAATGATTGGTCTAATAGGGTTATTGACTTTATGTGTCTTGACTAAATCATACATTTTAGGTAGGGAGGCGCATTTCGGTGTAAACTGTTTAATTAAATGGTCCAAGCCCTTCAAAATGGACTTAATTTGTTAATTAAAATGGGAATTCACTGTCTGTGTAGGGTCAGACCTCAGTTTCGTTTAAGTATCAGTATCGTTTAGCAATGCCATTATTTTATTTACATAGTCACTTTTAT
>NC_061088.1:46841646-46844146 GCF_015104395.2 Macrobrachium nipponense | reverse complement strand
ATATATATATATATATATATATATATATATATATACATACATATATATATCTATATATATATATATATATATATGTATACAGTATTAATGCATATACACTAATATATAAACACCCATTAATCATATAACTATAAATGTGTAATTTTTTAAATTTATGTATGTGCATTAGTCACTAGTAAATCAAGTAATCGCAGTTAAGTTCGATTTTCATGATAGATGCCAACTCAAAAAATTTACACCATGGCCCATAATGACCTAGTTCCGCCACTGGTTCAGGTTCCTAAAATTAGTACCAAAATGTCCATGCTAATTCCTGATTCCTTAAATTGAAGAACGGGACCCCCATTTTAGGCATCGGTAATGATACTCAGTCCGCTGTCGAATACTCGCATATTGAACTTAACGTTGTTTACTCCCCACGTAGAATTCGTGAAGACTCGCATTCCACATGTTAATGTTTGTACGTGCATAACAGGTCCGGCCGTTCGAGGCACTTATGAGAAAGACACATTCCTTTGAGATAGGAAGTATGAAGGTCTAGAGGACACCAGGTGTTGAGGCAAGGCCCATCTCAAAAAGGTATGGCACATATTTAAATGACTTAGAAACAGTTGCCTTTGAAAAGAGAGAAGTGTGAAGTGTCTACATTTATTTAACATTGTATAGTAGGGAAGATAATGAATATATCTCTTGTTGCAGATGGGCCCCATATCATTGTTCTAGAATTGGGATTCTCTAAGCCTGACTATTGAAATGTAGCAGTTGACAATTTGAGACTTTGAAGTGATTACTTAGACTAATCCAGAAGAGTGGAATGATAATTTACAGTTCTTTGTGGGGCAGACTTAGGTTTTTTAAAACATGACTTATTAATAATTTTGTTCTATTTTATGTACATCTGCTTTGGGTAATAAATAGCATATTTTTGCTTTTAAGCGAGCTTATTAGCCTAGTTGACAATGTTTGCAGAGATAGGGCGCCCGCTACAGACAGGTAAGAGTTGTCATTTGTGTAATTTTGGTAGGGGGGTTTTATATATATATATATATATATATATATATATATATATATATATATATATATATATATATATATATAAATCAAAGTGTTATAATATTCAACACATGTTGAATAGCAAGATATAATGAAGATAAATGATAAGACAACCTTTGACGCTTATGCTAGAAAACATAGCAAACATGAGGACAAGGTCATTGATGGTGAACAGGGAGAAACCATTAAACGGGTCAATTTAAGCAGCAATCTGACCTTCCTCTTGGTGAGACTTCATACCCCATTCGCCAAGGAAGACGAAGTTATTACTTCAGTTTTGCACAATTACGGTAAAACCACGGCAGTAGAAATTGTGATTAAAAAGGCCTAACACAGACCTTTTGTATAACAGACAATTTTTGGCACAGAACCCTTTGTCTGGGTGTATTTGAACACCAAAACAAATTCAACCAAAATCAACATTGAGGAAACCTGTTTTTTAGGCCAAAAACCAAAATGGCCATATATATATTCATATATATAATTTATATATTCATATATATAATTTACCTGAACGATAAAAGTTATGCACTAGCCGGCACCAAGTATCAAAATTCAAGCTCAATCACTGGTAAACAGGGTTTACATTAAGTACATAAAGATACTAAACTCAACTTCCAACATGGCTACCATTTTCTAGACATGGCTGCTGTCGGAATGACTCTTCATTACAGACTTGAATTCAACCCAGCATTTGCACACTTGCTCATATCATCATAATTCAAACGGTCTACAACACTTATCAGACCTGTTGACACTTTGACTATAATATCTTAAATCAATATTTTTTTCAGGATGCAATTGAAATGTTTAATAAAGGGAATAAAATGGAAAATCCCATACAGAAAATGTCATTTGAGCTGGTATCAGACTCCACAATTAAGGAACAAATGCCAGAACATACCAGTCAGTATGTGAATGCTGAAGTCCAACTGATCACTCCTTTCTATATATACCCACCTATAAGTGCTTGTCCTTATAACTTACATTGTCCCCCCTTTTGTTCGCAAATCCCAGGTTGATATATATTGTGCATGTTTCAACTTGTTTTGGGGTTGTGGCAATAGCATGTCAAGGTTGATTTGAAAATTACTTACTATAGCTTGGTAATTTATGTGCCTTTGTATATATTTTGATTGATCATTGTGAGTAATTGTGAGGAGAAATGACAAACTCTTTTGGAGTGGAACTTTGTCAGACATGACCATCGAACAATGTCCGATGAGGGCTGGGAAGACACAGGGAGACCTAATAAACATCTCACACACAGAGGCAGCAAAGACAAAGTGTCGCCTCCCTGCCCATGTCGTGGCTCAGTTCACAGATACCCTGCATTGTTTGACCAACACATTTTAACTGAGACCTGGTCAGAACAACATTGAGATCTTTATCCAGGAAACATCAATCAAGACTTGAGGATCTAAAGACTTTCACAAAGTTCCTTGAA
>NC_061088.1:46781646-46836646 GCF_015104395.2 Macrobrachium nipponense | reverse complement strand
TGATAAAGATACGGCATGATGGCAATGCTATACGAAGGTTTTCATGAGCAATACCAGTACACATACAAACAACGATTTAAGAAATAAGAGGTTCAACGTTATCAGGCAACAAGTCAATAATAAACAGTTAACAGAATCCTGGACAGGTTCCCACTAGTAACAAACCTAACTCGGTTTGAATTAACTTGTTATATGACCAGCTTCACAGTATGGATTTGCCACAAAAACGATGGTTAAAAAAAAGATACGGGCTCTCATTGATAGTAAATTTCATAAACAAATAAACAAACATTAGCAATCATTACTCAATATCATTAAACGATACAAATAATAGACCGAATCCCATTGCATAAAACTAATGCCATAAGATCGGAAAAAACTTCACTCCGTATGTAAATATCGAAATATAGATACCAACATTACCCATAGCTCCAAAACCTTGGTCGGAGGAGGGGAAAAAAATATGGATATATATTAGTAGGACCCACGCAGGACTTAGGCGAGAACTAAAGACACTGGAAAAACGAGAACAAAATTAAAGCAAACATGAATCCAAGCAATTATTTTGAGTAATTATCCAAACAACTGTACAACTGAACGACGTATTAAAAGGGTCTTAAATATTTACATGAAAACGTAAATAAACAAATCACCTTACGACTACACCAACAAAATAATACAGATATTTAATGAACGTTTGTTACAGATATGTTACTTTTCTTATTGGTAAATGAATATTGGCATGTCCTTTTGTGATAACACGAACTTGCTCTTTTAGCTTGATATGCTCTCTCTCTCTCTCTCTCTCTCTCTCTCTTCCAAGTAAAAAAGTCTTGTATAATAAATTTCAACTTAAAATTCCTGCACCCACAGTACCTAAACTTGATTTTCATGTTTCTCTGCCTTTTACGAATGGTAACAATATATAAACTGCTTTCCTCAACGTTAAACATATTCCTTCTAACAATTGGTGGATGGGCACTCCTGAGAAAAGAAAATCAATGATCACTTCCACATTCAATTGTTAACTCCTCATTCGTGGTGGACCTCTTATTAGGAAAACTTCCAAAATATTAGCCGTTCCATACAACCACACAGAGGGCTCACCAGGAGTAAATTGAACCTCCATACTCTACATACTGATCTAATCACCGCTTATCATGTACCCAGATCCGATGCTAAGGTCCTCCTTGCCGAGTCTTTCCCACCATCTATGTCGGGATTTTTCTCGACTTTTATTATATGATTCGTGCCCGGATGTTCTGGGCAGATGACAAGGCCTTGAGGAGGCGCGCACTCTAAAACTTTTAGGGTGAGATCCAATAAAATTTTGTTCAACATAACAATTTTATTACGCAAAAATAAACATTTAAATACATTAACAGTACACCGAAACTAAAGTTCCTAGCAGAATTCCACAGTACACGCAGTTTCTTACTGCTCTCACTCAGTTAATACAAATAAACTGAAAACTTTCTGGCTTTCTTATGTGGTAGCACATAGGGTCTTTGATGTCACGTGCTGGCAAAACATCAAGTCCATAACTGGACGAAAAATCTGCACAATACGAGACCCATAGACTCAATATCACAAACAAATAACATCCTTGCACTGGCAGCTTTCATTTGCTGCATAAATCGAGTCCCTCATCGCAGGGATGGCACATATATACGTGGATAAAGTTAACTTACTATTAAGACAGAATTCGCCCTAGCATGGCGATGGCTGGGAGTCCGAGAATTCAGAGACACACATACGGTACTTACTCGGATCAGGGTTCTGGGCAGGAATGAAGCGTCACTTCGCCCTTCTTCAAAGGAAACTTACGCTTTCCCGCGTGAACTACAGAATCCTTGTAATTCAGGCGGGAATCATCGATTATTTCGACATTACGTATATCACTTAATCTATTTTATTCTTGAATGTGAAATATGACTGTTAAGTTATTATTTAAGATCAAGGAATTGACTTAAAGTTCTGGCTGAAGGCCGTAATCTGCAAATTCTTTAATGGCTATGGAGTCCTTGGCTCCAAATCTATACATAGATAATTTATCTCGTACTAGTGATCAGCAAATTATATTTATTAATGAAAATTCATAACGTCTTCTTTTCTATACGAAGCGCTCCTTCCCCGCCATGCCTTTAGGAATTGCGTCATAAACTGTCGTGTATTGGACAGCTTTCTGTTCAATGTATCGCCCGCGAGATCCCTCAGTCTTGCCCCAATTTAACGCAACACTTGTGAAGTTAAATGGCGGGGATTTTGAATGATCAGTTCGAAATTCACGACATACTCCACACCCGAAGAATGGGGCGTTGAAATGCTGGACAATTCAGGAAAGACTGAGCTCGGCGGGGGAGTAACCACTCCTACACTACTCAGTCAGGCTCGCTGCGTAGCGCTCCACAGCGACTCTAACAGAGTACACAAAAAAACATGACATGTCAAAGAAATCATACATCAACATTACACCCGGGGTAATCAATGTCATATACAAATAAAACATCAATGGCAGATATATACATAAATGTACCCATACACATAAGGTAGACATGAATCAGCACAGAAACTTAATAGGCAATGGGCCTGCAATAAGATCAAAAGCATAAATGTAAAATCACGATCAAGGAAACATGAATATACTCTCATAAGGCATTCTGCCTTCACTCAATCAATGGCATGAAAAAGGAAACAGTCATGTATGTACAACTTTGTATGCAACAAGCATAGACTTTAGGCACTCGCCTCAAAATGCAATACAGCATGCAAGAGAAACTTCTATATTAAGCTCTTCATCTTCAATAATCTTCATGCAACACGCATGTTATTCTAGGCTGCTCGCCTTCAATAATCAACAAGCATTAATCAGATAGACAGGCCATTTGCCTTTAAGGAAACAGATCACAACTGATTCAGTATGTACTCTTTCACGGGACACATGCCCTCAAAATGCTTTCACTTCTCTACAAGTACTCATATACATTTTTCGTAATTTACATTGAGGGTGGGGCTACCTCTGCACAACGCTCGACTTGTTTGCACAAGAGGGGGCTCCCACTACCTTACGCTAACCCGACGCACTTCCATCCTCTGAGGATTCAACTCACCTACACTTACTTGGGTCCACCCTCCCTGCCTACCAGAAATAGGGGCCTTCCTGTTTTCTTTTACTGTTTCTAGCCATAACTTATATATATTCGCTTTCCATTAAGCGCTTCATCAACTCGCGCTGCTTAGCAGCAGCCTTTCTCAAAGGGCGTGCAGAACGTCTTGGTCTGCCTAACTGAACGTCAACGTCACTACCACTCGATTCCTCAGTATCATTCACTTCAGCACTCTCACTTACCGTATTGGTATTGCTCGAATCGTTACCAATATCGTCAGCGTCTTTGTCACTCAAGACCTTTGTGGCTGGTTGTTCGGATGTTGCAGCCAGTGCCATCCCTTGGTCGTCCCCAGACGTCACAACATTTCCTGGAACACCTACTGCTGGGCTGTACACTCCCTCGTCTCCGACCTCTTCGTTGCCGTCGTCGTCACGCACCATCTCCTCCGTCGCACCATCAACATCGTCACGCCGTTCGTCTCCAACACCATCATCGTCATCTGAGGGGGCAAGTTCCAGGGGGACCAAGTGGCTGACAGCACACAAGGACTCAACATCTTCGAACAATACCTTGGCCGAACGCACGACGCCGTCGTCGTCCGGGTACGTCTCCACGACGCGTCCAAGGGGCCATGTTGCTCGTTTTTTATTTTCTTGCTTTACTAACACGATGTCTCCGGGGTGCAGCTTGGTGGGTTCCCCAGACTGACAATCGTGTCGGGCTCTTAGGGCACTCAGGTACTCCTTCCTCCACCTCTCTCAGAAGGCTTTCAAAGTGTCTGTTAGTTTAAGATAGCGATCTCGTAGCCTCCGGGAGGTGAAGGTAGCATTAAGGTCTTCATCTGGCAAAACAGGTGCCATTAAGTTGATTAAGCGACCTCGCACTAAATGAGAGGGGGTGAGGACCTTGTCCTCGCACTTGTCACCGCCATACATCAACGGCCTATCATTCACTACCGCCTCCGCCTCTTTCACTAGAGTCAATACGTGGGCCTCCGGGAGATGCTTTCTCCCGAGGGCTATCTGAAGTGCATGTTTTGTGACACCAATCAGACGCTCGAAAAAACCGCCTTTCCACGACGCACGGGGTGTTTGAAATCGCCATTCTACGCCAGTCCTCCTCAGGAACTGCTGGACTTCATCCTCTTCATAAAGTCCCTGAAGGAGGTTGCTGGCCGTCTTGAACGTTTGGTGGTTATCAGAAGTGATTATGGTCGGGGCTCCATGCATAGCGCTGAATCTTTGAAGAGCTAGAACAAATTCCTCCGCATCCAAGGAGGGGCAGAAATCTAAATACACGGCCCTGGTGGCCATGCATGTCACGAGGAGTATATAGCCTGGTCGCGTTTCGGTTTGTATGGCTGCGGTGTGGTCCACGCCGACTGCGGCAAATGGTTTCTGCAAGGTGATCCTTTCCTTCGGCAGGGGGGTTGGTGGTGGTTGTCTCATCAGCGGTTGGAATGCTAGCACGCATTCTGGACACTTCCGTACAACTTGCTTAGCAATTGACCTCAGGCCCGGCGTCCAGCATTTCTGTCGAAAAATCGCCATTAGCGTATTGACGTTACAATGGAGGTGCAAACAATGCAAATACTTTAAGTATGCTCTGACTAAGTGTCCCTTAGCAGGCAAAAGAATTAAATGTTTCATCTCTTCAATTTGGGACACTCGTCCCCTAGTGCAAATCAATTTGTCTACTATTATTAGACTTAATTGCCTCAAAATTCAATATCTCACGAGGGGGTCTGACCTCACCCTCCAAATATGCATACATAGTAGGTAAATAGAATTTTTGTTTTAATAAGACAAGAACTCGAAAATTATCCCTTTTCACTTTTGCAAACTTTAACACTAATTTGGTTACTCTAATCAAAATTCGGAATTCAACCTCCCTGAGTAGTAGTTCCCATATCTCTCCTGGGGGAATAGACCTTGTTTCTTCCCTCAGTTCCTGCACCGCCGCTACCACGGTTCTGATATTTGTTAGATCTTCCTCTTTGAAGGGAACAGGCTCTCCTGGGATTCCCAAGAACTCTGGACCTTGGCGCCAAAGAGGATTCTGCTGCAATTGCTGGATTGTTGCGCCCCTAGACAAGACATCAGCAGGATTCTGTTTGCTGGGCACATACTTCAATCTGAAATCACAAATCTGGCGGAGATAAACAACTTCTGCCACACGGTTAGATATAAAGATATTTTTGTTGTCCTTGGCATCCGGGGATGCCACCCATGCTAATGCAACTTTGCTATTTGACCAGATACTAATCTCTTGCAGCTCATTAGCCCTTTAATCGTTTTCGCTAGCCTACAACCTAGCAGCAATGCTAAAAGTTCTAATTTAGGGATGGTGATTTTGAGCATCCCTTTCGGAGTGATTCTCATTTTGCTGGTGAGTAATCTTACGTTACTTTCTTCATCTCTGACATACGCTACAGCACCGTATGCCCTACTACTGGCATCGGTGAATATATGGAGTTCGGATCTTCTGACTCCTGCCGCTCTCGGAAATGTTAACTCACAGACTGAATTCAATTCTACTAGCAGTTCCCGCGCTTCTTTAGCCTTTTCCTTACATAACATGTCATCCCATCCAATCTCTTGTTCCCAAAGTTGTTGGAGAAACAGTTTTCCCCTAACAAATAAAGGACTGACTAGACCTAGCAGATCGTAAATTGATACTAGCAAAGATAGTACCCTACGCTTCGTAGGTACTCATCCCTCCCCCAATTCACGAATCCTCTCACTCTCTTTCACACACAGATGGTCGACGTCTCGAGCCCATCTCAGCCCGAGCACGCTCACATTCACAGGTTCTTTCCACTCTCTCTTGCTATCGAAGGCTAAACTGTTTGTTGCCCACCCTTCTAACGGCATTCTGGCCCTATCCAAAATTGCGTGGACAGATTCTTGTTCCTTTTTCATCTCATCCAAACTGTCAAAGGTACTGACATAGTTATCAACATAAAAGGACTTGCTTAATTCAAGTCTTCCTTTTAACTTAAAATGATGACTCAACACTTGTTGTAACAAAAAGGGACTAGCCGTGATGCCGAACACCACGACTCTGAAAGCGAAGGTCAGCGCTCGACCTGCTACCTCTCGCCACAGGAATCTGGTATATTTGGCATCATGGGGATCTAACAGTACTCTATGAAATGCTTTGCTTATGTCTGCAAGCATGGCGTATTTATTCATTCAAAAATTTAGAAGCAAATTATAGGCCAACTCTACTAAATTAGGCCCCTGTAACAGGCATTCATTTAAGGATTTATTATTCTTAGCTTTGGATGAGGCATTGAATACGATTCTAAGGGGGGTCGTGCGGCTATCCTTTTTAATGCCGAAATGAGGCATGTAGTATCCTTCTATTTTTGGATCTTTTACTTCATATATAAATCCTGCCTCGAGGTATTTGTTGATCACTCCCTGATATTAATCATAGTATTCCTTGTCTTTCTGAAATTTGGTTTGCAACGAATCCAGCTGTGCTACAGCATTTCTAAAGTTGTTACACTCTGCGAAACCTTTCGCATGGCTTCCGCTTCGCGGACAGTGTACTGCTCGGATGGGGTGATGCCTAAGGTATCTAAAAGCCACCATTCATCAACATCAAATGCAATTGGTTCGCTCGCGACCCTACATACCCTGAGTGTTCTCACATGATCTATCTTGTGACCTTCTAATAGCCACTGCGGCACTTTCCCATATGGCGACATGCCATTATGGGTCAGAAAAAGACTTATCCCATCGATCTTTTCTACTCCAATAATGAAATAATTAAAATAGTCTGCACCCACAAGAATGTGCACGTTTCGTAACTTATCGCTCTTACTGTCAGGATCTGCTAACGTGACTCCCTTCCCTACTAGGTGTTGTCTTACTCTTACATAACCTGCGTTATGAATCGGGACGTCTACGTTCTCGTGAACAACTAGTTTCATTCGAACAATTCTATTACCCATCTCTACCCGGCAACTCACTACGTCATACTGGCCACTGATTTCTGCTGAACCAAAAGGAGCAATGTTTAATGCCACTTTGCCTACCACTGGCCGGCCTAACTGCTGTGCAGTTTTAGCGGAGATAACCTGCTTATGATGGATCTCGGCCATGGCCGTTGGCAAAATCGTACAGGGAAGATCTACACTAGACGTTTGGGCTACTTTAGCGCTCTTACACGGTTGTGATTCTTCTTTCTCTTTGGGCGGACGGGGGTTTCTATCGTGTTGCCTGGTCATCGCATTTACTACAGGGCGGGAGTTTGTAGCTTGACTGTTACATACTAAACTGGGATTACTTCGGGACAAAGTGGATGGAACTGAATGTGCTTTTCTAAAGCTGCTATTATCACAAATGGAAGTATTATGATTATTTCCACAACTTTTACAGGAATTGGGGTTAGTGCATCTATCACTATTGTGACCTGACTGAAGACAATTAAAACACAGGCCCTTTCTTAGTAGAATGCGGCGTCTGGCAGCCACGTCACTTACTCGGCGGTATCCGTGAGGCGGGTGCCGTTCATTGCAATAGGGACAAGAATTATTCTGCACAGGTTTCGTTTTGGGTCTAATGCTGACATAACTTCAAAAAATTCTTCTAAATTATAGTCACATTTTCAGAGGTGTTCGACCACCTTTCGATAGAACTTACCTTCTGACAACTTCTGATTGATAAGGCTCATGACCATGCCATGGCCTATATCATTAGTATAGAGCCTCTTAATTTTGCTCAATGATCACTGTTAACTCAAACCTGAATTTCTTTAGCTTTACAGGGTTCAACGAGGGTACGAATATGTTGGCAAGTTTTCGATACAAGATCACAAGCGTTTGGTGTACATTACCATATTGCTTATCCAAGAGATCTAACGCTACCTTGTAATTCGCGGTGGTTACACTTAGGGATTTAAAGATCCTAAGCGGATCCCTGCCAAGAGTCCCTAACAAGTAAGTAAATTTGGACACGTCGTCCAAATCTGCCCTTCGATCCACGTGGATCGTGAACAATTCTCTGTAAGAAGCATATTCCTGCACTTCCCCTTCAAAAGTGAGGAGAGGCAGTGGTTTCAATTTGGGGAGAGAAACATTCCCTGTCTGAGTGACTTTCAGTTTATCGATTTGATTCAGCAAAAGGGTAGAAGCTCGCACAGCTTCTGCTAAGGTTTGCCTGATTCTGGCATCTAAGTTAGATTCTAACTTTACGATTTGACGTTTGTACAGCTCTCGAAGCTGACCTTCTTCTTGTCTCAACTGTGTGACCAAATTTTGGTACACGCTCTCAGAATACGTTTCTACTAACGCACGCTGTGATTCGGCGAGTAAGTCCGCGGTGAGACTCAGCGAGGCCTCGAAGTGAACAATCATAGCCACAGCCATTTTGTATTATTTACTCTACTTCTTAGGGGGGGTTTATGCAAACTAGGAAATGAGGATTTTTCTTACGTTATGAAGACGGGGTGCAAAGACTAGTGACACATGGGTTTAATTGCACATCGGAACAAGCTGAGCCTAGTTAATTTGTCTGTCTCTCTTTCTCCTGATTAATCTCATTAAACGATTGAGGAATGCGTTACAGATTTCTAAATCAAAATGGACTCCGTCCCTTTGTTTGCCTTGGCGGTAGGCACGAGAGCTCATAGGCAGGTGTCGGACTCCGTACCGACTTCTTTTGTAGCAGTATTTGGAGATTCTCGCATTAAAGTTCTTTACCTTCTTGACATATTCAACAGAATTTACAGTAAAACGATTATCAGGGAGATACTCTCTGATCTCTGCGTCGCAGATAGCAATTATGTCACAAATTTTCCTCAAGCGTTCAATAAGAGTACGCAAATTATCCCAAACGGTTTTGGGGTGATCGTTTGCTAGGTCGTTTCCTCCTACATACAACACGACCAACTCATACTGTCTCTGCCAGAATGATAGACTACTATCTAAAAATTGACTGACCAGACCTCCTGGCCTTCTATAGATCTCAATCTGGTTATCTGAACACTGTGGCAGATTCGGTGGGAGCTGACTGTGTCCTATCAGGGCTACCCTATAGACCATACTTTATCGAAATTTCCCTTCAAGCTCTAGAGAGCACTTGTCATCCGGTTCTCGAAGGACCAGATGTTGGGATTTTTCTTGACTTTTATTATATGATTCGTGCCCGGATGTTCTGGGCAGATGACAAGGCCTTGAGGAGGCACGCACTCTAAAACTCTTAGGGCGAGATCTAATAAAATTTGGTCAACATAACAATTTTATTACGCAAAAATAAACATTTAAATACATTAACAGTACACCAAAACTAAAGTTCCTAGCAGAATTCCACAGTACACGCAGTTTCTTACTGCTCTCACTCAGTTAGTACAAATAAGCTGAAAACTTTCTGGCTTTCTTATGTGGTAGCACATAGGGTCTTTGATGTCACGTGCTGGCAAAACATCAAGTCCATAACTGGACGAAAAATCTGCACAATACGAGACCCATAGACTTAATATCACAAACAAATAACATCCTTGCACTGGCAGCTTCATTTGCTGCATAAATCGAGTCCCTCATCGCAGGGATGGCACATATATACGTGGATAAAGTTGACTTACTGTTAAGACAGAATTCGACCTAGCATGGCGATGGCTGGGAGTCGGAGAATTGAGAGACACACAAATTTTACGGTACTTACTCGGATCAGGGTTCTGGGCAGGAATGAAGCGTCACTTCGCCCTTCTTCAAAGGAAACTTACGCTTTCCCGCGTGAACTACAGAATCCTTGTAATTCAGGCGGGAATCATCGATTATTTCGACATTACGTAGTATATCACTAAATCTATTTTATTCTTGAATGTGAAATATGACTGTTAAGTTATTATTTAAGATCAAGGAATTGACTTAAAGTTCTGGCTGAAGGCCGTAATCTGCAAATTCTTTAATGGCTATGGAGTCCTTGGCTCCAAATCTATACATAGATAATTTATCTCGTACTAGTGATCAGCAAATTATATTTATTAATGAAAATTCATAACGTCTTCTTTTCTATACGACGCGCTCCTTCCCCGCCATGCCTTTAGGAATTGCATCATAAACTGTCGTGTATTGGACAGCTTTCTGTTCAATGTATCGCCCGCGAGATCCCTCAGTCTTGCCCCAATTTAACGCAACACTTGTGAAGTTAAATGGCGGGGATTTCGAATGATCAGTTCGAAATTCACGACAATCTATCCTATTCTTTAAAGAGCTTTCTTTCCTGCCCTTACCTTTTCCAAAATAGGATACTCCTTAACAACAACCTATCATCCTTCATTCTTTCCACATGACCAAACCATCTCAGTACCCTGACCCATTCTGTCTTCTACGTGTTTATTTCCACAAATCACTACATTTCTCGCCGTTCAGTTCTTGTTATGCCACATATACTACGCAAACAACCATAGTTCACTTCTATTAAAGAGAGCTGCCCTATCAGACCTTTCTTTCATTCCAATTATGGCTTCCATAAACACGTTAAGTTTCTCTGCTGTTCGGGCACATTCTGGAAACTTATCTATTAACCTCTTCTCCAAAGTATTATACATAAACTCACAGTCCATATCAATATTCATTGCTTCATTTCTTTTTACTCCCATTAACTCTCATATCTTACTCTTGATCGCGTTTACCTTCAACTTTCTCCTTTGTAATCACACTAAAACCATCCCACAGGTCTCCAGTTTTTCTTCTCTATCCACAGTGAATGCTGTATCATCTGCAAGCAACAGCCATTCCCCACACCATTCATGAGCTATCTTATTATGCCTCAACTTTTGAGTCCTTGGCTCACTTCTTCCGCAATAAGTAGTAAACATGAAACACCCTTAGTTCGCCTCCAGTTTTAAACCAAACCAATCTCTTCTTCCTAAAAACGGTAACACTCTCAGTTATAAAATAAAAAACTGTTTGTTGCCCTCAGCAACTCACCCGCTATACCAAATATAATCAACAACCTCCCGATTGCTCTTCTATCAGTTCAATTAAACCATTATGAAGTTCTCTGTGTATTCCAGTACCGGTTTCTTCTGCTTAGTTACAAATCTCACACATAAGCATTTCAAGCACTTAATGCAACACCTTCTAATAAACCAACATTGCTCATACCTAATTGCTTCTTCTGCCAAGTATCACAAATCTCAGTTAGAATATTACCATAAATTTTCCCAGTCTTGTTCATTACATACAATTATGTAGAAACAATTATTTCTTTTCACCCATACCTTCGGAACCTTTCCTCATCTAAAAAACAACGCAGTAATTTTCCCTTCCACTTACTCTGTTCCTATCATCACTAATCCTAAACGCTGCACGAAATTCGGTTTCCAGAACATATTCAAGAACGAAAATCTCTTCAAATACATTCATGTATATCATTAATTAAACAGCTATCTCAAAAAGGAACTGCCAACCAGTGACGTTGATATCACACATTGCCTTAATGGAAAAAATATTGATATAAAAGTTAAGAATTTTTTTAAAAGAGTTACAGGTTGCATCTCACCATTTGGCAATGTCTTAAAACAGTGTTCTGGATTTCACGCATAGATTTTATTCATATCCTTCATAAATCGTGTGCACTTTTATCACTATGAGATATTCTTTTCATTACTAAAATATCTATTTCACATATCTGAGACAAAGAGGAACACAACAATTCAAAGCATGGCTCAGTGACACTTCATGTAAAAAAATTATTGCAGGATATTTGCTAACATAATACTCCCATCTAGTAATAACAGTAGGGAAAAAGACCCCATTTCGGCTCAGCCTCAACACCCGACCCCCAATTCGCCTCGCAGGCGATAAACCCCACAAGCTTGCCTTTATCTTAACCTCTAGTATGTTGTCCATTAACGACTCCATGGGAAAACCACCAAATATTTAACTCTATTTCAGAAAGAACCCCAAAATGGATCATGAAGAACTCTTCGGATAGGAGAACCGTGGTTTCGTTCGACCCCTTTAAAATACCCAACCCCATTTTGGCTCAAGATATACCATACAAATGAAAAAAACACCATTTCACATAAATATGAATATGAGTGAAAAAATTCTAAGTCTCTTAACCTAACCTAACCCAACATAAGTTTACCTAACCTTATCCACTGAAGGAAAAAATTCTAAGGCCCTTAACCTAACCTAACCTAATCCACTGGATGAAAAAATTCAAAGTCCATTAACCTAACCTAACCTAACCTACTGTATGAAAATATTCCAAGTCCCTTAACCTAACCTAACCCAAACCAACCTGACCTCACCTAACCCAACCTAACCTTACCCATCGAGTGAAAACATTCTAAGTCCCTTGACCTAACCTAACCCAACCCAACCTATTGGCTCAAGATATACTCTGCGGATGAAAAAAAAAAAAAAAACACCATTTCACATAAATATGAATATGAGGGGAAAAAATTCAAAGTCCCTTAACCTAACCTAACCTAACCTAACCCACGTGAAATAACTAACCCCATTTTGGCTCAAGATATATTCTTCGGACAAAAAACGCCATTTCATTTAAATATGAATATGAGGGAAAAAATTCCAAGTCCCTTAACCTAACACACATGAGTATATAAAAATATGAGTATGAGGAACATGTTCTAAGGCCCTTAACCTAACCTAACCCACGTGCGTGAGTATATGAAAAGATATGAATATGAGTAAAATACATTATAACTCCCCTGACCTGACTTTCTTCATGACTCACTGCCAGGTGCACACCATGTCATATCACGTGATAGTATGAATGCGAAAAGATTTCTAAACTCCATTCAAATTCAGATAAGCAACTGATAAACAAAACAACAGTCACCATTTTTCTCCATGATTCACTACCAGGTGTATAACATGTCATATCGCGTGATAATATGAATGCGAAAATATTTCTAAACTCCATAACCTAACATAACGAAACTCTATGAAAGGTTGAATAATAAAGAATGAGGGTAATAAAAACTAATTATGACCATTCACATATTTTTATTACATAAACTGGTACACATTAACAAGCGTCAAATTCACGCGTTTCTTCTTATCACCAACCTTAAACTGCTTAACAATTTTACAGTAAAAAACCACAATCTTCTAAATTCATTATCTTGTACCGCTTGATGTTCATCCTACCCCTGTGCCTCGTGCAGAACAACCCCTCCTTTCCAGCTCATCCTAAAGAAGAGAAACACTTGCAATAAATAAAAAATAATTATATGAAGTACATTAACAAAAAAAAAACAATTATTACCTTTTATTTAACGAATGCATACACTCCTTGTACGCGACAGCCCGTTTACCACCAGAACTCCAATTAGAACATTTCACCCTTTTGAAATACTTGAAATCGAATTAGCGCAGAGAAAAGTCGAGAAGCCACCTGAATAAATTTTAGGATTTATACCATAACTGTCAAAAAACAAGATTGTATCCTTAGGTGAACAGTCAATATAAAAACACACCCAGTGTCCAACAAAATCAGTACTAGAAGTTGAAGGCAGAGTATTAAATATAAAAACTAACGGTTTAATTCTATTCGCAGGTATTATAAACATACCCACTTCATCAGAAGCAAACACACCTAAATATTTAACAACACTCCCTAGCAAACCTTGTAAAGCAGTCTCAATTTCTTTTGTATCCATCACTCCTAACCCCTCACATCCCATTGAACGACTCTATCGGAATAAATTGTTAAGATACCCTTGGTGTCTCCAACAATAAAATCATGCAAGGATGAGGCGCAACTGTTCACAGCTTTATAGATTTTCTCAAACTAGCTGAAATTTCAACTGGCATTGAATCTTCAACCTCTTCCATGACGAAGCTAAAACAATAGACAGTCTTGGAGCGGTGATTTCTCAACACCCCAACACCATAAATCATGTATTGCACTCCGATGGATGTGATATGATATATGAACGGAGGTAACAGTAAAATGAATGAAAGTAGTTGCAGCTAGGCGCCGAAGGGACGCTGCAAAGAACCTTAAGAAATTCCTACATTGCACCGAATGAGGTGTACTGACGGCACTATCCCTCTACAGGGTGTATAAATTTGTCATCGAAACTGTATCCTCCACTTTTCATTTAAGCATAAGGCAGTTATTATTTTAGTACAGTACATAATACCTTTTCACAGCCTGAAACAGCAGGGAGTAATGCCTGAAAAACGTTCCATGCTCCATGCTTTTACAGTCGTCATTTTCAGAGTCCGAGATTAAATTCATCTTGATGGGAGTCAAACCACTGCGAAGTTCTTGGCCTCCTGTCTGTAGTCTGTAGTGCTAATTACAGGTCATATACCATCATTTTTACCATACCATCAATTTTACTATCTTTTATATTGTTTGATTCATCCAATGAGTTATCATAACCTTTTATAAATGGCATTAAACATACATTTTCAAGTATATATTTCAGCAACTCGTGATGAATATGTTATTTATGCAGTAGATATCAACTTTGCAAGTAGGAATTAACGGGCACTGAGAACTATTACTAAGAGAGGGAAGCTAATAACGCATAATATATTTCACGGTGTATCTCATTTGAAGAATATATTATTGTTGAATTAGTGTTACATTATGTTTAGATATATCTGAACTAAAATGTATAGGTCATACAAACCGTAAATTGTGAAATAGGGAAGTTTTTCTTCGGCATTGTGACTGGTGGCAGTAATGTCTATGAGACCAAGTGTAACTAAAAGGCGTGGCTTGTGACATCATGGATCAGCTCCACGCGCTTTGATTGGTCCTAATTTTCCCCATCCTTATACTCTTCCAGACTTGGGAAAAATGCGGCCGGGAAGGGAGACTGACTCCTAATCCAAGCACAGCGGGTCTGTGGATGTGTACGTGTGTAGATTCTCAAATCTACTTCACTTTCCCTACTTTGCTTATACATGTGCTTCGGATTGTTAAAACTTACTCATGTTAATATAAAAAAAAAAAAGATATTTCCCCTTATTCAATGCCTTTGTGTATGTTTTATTCCTTACACTGTTACCTCTCTGTCTGAACAATGCTACTTACTGCACGAAAGGTAAAGGGGAAAAAATGAATGAAATGAATGAATGAATGGGAGTTACTGGATTTGGCCTAATTGCCTCCTCAAAAGTTTGTTCTCGAGGAGAAGTTACAATGCGTTGTTGCCTGTTACTCGTGCGAAAATTAAACTCTACCAAAATCGATTTGGTGCTATAATAAAAATCCACTAAGTACGCTCCCACGCCTAGCTACTGTAATCTCTTTCGAAACGAGATTCTCACAATTTATTTCTTTTGCAAAGGAAGCCTGGCACTGCTTCCTAGAGTAATTATAACACTTTCCTAGCTACCTTGCTTCATGCATGGCACAGTCATGGTTTGACAAACACAGCAGTTCCTCTTGGTATTTATTATCCAAACCTTACGGTACAAGATACAGTTCAGTACTGAATAATGAGAAATAGTATATACAGGAAGTAAACAATAATTATGATAGTTAGCAGCAAATGCAGTTAAGAACTATTACAGCAATAATTAGCATAACAGTTATAAGAATATTACTTCGGAGAATAACAATCGTTAGACAGTTAAGTATACAAACTATCTCACTCCCCTTATTATTTATGAGACAATATATGAATAAATCGGGAATGCCAATAAAATAAATTTATTAAATAATACAAAAATAAAATAAATAAATAATTGCCCTTTAACATGTTGCATTTATCAAGACGAGCATTATTATTACTATAAGCAATTCTGATCGTCTTCTAACTCATTTTCGCTGTTGAAAGATTCATCCCAGAATTCCTCCTCTTGCTATTCACAGGATCGTTAACTAGGATCTACCTGCAAACGACTTGGAGGATGGTGCTTCCGAGTAGACCGACGTATTCCTTCTGAATTACTTCCAATCCCTGACTCTATTCTGATGCTTCAGTTCGTCAAAATGTCTTATTTTTACTTTGTCTATTATAGTCTCTGCTGGGGTTAAATTATACATCCAGCCACCACAAAATATTTCTATAACTATATTTCTTCGAAAGATATGGTGCAAGTTTACCACCTCCACAACGGCGTCTCTCAGCTGTCAATAACTTCAATCGAACCGAATCTCCAACTTTTAAAGCTTTGCCATGAGACTTCTGCTAGTTATTCCTAATCTGTTGTGCCATTGCAGTCTTGTTCCGTGCGACCTTAATAGTTTTCTCAATTTTATCTACTTTCTCTCTCACAAATCTTTCTGCGATTGCTGCATTACCCAAAGAGCCCGGTTGATAATCCTCATCTTTGCAAGTTTCCTTTTTTAGAATCTCCTCTGGACGTCGAGCCGGAGTCCCATAGATGAGCTCATGTGGAGTAAATGTAGTAGTATTTACAGCTGTATTATGAAAGAACTGTACCCTGGGTATCATTTCAGGCCAAAGATCCATATTATTGTGGCATATGCAACAAACGTTGTCTAATAATTGATTTTGATGTTCAAGCTGGGCCTGACTTCTTGGATGGTAAGGAGAACCAAAATCCTGCTTAATTCCAAACAGGTTACACACTGCCTTGAAGATATCAGCCGTAATATGTGATCCTCTATCTGACTTTATGACACGGGGCACCCCAAACATGCAAATCCATCTTTCAACTAGAGTATCCACTGCTGTTTTTGCTGAACAATCCTCAAGAGATACCAAAACAACATAGCAAGTCGAAATGTCTTGCATTTGAAGGATATAACGATATGGATGTGATGATGAAATGGGAAACGGACCCATGAAATCAACTGGCACCTGTTCATTCATGTATTCCGGGAGCTCATGGTTCTGAAAAGGGGCCTTCCCTGGATGCTTCGATCTTTTGTTACTCCCACATGCTTCACATTTACTGACATGTGCATGGACCTCTGCCTTCATGCGAGGCCACCAGAAACTCTTCCGAGCTCTTTCCCATGTTCAATCACGACCCATGTGACCACTCATTGGACTGTCATGAATCATTTGAAGTGCATAGAGTCTCATATCTTTAGGTAATACAGGTAGCCATTCTTCGTTCACGCCATAGGGATGCTCTTGTGAGCGTCTTCCTTTATAATTTATATAACATAGAATTCCATTGTTAGTAATACCTAAACGGTTACCATATTTGGCAAGCTCATACTCCTCTGACACACATCCCGGTGAACTCGTATTTTTCATAAAGTTCACATCTTCCCTGATCCCTTCATCGCAATGCTGTTTTTCTAACATTTCATTGGGATCAACAAATGCTGTGGCCCACTGCTGAGAAGATCCTACTGCTATACTTGCAATATGCGATACCAGATTTCCATCAGCACCAACTCTTGATAGATAATCAGCCATGGACATCACAGCACTGCGACCACTTTTATGAATTGGATTCATGTCAAACTGCTGAATTGTTTCAATCCATCTCCCTCGACGTCCTCTCTCTTCTCTAATAGCCATCTTAATGCCTGATGGTCTGTTATCAGATCAAACGGTGCAGAGGAGAGGTACATCCGTAACCTCTTTATTGCCAGGATAACCACCAGTAATTCCTTTTCCGTTGTTGAATACCTCTGTTCGGATTTGGAGAATGTATGGTGGTAAAAGGCAATTGGTAACAGTTCCTTGGATGATAACTTGTTGGCTAACATTGTTCCTGCCCCCAACATCACTTGCATCAGTAATCAAAATGAACTGTTTACTATAGTCAGGAAGATGGAGTGCCACAGCATTTGCTACCTTGTTTTTAAGCCTCTCAAAAGCCTCAACCATCTCGACTGACCAATGCAATTTCTGGTGTGGGTTTTTTTCCAAAGCCTCATACAAGGGCTTAGCAGTCTGTGACATCCCTGGAATCCATTTTTGTACATAAGAAAATGCCCCAATGGCCTGACACAACTGCCTGACAGTCAAAGGCCTAGGAAGATCCCTCAGTTGATGAACCCTTTGCTCACTAATGCGAGCATGCCATCACCAACCATGGAACCCAGATACTCCACTTCATGCACCCCAAATCTACACTTATTCGGGGCTAGCGCAAGACCAGCATCACGAATCCTGCTCAACACATTTCTGAGCCTTGCTATGTGTTCTTTCAACGTTGAACCCCAGACCAGTATGTCGTCGAGATAACACAATGCATCCGTATAGTTGCAATCACTGAGTATTGTAGCCATCATCCGTTGAAACGTATAACCTGCCCCTTTCAGACCAAAAGCAGTTCTACCATGCCATTCAAACTGCCCCCATGGGACTACAAAGGCCGAGACCTCACAATCTTCCTTCCGAAGAGGCATCTGATGGTATCCAGACTTTGCATCAAGCACTGAAAAGTATTTTGCCTGACCAAGTCTATCAAGAAGATCCTCGACCACAGGAATTGGATGCAATGTTGCTGGCTGGGACACGCTATTTACTCCCCTATAATCAATAGCCAGACTTCTGCCTCCAAAGCAAGTGACAACTGCTGCGGTCTATTTGCTATTGGTGCTGAATCTGGGTTAACTCTGATTGTGTGCTCCACCCCTTCCTGTACCAGCGGCAGTGGGCCTCCATTATAGAAAACATTCTTGACCTCATGAAGTACCTTGTCCATTTCCTCTTTCTGCTCAAAAGTAAGCGACTCCCCAACGATGAAATTTCCTCTTTTCCCCTCAATTGAACTTAAAAGGCTATGGTTGCCATCGTATCCTACAACACTGGGCTCTAGTCCCCTGATCTCCTCTCCACTCTGCATAGTTTCGTGTTTATCCGATACATTTGCAACTCTCACATACATTTTCTTCTTGATTGAACCTTGGATGCAGCAATGAAGAGGGGCAACCGGAGAACCCTCAGGGCATCGGGGACACAACAGATACTGCTTATCTGGAACCATCCCATCAGCTGAGCAGCATATAAATGATTCTGTCCTAGGAGGTATCACAACTGCATTCTCAGCTCTAACAATGAGCTTCACCACTCCATCAGAGCATGATTTATGTGATTGTGTCCTTTCCCCAGTATTCAATGGCAATGATAAATTTATTGAATCCACTCGCAACCTCCCTTTTGTCAAATCTAGAGTGACTGTGCCAAGTTTTATCCACAAGTCCATCCCAAGTATCACTCTAGTAACAAGTTTAGATACCACAATGAACCTATGTTGTCTCACTATGGTTTTGCCTAGCTTTACATCCATCAGAATTTCTCCCTCAATTTGAAGTTCTTCACTGCTCGCTCCGCAAGCTGTAATATTACTCGAGCTGACAAGAGATTTCTGAGCATCATTCAAGATATCCTCAGAAACTAAAGAATAATCACTTCTGGTGTCCACCAAAGCATTATACTTAGTTTTCATCATCTCCACAGTAACGCAATTTGTAATATTTTTCAATACCCGAGTTGCTGCTCGGCTGGAGAGCACATGCCGATATCTCATTTGACCCTTCACCTTTGGCTGCACCAAAGCCACAGCGCGTTGGAAAGCAGAAGTAGAATTCATTTGTACAGACTGCTCCAAGCTCCCGTGTGGAGCAGTCCTCACTGAAAATTTCTTCTTTGAACCTGGGGAGGGTACCAAGCAGGATTTTCATCTCTCCTTCGTGCACATGCTTTCCATCCACCCACATGTGTCATTTTACAATAATAGCACTTAAATTTACGAGAAGAATAGGATTCCCTCCTCTTGCTGCCCCATGATCCAGCATTTCCTCGTACAGTTGCAACCTCAATAGTTTCTGGTGTGTCCTCCATCAAACAAACATTGGACGTACCCTCAATTTGATTCACATGGACACTGGGATTCCTAGGTCCTGTTGCTTTAGTTGCTCGTTTAGTAGACAATGCTGCCAATGCAATTTTCACCACCTCATCATACGACTTGGCAGCCTCCTCTAACTCCATCCACTTCTCTCTAATCAATTGGGATCGAACATCTGCATCGTGCAATCCCGAGAGAAATCACCATACAACACGCTTCCATACAATATCAGCTGGTTCTTTAGCAAATGCTTGACCTGCCAACAGTTGCAAACGAGTCATATAATCACACAGACTCTTACCCTGCAACTGTATTGATTCCTCAAACCTCAGAATCCTTACTTCAATTGCATCCGC
This sequence comes from Macrobrachium nipponense, assembly GCF_015104395.2. Lineage (NCBI taxonomy): Eukaryota > Metazoa > Arthropoda > Malacostraca > Decapoda > Palaemonidae > Macrobrachium > Macrobrachium nipponense. The sequence goes on along the minus strand of NC_061088.1, from coordinate 46,816,445 downwards.
CGTGAGAATACGCTGCGCAAGTCTGTCCATAATTGCAACATCGTCCTTACCCCACTCAGGGTCCTGTAACGCCTGTTGCTCCACAAAGTTGGCTGTTGGTCCCCTAAATTGTAATCTCAGCATGAGGGCCCGATATCCTGTGTTGCGCCATGACAGTACCCCTCGTAGTAAGTTTGCTTGCTTGACTAAAGAGAAATGTGATGAAAAGGACTGCCAAGGCATTGGAGACACATCATCTCCAAAAGACACACTCAGCATAATCTCCTTTGCAACAGCGTTATGTTCGGTAGGTGTGGATTCTGACTTGCTGCCACCATTCATGGTTTGACAAACACAGCGGTTCCTCTTGGTATTTAATATCCAAACCTCACGGTACAAGATACAGTTCAGTACTGAATACTGAGAAATAATAATAATAATAATAATAATAATAATAAAATAATAATAATATCCTTGATTTCGGTTCAAGACCATATACAATGAACATACAGAATACACTGTAACATACACAATCTACATATATGAGTCAACATGATAGGAAAAATTAGTAATCGGCACTTATCCACAAAATAGCTGAGGTAGCATAAAAGATAGTAATCATAATACTGGTAATAGTAATAATATTGGTGAGACAAAAAAAAAATGCATTGAGAGTTATAACAGTTAGTGCACAAATTATATAGCTTAAATTTCACTAGAGACCTTAGTATGTATATATAATTATATTATATATATATATCATATATATATATATATATATATATATATATATATATATATATATATATATATACTATATATATATATATTTTTGTATATATATATATATATATATATATATATATATATATAGTATATATATATATATATATATATATATATATATATTATATATACATACATACACACATATATACATATACTATATATATATATATATATATATATATATATATATATATATATATATATATATATATATATATATATATATATATATATATATATATATATATATATATATATATATATATATATATATATATATATATATATATATATATATATATATATACATATATACACATACATACACACATAGTACATACATATACACACACACACACACACATATATATATATATATATATATATATATATATATATATATATATATATATATATATATATATATAAAAACTTTAACTTGATAGTAATCACAGAAATAATGAAAAAATAAAATATCAGCAATAATTATAATAATGACAAAATCTGCAGATGACATCTTGCTAATACAGAGATTAAGTCCTTTAGGGGACAAATGCCTCATTTTCCCATCTTTCCCACAATTTAGATCTTCTTCTTGCTTCACTCCTTAGGATGCTTTGTATGAGCGAGTTGCTGCTGTTTCTCACTCGGGTTACCAGGCTGGACATTGTTCGCCTTACAATGATTTTTAAATTGTCCAGGTGGTTTTCTAAGAACATCTGTGTGGCGGAGTGGTAGCGTGGAGTGTTTGTGAGGCGTCTCAGAATGTCATTGTGCACAACAGTGATACGTCTCATGGTTGCTCGGGTATAGTTCGTCCAGAGGGAAAACCCATAGATACTGTAACAGTACGAGCGGAAGAGCAGCAGTTTCACGTCTCGGTGACAGAAGGCAAACCTCCTTGCAATCATGTTGCCAGTTGCACATAGTTTACGACGCCTCTGTTCAATGTCTGCCGTATCTTTTAGGTCGTCGGTAATAATGTGACCCAAATATGGAAATTCGCGCACAAATTCCAGCCGATGGTTTCCGAGGAAAATTTGTGGTTCTGCAATATGCTTAAGCGATCTCGGGAGCAGCGACATGCACTGGGTCTTGGTTTCGTTGTAGATTATATCAAATTCCTCTGCATATTGGCGGCAAGTGTCGATGAGTCGTTGGAGGCCATGCACTGATGGGGAAATCAGAACCATATCGTCGGCGTAACAGAGGTTGTTTATAGTTGTTTCATTGACAGTGCATCCAATTGGGAGTGAGTTCAGTTTGACATTCAAGGCATCTGTGTACGTATTAAACAGGTATGGAGAGAGAATGCCCCCTTGCCGAAGCCAGTTTAGGGAGCCGAAGGTGTACGATAATACGTTGCCCCATTTGACACAGAATTGCTGTGTGGAGAACCAGCAATGTAAAATGCCAATTAGATATAGGGGTGTGCCCCTTTTATGCAGCTTCAGGAATAGCTTCAGGTAGTTTACTCTGTCAAATGCTTTTCTCACATCTACGAAACGCAGGAAAACCGGAGATGCTGATGATAGGTAGTAGTTCAGCAATTCTTTCAGTATGTAGATGCAGGTGTCGGTTGAGTGGTTTGCTTTAAACCCGAACTGGTTGTCAGTGGTGTGTAGAAAGGGGAGAAGTCTCACAAGAAGAACCGACTCAAGTATCTTCGATGCGATCATTGTGATTGCAATTGGCCGGTAGTTGCCAGGGTCAGCTGCATCCTTTAGCTTGTTTTTTATTAATGGTATCAAGTGAACTAAGAGTAGGGAGTCTGGAAGAAACTGGTGAATTATGCACGCATTGAATAAGGCAGCTAGCAAAATGTAAATTATCGGATGACAGAATTTGAAAGCCTCTGCGGGAAGACCATCACAGCCGGGCGATTTATTATTAGGTATGCTGTTTATGGCATCGCTGATGTTACCTGGCGTAATACGGTCTGCAAAATGAAATTGAATGTTGTCATTAAGGAGGTTATCTACCTCGCTTCGGGAATCCTGATCATTTATGCAATTCAGGATATTGTTGAAGTGATCACCCCACATTCTTGCGATAGCCTCGTCTCCGACTGCTTCCCCTACTCTCTGTGATAGCTTTTTAGTTTTGGGATTTAAGGACTGGATATCTTTCCAAAGATGAGGGTAATCTCCAGATTCTACGTTTCTAGACATTGCATCGGCTCTTAGTTGTTTTTCATTTAACCTGCAGTGCTTAAGAGCAAGTTTGAATTGCGCTCTCGCCTGCCTCATTAGTAATGCAGTGTGTCCTTCCCTCGGGCTGCCATTTTGCCTCCACAGTAAAAACATTTCTCGTGAGTATGTATACAGATCCTTAACCAAGTCATTTCAACCAGGTATATTACGAGAATTACCTTGACGAAATCTAAAGGCAGTCCTGCCCGAAGCAAGCATAGCGGAGATTATGTTCGAATAGAATTCATTCAGATCCCTCTTGTGGTGGTCATTTCTGCATTTTGTGTTGGTACACAGTAAGGCGTCAGCCGGTTGAATTATTGACCGCAACCTGGTTTCCGTGGTCGCTCTAAAGTATCTGGTTTTCTGTTGGTTTTTAAACTCCCAGTTAACCATTGGAGGGCGGTCAGTTAGTGGGTTCACGGTAGGGAGGGATGGGGTACTGAATGACACCTGTAATGGGATGTGATCATAGCCCGTTGCAAGATCGTAGCGAATATTGCAGGTCATAATAGAATCATGAAGTTGTGGAGATGTGATGCAGTGGTCCAGCCAGGAGGTTGTAATTGCGTCCGCTCTATTATGTACATATGAGTAGGAGGAGGGAGGGAGGAGCATTACATCGCTAATTTGGAGAGCATGATTTTGACAGAAGCGAGTAAGTTCATTATAAAATTGTTTTGTGGGGTGAGAATTAAGGTCCCCTATTATGCAAATATGATCAGCAGGAGAATCTTGAATAATACTGTGTAACTCCCCTAGGATCATGCAGTAATGATCAAAATTATTGTTATTTTCCCATGGCATATAAACATTAATTATTAGGATTTTAGAGTTCCTTACTGTCACTTGAAGCCCAAGCAATCTGTCACTCCTGTAGGTCATCACCTTTATCATATTGTCTAACGATTTGTGCCACAGGAAAGAAAGTCCCCCTTTCGGACGACCGGCTATGATTTGATCTGTAACTTGCATCGATGAAGTCGAGAAGGTTCTGAAGTCTTCGTGAATTGAATTGCAGATGGCAAGGTCATGAGGCCAGAGGAGCGTTTCTTGCAATGCAATGATGCCGTTGAAATTTTTGCAGAGCATGTTTAGGAGAGGAATGTTCCGCTTGAGGCCAAAAATATTCCAAGAGATTATGTTTAATGTATCCATGGCTACTCACGAAGATGGGAGATGAATGCGCTGATCATTTGGGTGGATGGGGGGTTATCCAGGGGGAGTGGGCAGTCACTCGCCGTGGGCGGTTGGCTGGCACTTGCGGTGGAAATTACCCTGGTTGGAATGACAGTAAGTTCCCCTGGGGGTGGTTGGTCCCGGATTAGGTTATATCTTGAAACTAATATATTAGGACCGAAATTCTCGCCTTTAAGAACGTCGAGGTGTTGAAATAGGCAGGTAATCCTGTAAGCCACTTTATGTTTATTTCTACATGGGAGTTCGTGAGAGATAAGTGGGTCAGAGCCTGTGAGAAACTTGACTCTCTCCACTATGGCGTCTAGCGTCACCGATGAGCGCAGATTGTGAATTGCTACGTGACATCTCTTCCCAGGTGTCGGGCGAGGTGAAACTCGAATGTTGGGCTCCGGTCCAGCGGCCAAACGAGAGGATCTTCTCTTCTTTCTACTTGTTTGTATCTGCCAGCCGCTAGACCCCTCAAGATCACTCTCATCTGCATCTACGATGGGGGGTTGGCGGGGAGAGATAGGGTGGGGAGGATCACAAGGGCTGGTAATCATCACCGGAGGTCTATCTTCCACCGGAGGCACTGGGGAGGGAGGGGAGGTTGGGGGACCAACTGTCTCCTCAGAACGGCCTACAGGTGAAGGGGGCACTTCCGTGTTGCTGGGAGGCGAGGAAAAACTGGATGCCGCATTCATAGGAGTTTGGTGGCTAACTGTGCGATTGTCAATCGATCCCTGCACTCCTTTGATCGCATCCCAGATCCGTGTGAGATCATTTGTTTCCACCGTTTTAAGACTGTCTAGGGAATCCTGCAGTCCTTTGATCACGTCCCAGATTCTTGATAATTTATCATTTGTCTCCTCGATTTTTTCTGAGTTTTTCCCATTATTTCTGAGAGGGATATTGCTGTTTGGAAGGCATTTTCTGCCGTGTGGTACACCGCGGGTAGGCTTAGATCAGCGGGCCCCTTTGGAGGTAGATTGTAGGGGTCATCGGCGTAGATTTCCACCGAGCAGGTCCTTAGCCACTTAGTGATATATGATATTTTTTTTGTGTGAGGACAAGTTCTTCGCGGATCGCTCCTTGAGAATGCTCTCTGGTATCAGATCTTTGCATTTCGTATATGCAACGTTGATTTCCTCATCGGAGAAGGCATCACTGACAGATTGAATAGCGGACTCGACGTCGGAACGGTTCGATTGGTATAGGGTAAAATACAGACAATTGTTCGCGAGTACGGAACTTGTGTGTGGGGCACAGGCCTGGGTCACTTGCGCAACGGTTGGAGGTTGGTCGGATGACATTTTTGTGATAAAGGAAGGGCCAAGCACTAACACATACACTGCATTCTTTTACCCCTTTCCCAGGACCAATAGGCCTCGAGTAGCTGTGATTTGAAAGATTTCTAAGGCACTGATTGGAGCAGAAAGAATATTAGAATATCTGCAATTGCATAACACTCTCCGGCTTATACGCCGGGTATTACGTGGAGACACTATTAACACATTGCTTACTGTAAAAGGTATAATCACCAAGGGCGAAAAACCCTTCGTATCTGTGAAAAAACGCGAGATAGACCTCCAACACGTCCGCCACGAAATTCCGATCATATTATTATTATAGTATATACAGGAAGTAAACAATAATTATGATAGTTAACAGCAAAAGCAGTTAAGGACTATTACAGGAATAATTAGCACAACAGTTATATGAATATTACTTCGGAGAATAACAATTGCTAGACAGTTAAGTATACAAACTATTTCAGCACAGAACCTAAGGGTTAATTAATGAAACCTCTCTCTCTCTCTCTCTCTCTCTCTCTCTCTCTTCTCTCTCTCTCTCTCTCTCTGTCATAGCTAAATTCGGCATGCACGCAAGTATAAGTTCCCTATTCCTAACTGAAAAACGTGGCATTCACAGTTAGTTTTTTACTAACAATAAATACCTAATTTGAAAAAGATAATCTTACATGACTCTGAGTTTTTTCTTCCTTCCATTTGCTCATATGGGCTTATGGAGCTGGAATTTCAGGTTTGTTTTTCTCTCATGAAATCACTTAAACATTGATCTTTACTGAGAAAATTCTGGCTTAAAGGTCGCAATGATCTGAATTAAGTCTGATGATTTTCTTCCTGACCACGATTAACGCGGAGACTGATCAGCTTAATCAGATACAAAAACAAGGGTTGGGGTGGTCGGGGGGGGCGTGGGGCGGCTGAATGCCTAATACTAGTAAAGGGAAAAATAGCAAGGAAATTCCGAGAGTTGAATTTACAGGGGAATGTATTTACACCTTAACATTACTCTACTGATTTCAAGCCGCCAATAAGGACGCTAATAATCCTCACTTAAGGCCAAATGCTGGATTAATTGCTGGAAGCAACTCAGCAATGAGCACGTGTCCAGGACACGTGGGATGATTCACACCGTGCAATTTCTGGCCCAGATCAGAAGGTCAAGGAAAAATCAACCTTCACAGCATGAATTTGCAGTACACCTGCAATGCAAACATTGTATAAATACATGTGCAAGGCGGGGGGTGGGGGGGGGGGTCGGATAAAAGCTTAACATAAATCGTAAGATTCCTCAGAAGGCAAAGAAAGATGGAATTACTGCTCAACTCCTTGTTGCACTGAAAAGGGGAAGAATTTAATACAGTCCTTTTTCTAAGGAACCAAAACTCTTAATCAAAGGATCTTTCTAAGGGAAACACAGCTGTGGGGATTAATGAATCATTATGGAGGGTCACAGAGGCACTGATAAGAGAAGAAAATTAAATATAAACAAATTGCCACCACTGATTCACACGTTACCTTTCTCCTGAGATATATCTTCGTAAAATATAGGTGAGAGAAGTCGACTTCTTCAAGGTGTTGATAGGCGAGGCTTTTCACGTGATGGCCACAGCCATGTGAGTTCAATTGTGGAGCCAGGTGGAAGCCCACATGGACAGGGAGATCAGTTTATCAGGTGTGACCTGGTTCGAACTGGGGTTTGGGAGAAAGTGAGACTTTCCTGCGTTACCCCATTTTATTACCTGCAACGAGCAATAGAGGGCAGCACAGGTGAAAGAGACAAAAGAAAAATGAAATGCATTAGTGAGAGAAAAAAAAAATCAGAGGCGTGTGCTTTTTAACGCTACTTTACATAGATGAAGCAAAGGGGATTCATTATATATATATATATATATATATATATATATATATATATATATATATATATATATATATATAAATTAGGCAGTTCTGATGGCTCCAGTAACAGAGTTTTCCTTATAACTGCGATTAATGAGGGAGTCCGATTGAGCTTAATTAGACATAGAAGATAAAATGTCGGCTGAAGGCCAAAGAACATTTAAAGGAAAACATTGTTAGGAAGCTCCATAGGTTAAATTTACAGGGGATGTATTTACACTTTAATGTTATTCTTATAATTCAAAGTGCCAACAAGTCTGCTAATGACCCACGTGAGGCCAAGTACTGGAATAATTGCTGGGAGCAATGAGCATGTAGTCAGGGACACGTGTGTTGATTCACAGGGTGCATCTACAGGCCCAGAGTGTAAGGACAGGGGGAGATCCATCTCACAGCAGGAATTTGCAGAACACTTGCAACACAGACGTCTTATAAACACTTGTGCAATACACAAAGGGGTTGGGTATGAGCTCAAAATAAATCTTAAGATTCCTCAGAAGGCAAAAGAAGAGTGAATTACGGCTCAAACTTTACTGTGCTGAAAAGAGGAGGATATGAACACATCTGCATTCTCGGGAATCACAGCTCTTAAACCAAGGTATCTTCCAAAGGAGCAAAGCTGTGGGAAATTATGAATCACTATGGATTTAAGATGATTGACAACACACTTCCGTACTTTACATTTTTATTGAGATATTGCTTCGTATAAACGTAGAGAAATGAAGCCGACTTTTTCAAGGGCTTAAGTAAGGGCTCAGGGCTGCCATGTGGGGGCGCAAAGACACGTGAGCAAAGTGGGGTAGACCGTACGGTCAGGAGCTCCGAACAGGAGAGGAACTGGGCACGAGGTGAGACAGAGTTGCTTGCACCAGTGAGTTTTATTAAAACGTGTCTTGCCTCTGGCAGACTTAACTGGGGGATCTTGAGCTCCAATATCTCGACATATCTGCAAAATACAGAAGGCGGCAGCAAGAGAAGACAAGAAACGAGCGGGATGAGTAAGAGAGAGAGAATGAGAGTCAGTGGGATTGTGCTTTAATGAATACGTGATTTAGATGGCAAAAGCAAAAGGGATTCATAATATATATATATATATATACATATATATATATCTATATATATATATATATATATATATATATATATATATATATATATATATATAATATATATATATATATAATATATATAAATACCTGAACCTGAACCCTCATAACATGTAATAAATGACTGAATACTCTAAAGGTAACAGTGATCCCTTAACAACTTACCGTTATTGCAGAAAATCAGACTAACCCTTAAACGCCGAAGCGGTAAAAAAAAATTGTCAACCGTGTGCCTGAGGTGTTTCAGAGTGAGAGCGGAAGTGGAAAAAATATTTTTTTCAAAAAATCACAGCGCGCTTAGTTTTCAAGATTAATAGTTTATTTTTGGCTCCTTTTTTTTTTCATTGACTGAAGTATAGTATGCAACCATCAGAAATGAAAAAAATTATCATTATCATATATAAATGATGCGATATATGATAGGGCAAAAACGAAATTTCATATATAATTTTATTCAAACGCGCTGTGCGGGAAACGGTTAAAGGTAACATGTTACTTTTTATTTCGTTGTAATGTACACTAAATTGCGATCATTTTGGTATATAACACATTGTAAAACGATAAAAGCAACACAGAGAAAATATTATCACAAAATAATGCATGAATTCGTAACACGCGGACGTAAAAAAATGTTTTTTTCAAAAATTAACCATAAATCTAAATATTGTCCTAGAGACTTCCAATTTCTTTCAAAATGAAGACAAATGATTGAATATTACTATACTGTAAGAGTATTAGCTTACAATTGATGTTTTTGACCATTTCTGACGAGTTAAAGTTGACTGAATGTCGAATTTTTTTTTATATTTTTTTTATATGCAATTTTTTCAGAAATAAGAAAAGCTACAACCTTCAAATATTTTTCGTTTCATTCTAAAGGAAATTGCACACATTCTCATATATTTAACTCTATGAAATGCCTAATATGAAATGGAGCAAATATTCCGAGAATGGGACGTACGCATTTCGGAGATTTGTGGCGGAGGGAAGGAAAGTTTTTTTTTTAAATTTACCATAAATCTAAATATTGTGCTAGAGACTTCGAATTTGTTTCAAGATGAAGATAAATGACTGCATATTACTAGACTGTAAGAGTTTTAGCTTACAATTGCGTTTTTCGACCATTTCGGTAGAGTCGAAGTTGACCAAACGTGGTTCTTTCTTCTATTTATCGTGATTTATATGCAAATATTTCAAAAATGAGAAAAGGTACAACCTTCAGTTATTTTTTGTTGTGTTCTACATGAAATTTCGCACATTTTCATATATAAAACTTTATGTAACGGCTAATTTAAAATGGTGCAAACATTACCACAATCGCACGTATGATTTTTTCGGAAGAGTTACCGCGCGGACGTAAAGAAAATGTTATTTTTTTCATAAATTCACCATAAATCAAAATATTGTGCTAGAGACTTCCAATTTGTTGCAAAATGAAGGTAAATGCTTGAATATTACTAGTATATAAGCGTTTTAGCTTACAATTGCGTTTTTTGACCATTTCGGTAGAGTCAAAGTTGACCGAAGGTTGAAAAAATTTGTAACCCATCATTTTTATATGAAAATATTTCAGAATTGATAAAAGCTACAACCATTGGTTTTTTTTAGTTGTATTGTGCATGAAATTGCGCACATTTCCATATATAAAACATTATATAACGGCTAATTTTAAAATGATGCAAACATTACCACAATCGCATGTATGATTTTTTTCGGAAGAGTTACCGCACGGACGTAAGGAAAATTTTTTTTCAGAAATTCACCATTAATCGAAATACTGCGCTAGAGACTTCTAATTAGTTGCAAAATTAAGGTAAAGGATTGAATATTACTAAAATATAAGAGTTTTATCTTACAATTGCGTTTTTTGACCATTTCGGTAGAGTCAAAGTTGACCAAAGGTTGAAATTTTTGCAATTATCGTTATTTATATGAAAATATCTCAAATTTGATAAAAGCTAAAATCATGAGTATTTTTTTGTTGTATTTTACATAAAAATGCGCACATTTTCATATATAATACTCCATGTAACGGCTAATTTAAAATGGTACAAAAATTATGTCAAAGTGACGAAATAATTTCCGAGATGTGTCACAGATACTTTTTAGTGCATCAAGAAAGAAATTCGCGCTTGCGCGCCTGCGTTACGATTGTAAACAAAACAACACCTTGATCCGTGAACTCCCAGCATCCCCCAAGGCGCGTGATTCAAGAGTTTTAGGCTGGTAGGCCTATAAGTACTTTTCCGCGAATTTAAAAAAAAACTTTTTTGAGTCGACGTATGGTACATCCATTCGGCATACGGGAGACATTTTGACTCGACGTTTAATACGTCCATTCGGCGTTTAAGGGCTAAGTTCATCAAAACAAGTGTGAGGTAATCTTGTAAGTAATTAAAATAATTAAAGGGCATCACTCCATCAACAACTTTAAAAGTCTAAGTATTTCCCTGATTTCAGAAGTCTAAGTACTTCCCTGGTTCTAAGTCACTTCAAGTAAATTGAAGGAAAGCAAATCAATTACCACACTATGATTCTACCTATCATCAATATAATCAAATGCAAATATACTGGTATAAAAATAAAAACACTTATAAAAATTTTAAATACAAAAATTTATTATCAAATTCAAAATTTATAAGTGGAATTCACAATATCAGGCAAAATTACTGTTACTTGAGAACAAAGTAAAGTTTAATTAATTCTTGAATCAAATTAAGTAAAATAAAATCAAAATTAATTTATCACAAAATTCAAGAAAATTAATTCAATTGAAATTCAAAAGTGTTGGCAATAATTGAAAATTTGAAATTAATTCACAAGTGCTACACAACAACAAAACTTGAAAAGAATTCTAAGTAAATGCAAATTAATTCACAAATGTTAAATTTAATTAAATGTGCAATGATTAAGCAATGAAAATAACTAAGTCAATTAAATTGTGAATGCAAATGAAAATATAAAATAAAAAGACACACTTCAATAAGAAAATGAAATAGTGCACAAACAACGGAACAAACACAAAACACAAAAAATACGCAATGTGTAAAAGTGTAAATCTAATTCACTCAAAACATTATAACCATCAGTTTTTATTAAACCTTCACAGCCATCTGTTATTAGTTAACCACAGTTCCTATCAGTTATTAGTTAACCACAATTCCTATCCATTATTAGTTATTAGTTAACCAAACCATCATAACTTTTAGTTATTAGTTGCAACTAATAAAAATATAACACTTTACCTTTTTGGTATACAAATTTATTTCTTTCTTTGAAGCAGGCTTGATTCACACTTTCACAAAAACAATGTTTGTTCAGATTCCACAAAAGAAACTAAATAACACTAAATAAACTCTAAGAAATATCAAATATGAAATTCTAAGTTACGAGTGACCAATTTACGTTACGTTAATAGAAGATCAAAAGTGCTATGCGATGGAGAGAGAGAGAGAGAGAGAGAGAGAGAGAGAGAGAGAGAGAGAGAGAGAGAGAGAGAGAGAGCGAGAGCGAGTTGTTAATGCCTCAAGTTTCTAAGATATAATGAAATTTCTTTCTTTACGGAAGCTGGACTGGGCAGATGACACAAAACGTTCTTGGCACAAATGCTTCCAGTAGCTTCGAAGTCTGACGCAACTTCACATAAAAATTGTGCAATCCCCACGAGGCTTTGATCAAAGACATACGCGTACAAGACGATTCTGCTCAACAGACACGTACTCTACTCGATCGCTCGAAGCAAAAGGCTTATCTCATACAATGACAGATTCTCCAAAACACAAATGAAGATTTGAGATCGCTATCAAACGCGTTGACAGAATAGGAAAGCAAACGGATCTCGCAGACCCTCTAATCTCAAAGTGTTGACATAAAAGGGGAAACACTTGTAGTTTCGAACGGACAAAGAAAATCTCTCTCTTTTTACATTCTACGTCACATATATATATTCTTTACAATATGTAATGCGAAATCTGAACACACATTTAAAACATCCTATCTCTAATCTATCTAGGAATCTGAAAAAATGTTGCACAATTCTACATGACATTTCAAAGAGGGGAAATATGCATTTTGAAAGTAGCAATATATAATAATATATATAATAGCTATCGATATATATATATATGGATATATATATAGATATATATATATATAGTATATATATATATATATATATATATATATATATATATATATAGATTAGGGATATAGATACTATCAGATACATACATATAGAGTATCTAGATAATTAGTGTGTGTGTGTGTGTGTGTGATATATATATAGTATATATATTATTAAGATATATATATAATATATGATATTACGATATAAAGATATATATATATAGTATATAGAGATATATATATATGATATATATATATATATATATATATATATATATATATATATATATATATATATATATATATATATATATATATATATATATATATAGTGTGTGTGATATATATATATCTTATATATATATATATATATATATATATACTATATATATATATATATATATATATATATATATATACAGATATATATATGTATATATATATATAGATATATATATATATATATATATATATATATATATATATATATATATATATGTGTGTGTGTGGATATATTATAGTATATCTATATATATATATATATATATATATATATATATGATATATATATAGGGTATATAGATATATTATATATATATATATATATATATATATATATTTATATACATATATATTCCATATATATATATTATATATATATATATCTATATATATATATAGATTTTATATAGATATATATATATATAATATGTAATATATATTTATATATTATATATATATACTATAGTATATATATAATATATAATATATATATATATATAATGTGATATGACTTATCTAATGACTACGTCCGGGCAAAAGCACTACAACGCTACCGAGGACGAGGAGGGTTTGACGTAGTCTCCAAAACTAAAAATACATGAGCGCGGCAGGTATTTTAGTTGGGAGGTGGCATAAACTTATATCCTCTTGCGGCGGCGGGGTGGGGTAAGGCCAATAATTTAGTACCAGGGCATTAGGGTAGTAGCAAAAAGAATTTTCTAGTAACCTTACCTAGGGGTAGAGTAGATTGGCGTCACAGGCGACCCATAGTTATCACTTAGGCTAGACTACATTAACCCAATAAGTTAGTACACTTAGCATCCTCACCTAGTTAGCTGTATCGCTGCTCTAAAAACTTCAGTTAGAGTAGGAGAACTGGGTAGTCGAGACGATCAATTTATTTAAGCCAAGGCCTTCACACCTGAAAGGGAGTGAATGCCTTCTTAACAGGGGGAGCTGCTACGTTTATTGATTTCCTCGTCTACCCAGCATTTAGTTAATTATTTTGATTTGTAAAACGGCAGCCATATTCCTCCAAATATCAGCGGATTTAGGCGGGAAACCAAAGCTAGCCAGCCAGAGATAGGAATTTCCTGCCTAGAAGGGAGAAAATAGACTTGTCAGCTTTAGGGACGTATCCCTAAGGGAAGGATGTAGGCAGACTGGTACTTATTAGGCCTATATCTTAAGCCCTTTTTCCTGTGAACCCTCTGCTGGCTGTATGTTCTGTTTCCAGGATTGCCCTGCTCTTGGGGGGTTAAGCTGACCCCCAACACCCATAAAAGACACCTGCCCTCGCCCTCAGTCGGCTCCAATCATGACCTCGGACGGATGTCCCCAACCAGCCTTCCCACTTAGGCCTAACGGCGTTACTGGTGCGCCCAGATCTGAGACAAAGCCGGACGCCGCATTTCTACAAAGGTCCACTGATCATGGCATCCAGGTACGTCTTGTGAAACTGCATATTGCCACTTCCTTACCTCCTAATTTTCACAAATCAAACTTCTAACTCATCCTTTTGTTCCTCTCACTGCCTCATGGCCGCATGCTTCCCCTTGTGTGATCGTCCCAGAAAAATGAAGTCATTGCATACTTCAGTTAAACACTAGAGAGCCTTTTCCCCAGTGTTAGAGAACTGAATAATCGTAACTTGTGCAAGAAGTTCCTTTTTTTATCTTGTCTAATCTGGGATCTTTTTCCAGATTCCCTGAGCCACGTGTCCAAGTCTCTGCGCCCGCAAGTGTTGCATTACCAGCTGCATTTACTCTTCCTCCAGGCCAGTAAACGGCCTCTTGTAAATAAATAGATGTAAAGTAATTAGCTGAGTTTCTGGCGACCTTTTTCCTCTAGAGTAAATTATCACTATAAATCCTATTAGGTAAGTTCAAGTAATTTAGTCTGCTTTTCCCTCCACTATTTCTGTTTACGTATTAGAACCCCTTCAAGGCCAGGCTAATACGTAAATATATATATATATATATATATATATATATATATATATATATATATATATATATATATATATATATATGATATATATATATATTATATATATATATATATATATATATATATATATATATATATATATATATATATATATATATATATATAAAAGTCATATCACATTAACGTGATTTCTTATACATATATCGAGCTACAAATGTCCTTTAATATCTAATTCGCTCTACCCCCCTCGGTTAAACATATATGAAAATATATTAATTCCGGGGTAGAGCGATTAAGATATTAAAGGGCATTTGTAGCTCTACATATGTGTGTATATATATATATATATATATATATATATATATATATATATATATATATATATATATTATATACATGTTCATCTAAAACGGAATCATCATTCATTAGGATTCTGATAATCTAAGGTTTAGGTGCTAAGGACGGAGCGAGAGAAAGGAAGACACCATTTCCTTTAATTTCAGTTGAAATAATATTCTGGGGAATATTATTCACCAGAAGATCTCTAATAATGTAGACCAGCTCTCCATCTATAGAATATTAGCTGGCATTCCCGAAAATTGTATTTAGCTTCTTGGATGAAATTTATTGTGCACATGCAAATAGGCTCGGGGTGATTATGCTGGCACTTTGTGGCTATAAGATAATTTACGTACGACGCGTACACAAATTCGTACTGTATTAAGTATTGAGTGTACGTCGGAGTGAAAATGCGTAAAAGGCAGGCGCCTTTTATGCTTATATATATATATATATATATATATATATATATATATATATATATATATATATATATATATATTGCTTTTAGGAAGCAATAGGCTTATGGGTGGTGCAAATTAACAGCTCTGAGGGCTCACGACAAGCCTAGCAATCCGGTGAGCCGCTATAAATTGTTCATGAACTGCACGACTTACTTCAGGACAGACCCATTGATCAAAGGATGCCCGGGCACATCCTGACTCGGAATGTTATTGGACATGGTCAGGGAAATAGATCTTTGAGATTAGGAAGAATTAACCTAAGTACTTTGAGAATTAAGGAGGAGGAGGTAATCATAATGATGGTGGAGAAAAGGAAAATAGACATTTTGGGGCATGTGTGAAACCCGTTTACCGGGAGAAGGAACAAAATTATCGCATAACAATTACCAATTATTTTACAAAGGTGGAAGAACTGCACGACACGGAGTAGGTTTTATTGTGAGTGAAGAGCTAGCTGGAAAAGTTAGTCATTTAGAATTCAAGTGCGATAGGATTATTAGCATTTCCTTAAAGTTTGGAACGTTTCAAGCCAGCATATTTCAGGTGTATGCACCACAGCAGGGTCGCCTTCAAGAAGAAAAGGAAGAATTCTACAGACATCTACAAGAAGTAAAAGATTCTGTCCCATATGAAGAGAATACATTAATAATTGGAGATATGAATGGACATATTGGGCAAGACAGGACAGGCATAGAGAGCATATTGGGAGTATTTAGCATTGGAGACAGAAGGAGAAAACATAATTGATTTTTGCATACTAAACCAGATGTCCATTATGAACTCTTTCTTTAATCATAGAGACAGGCACAAGTGGACGTGGCACCGGTGGAACTCGGCCTTAGGAGCATATACTGAAAAATCAATGATTGATTTGGCAATAACAAATAACAAAAATATGGTCAGAGATGTAAAAAGTATCCCCTCTATGTCATTCGATTCAGATCACAGGCTTCTCTTAATTAAATTAAAGATGACAAAACCCAAACCAATTAAAAGCCAAGTGAGAGAAAGATTTATTTTATAGAATACGAGAGTAGAGGAGTGCTAAGTTAGATATCAAAGCTAAACAAATGCAACAGGAGAGCAATGACCCAAATGAAAAATGGAGACACTTTAAAATGGCTGTAGTGGGTTCTGCTAATAATACAGTGCAGAAGAAAAGAGTTAGAGGCAGGAGGAAAAAACAAACAGCTTGATGGACCCCCACATTAAAGGCCGCTGTTGCAAACAAAATGAAACACTTCAGAAAATGGATGAAAACTTTGAACTTGGAAGATCACAATAACTATAAAGAAGCCTCGAGAGAAACAGAAAGAATGAAAGCTCAAACAGAAAGAGAAACATGGGAAAGAATAGGAGAAGATCTAGGAAATGATCTCCAAGGTACCAGAAAACTCATATATAGCACTGCCAGAAACTATAGACAGGGAAGCCAACCACTCTCTTATGTAATCAAAGACCCTATGGATGGGACAATTTTAACCGAACCCCGAGAAATTGAATTAGAACGGAAACATCACTTTGAAACACTACTAAACAACGAAAACAATGACCTTGAAGAGCATGTAGAATTTGATGTGGTTGGGGATGCAGAACCTGACATAACAACACTGGAGGAAAAAAAAGGCCTTCAAGAGGATGAGAAATGGTAAGGCCCCTGGAGTGGATACAATACCTGCAGAGCTCCTTGAAAACATGGGTGATGATGGAGTTATCTGGTTACTAGAACTAATCGTCATACTCTGGAATGGACAAATACCACCTGAAGACTGGGGAAGAGATCTAATATGTCCAATCTATAAAAAAGGTGACAAGACTAGTTGCAGAAATTATAGAGGAATATCCCTAATGTCACATGCTTTTAAAGTATATGAAAGAATACTTGAAACTAGATTGAGAGGATATGTTGAACCAAAGCTGGGTGAATGGCAAAATGGTTTTCGACCAGGAAGAGGGAAAACCGATATGATTTTCTCCCTCAAGATGATATTTGAGAAGAGCTGGGAATGGGACAGGGACAGATATATTGCTTTTATAGATCTAGAAAAAGCTTTTGATAGAGTACCAAAAACAAAAATATTGGATGCCCTAAATGACCCTTACTATGGAATCCCTGAGAAACTTATAAAAGCAATTGATAACACCTATCAAAACATCAGATCCAGAGTAAAAACAAATCAAGAGAATAAAGACTGGTTTGAAATTAAATCAGGAGTAAGACAGGGCAGCGGCCTTTCTCCACTTCTTTTTATTTTGTTCCTAGATAAATGTATGAGGGAACGAAGTGAGGATGAAGCTGCAGATATGACCATCAACCTTATGTATGCAGATGACCATGCAATGACAGCCCCCAGCGCAGAATCTCTACAAGAAAACGTCAACAACTGGAACGCGATCTTAACAGCTAATGGAATGCGGATCAACAAGAATAAGACAGAGATCATTCTCCTATCAGGAACACCAAGTAACGTAGATGTAGAACTAGAAGGTCAGACATTGAAACAGTGTAGATATTTCAAATACTTAGGAGTAGAGTTTAGCGACCAAAACGATTCAAAACTGGAAATAATCTGTATCTGCTCTACCCACTAATGAAAGACAGAAATATAACTCGCAAAGTGAAAACCATAATATATCTCACTATTCTAAGACCAATATTGACTTATGGCCATGAATCATGTACATTAACATCAAGAACAAAAAGCCAACTTCAAGCAGCTGAATTGAAAGCCCTCATAAAAGGTGTAACAAGACTGGATAGGCTACGAAATGAAGACATTAGAAGAGAACTGGGAGTGGAGGGGATACTAGATTTTGAGGAGAGAGGACAATTTAGGTGGTTTGGACACACCATAAGATATCCTATATGGTTTTTTGGAATGGACACCAGAAGGAAGGAGACCGGTAGGAAGACCAAAAATGAGATGGCTACAAAACATAGAGAGAGGAGTAGAAAGGAGAGGCTCCAGTTTGCCGGAAGTTGATGAGATGAGACTCTATGATGATCGCCAAGAATGGAGACAGTTCCTGAAGCAGGACGACTGGCAGGCCTGGAGGCCTACCTGGCGTCTGGTGAGAAAGAAAGAATGATATGTGGTATATATATATATATATATATATATATATATATATATATATATATATATATATGTATATATATATATTATATATATATATATATATATATATTATATCATATATATATATATATATATATATATATATATATATATATATATATATATATATATATATATATATATCTATATATATATATATATATATATATTTATATATATATATAGATACATATATATATATATATATATATATATATATATATATATATATATATATATGTATCTATATATATATATATATATATACATATATATATATATATATATATATATATATATATATATATAGATATATATATATATATATATATATATATATATATATATATATGTTAATCTAAAACGGAATCATTATTCATTAGGATTCTGATACTCCTAGGGTTCAGGTGCTAAGGACGGAGCGAGAGAAAGGAAGACACCATTTCCCTTAATTTCATTTGAAATAATATTCTGGGGAATATTATTTACCTGAAGACCTCTAATAATGTAGACCAGCTCTCCATCTATAGAATTTTAACTGTGATTCCCAAAAATTATATTTAGCATCTTGGATGAAATTTATTGTTCACAGGAAAACAGGCTCGGAGTAATTATGCTGGCACTTTGTGGCTATAATTCTCGAATGTGTTAACTAACAGATAATTTACGTACGACGCGTACACAAATTCGTGCTGTTTTTAAGTATTGTTTATGTCGGAGTGAAAATGCGCACAACGCAGGCACCTTTGATGCTTATATATATATATATATATATATATATATATATATATATATATATATATATATATATATATATATATATATATATATATATATATATATATATATATATAAGCATCAAAGGTGCCTGCGTTGTGCGCATTTTCACTCCGACATAAACAATATATATATATATAATATATATATATATATATATATATATATATATATATATATATATATATATATATATATATATATATATATATATAGTATATATATATATATATATATATATATATATATATATATATATGCAATACTTAAAACAGCACGAATTTGTGTACGCGTCGTACGTAAATTATCTGTTAGTTAACATATTCGAGAATTATAGCCACAAAGTGCCAGTATAATTACTCCGAGCCTATTTTCATGTGCACAATAAATTTCATCCAAGATGCTAAATATAATTTTCGGGAATCACAGTTAAAATTCTACCTTATTTGAGGTCTTCTGGTGAATTATATTCCCCAGAATATTATTTCAACTGAAATTAAGGGAAATGGTGTCTTCCTTTCTCTCGCTCCGTCCTTAGCACCTGAACCCTAAGATTATCAGAATCCTAATAAATATTGATTCCGTTTTAGATGAACATGTTTATTAACAATAGAACCTGAAGTGGGGATGAGCTAAGTTGCATTGTATTTGAATTGAGCACGGTGGACACCCGTACGGCCACCTCTCCGCACACTGGCTCTGCGTGAAATCGGTAATCATTGGATGCTCTGATTCAGGGACTATTCTTATCCTGTCTTCCAGATTTCAGAACTTTCTTCTATCTGTTTTTCTCATTTAATTTCCTCACTTCCATCAAGAGACAGATGTCTATTATTTAATTATTGACTCGTCTTCCTTACTTGCCCATTTCCTTATATTCTTCGGGTCTGGGCTGTAAAGGACATCAAGTGTCACCTCTCTGTTATCTCTGTTGTTGGAAAAAATAAGTGAGTCAGAAACGCGTAAATTATTCCTCTAGGATAAGATATAAGTAGGTGTCACCATGTACGACTGCGTGCATTCCTACGAGTAGATATCCTATTTGGGGTATGAATTACAATGTCTACACAATAATAGCAATACTAACAGTTCTTTGCAGTTGTATTGCTCTCCGCCTTTTACTTTTGACCGATTACCTTTGGTCTCCATAAGATATTTCGATACGTACCTCTTAAATAAAAGAAAAACTTGGCTAATCCATTATAGAGCTAGAAAAGGGACTTATTTTTCCGTTAAGCTAACCAACAATAATAGTTATTTATTCATCCACAACAGTAAAACCATATTTTGGGAACTCGTAAAAACAGTTATTTGAACCAAGGATGAATGTTTCGAATACTTAATCAAAACGTAGACATTTCATTAACTCAGTTTGTTTCAACTGCTTCGATGTTCGAAGTAATTAACTAAACGTGGCTGTCTTACAACCCCTTATTTAAACTGAAGGGGACGGAAAGATAATTAATTGCCTTCTCGAGATACGGGAAGAGTGAATTTGTATGATACAGATATTTTTAGTGTTTCTGGAGTGAACCATTTGGTGGAAATATTGGTCTTTATGGGTTGCCATTTATACCAGCACAAGAGTCCATGTAAAGAAAAAAAAATTTCTTTAAAGTGCTTCAGAAGTACCTCTGTTTTCTAATCAATCTCCATGAATTATGAAAATAATTAACTTCTTGTTCGCAAAGTAATAAGAAAGCAAATAAAAACTAAGTAACTCGAAAAACTTCCTTAATATTTTGCTTTTAACAAACTTCCTTTATTTCTGGGCCGGCTGAATTGCTATTTGTTACCTTAGATATTCATGATTAAAACATTGGAGATATAATCTCCTTCTCCCTCTTCACTATTGCTAACATGAAGGGTTGTTGATTCACATTTTTAACATTCAGTTATGTAGCTTTTACTGGTCAGAATCTGATTTTTTTTTCTTTTTTTTATGTGGGATAGCAATGGGGCTACTGAAGTGAAATAGCAGTTCTTCGAAGCCTTTATTCTCGAATCCATACAAGAAGACCGATGATATGAGAAATACCAATATAATTCAACAAGTAGTTGTAATGATGACATTTGAGGTAATGCTATTCCAAAATGAAAATATAAGAGGGAGGTAATCATGTAAAACCGCCGTTGTTCATATCACAAGACATGAGACAGGATACTGTGCTAAGGGTTAACAAAACAAATAGCTTGAATGGTAACTGTTACAGGTTTACTCTTCTAATGTGAAATCTAGGAGTAGCAGGAAGAACTGTTATATATATATATATGTGTGTGTGTGTGTGTGTGTGTGTGTGTGTGTGTGTGTGTGTGTGATTAAATTGTGTACTCTGCAGTTCGTTAGGTGTTGAGAGGAAAAAGAATGAGTCAAAAGAGTCCCATCATCTTTTGAAACATGAAGGAAAGCAGGCACTAAGCTCATCAAAATAAGAGACATGGAGTCACGAGGTAATGAAAATAAAAAAAAAATGAACTAACAGATGAATACCGTTATCCCCGGATTACATTGGTCGATGAATACTTCTGTTTAGTTGGCAAGCTTTGGGACTCAATTGCTGCTTCCGAGCCCCCAGACTTTGATAACCTTCATGCTTTTGGATGAGATTTTCCCCTTTCCTCCTATTACCTTATTTTCTTCGGTCCTGGGATGGATAAAAACATTTGATTGCCAGCCTCAATTAATTAATATTGAAAACTACACTCATGAATTAATTGCAGCTGAGAAGTAACAATATGATAAACGTAGAATCTGAGCGACACCTTAGTAACGCCACAGGTCTCTTAATATCATTCAGAACATCCAAAGGACGACAACCACCTCATTGGCATACTAAATCGTCATCGTTTTGCTTCATTTTATTACATAATGCCATTCAGGCTTATCGTTGATGACATGCATTCTAAAGGCATTTTAATCTTTTCTATAATAATACAAATAATGGGCACAATGCAATGTTCATCCGTATATCATTTTTATCTGTGTGCAATATTATTATTCACTGATTAATGGACAACAATATTTCTCTCCATTGTTTTAAGTCGTTCCTTCCTCATAGCAGTATAGTATACTTCATATCTTTCAATACTTTTCTCCTTTTCTTCCTCACTTTGCCTTTTGCCGTCTTCCCTCTTTAATTTGTCTTTTTCACATTACTCCCATCTTTTTTTAACGGTCTGCATCTCTCTTTCTTATCGGCCTCCATCTGCCCTTGTAAGAGATTCAGGTACCCATGCATTCATCCACTCACGCGTCCTGCATTCACTGAATGACTCCAGACATTTCTAAGAAGTATTATTTCAAACCCTACTCAACCCTTTTGACCATTCATGGTCGCCCATTATTATTATTTAAGCCGAATAAAACTTTCCACTAAATAAATGTGCACTTCGAAAATGGGTATAATAACCCTTTTTTTAGCTTGTCCTTGGTGATCCGTTCCATCAAATGTGCAGAACCAAATATTTACAGTTTCTGCACAACATTGTCGGAAGTTGGCCGTTGAAGGAAATCGGTGAGTAAGTCGCAAAATGTAGCTTGTTAGGTGTTAGGCTGAAGGTAGTGATAATGGCATATGCATAATACTGAATCCTAAAAGTTGAAAGCAAAAAAAAATATCCATTGATAAAACAGAAACAAAAGAGAACTGACATCACAAACCAAAATAAAATTCTTTTGCCGGTATGTGAGTGATGGTTTTCATCGTCAATTTCGGAAGAAATCATAAAAATGAATGGGATAGTATTTCACTGTGGAGGCCGACAAATTCGCCGTGTTTGTAAGCGTGCCAGGCTACATATCGTCGTCAAGGCAAGGAATAAACGAAGTTTGACTCATTATCATTTTCTGTTTTGAAACATTTTTCATTTTCACTCATCTGGGTTTTTTAGATATGTTATTATCAAATGTTTATGCTTTTAGATTTTGTTTTGACAGAATTTTTATGAATAAATAAATTCGGTACTCATTAAATAATTATCTTATACTTTTTATGTTTCATGTGCTGAGTATATACCTACAGTAAAATAGTATTTCACGCATCTGTTTTCCTGCTTTTTCTAATTTTCTGAGAAAAATGGATTAATCACCTGGCATCTAGAGGTTGTTGTGAAGCCCGAGAGAACAACAAGGACAAAGATGAAGAGGAAATGCAGGTTCACTCTGGCTTAAAATCTTATTCCATATCACTGTCATGAAAGATATTCGACTGGTGAGGAGACGAGACCAGACTGCAGAAAGATTGGAAAGGTCTTTGTAAGAGCGTTGTTAAACTTTGGATCGGTACTGAAGTTCACATGAGACTATTTGCAGATTTTTCTTACAACGACTCTCTTTCACACACACACTCTCTCTCTCTCTCTCTCTCTCTCTCTCTTCTCTCTCTCTCTGGAGTGACAGCCTGTTTCTTGTTCTTTAGGTCCATCTTTCCATCGTTGCCGCTTCTTGGATTTAATCGACTGTTCCGACAACGCCGGCTGTTCCTTAATCGTTTTCTCGCGCCCCTGCCTGTAAGAACGCGTGTCATTTTATACTCATCTAAGTGGCTTTCCTGCACCAGCGGTAACGCGACCATCTGACTCAGCGACTATTATAGATAGATCCGTCCTCGATCCGCCAACCAGGTGTGGAATGGTACATCACTGGATCAAGTTGTATACTTTAGTTTACATTGCAACAGGCGTAACCATCATTATATTTCATAAACGTGTAATGATTGTTCAAGTAAAGCGTAAAGGTTTAAAAACTGTTGCCATACACCATTATCGTACTGATATAAGACCTTGTCTCTGTGAGGTCTGAAGGCTGCGGCGTAGATTTATGTTAAAGAAGGGTGATATTGCACTTCTTTATCATTGTTTTAACTTTCGTTAATATTACTGCTACCTTTTGAAAATCGAGAATACCATTTTTTTTTATACCTAAAACTTAAGTTAGTAATTTTGTGATGAGAGAGAGAAGAGAGAGAGAGAGAGAGAGAGAGAGAGAGAGAGAGGAACACTATCTTAATTGAGGTAGGACCTCAAGGAGGAGAAAATCCATTTATAAGATATTTATTATTATATCTGCCAATAGGCAGTCACTCCCTTCACTCAAATTCTCTGTGTTCTGCATTTCATAAACAATCTCTCTCTCTCTCTTCTCTCTCTCTCTCTCTCTCTCTCCTCTCTCTCTCTCTCTTCTCTCTCTGCAGTCTCAATCAGAAGGAGCATTCCACTAATTTTCTACACTTCATAATAGGTGGGGACTGATATCTTATCCTTTAATCTGCAGATGCAAATCTTCACACTCCTTTTGATGAGAGGCCGCTCGGGAGATTTTTGCCTGCGCTGATATCCTTGAATGAGGATTTGAGAAATAAAAAAGTTGTTTTAATTTCCGCCCTCCTGGAAAAACGTGAATACAGCTGCGTCGCTAGGAAATTGAAATAGCTTTCGAATACGTCGCTTAGTAGAATATTTTGTTCCCTGTACCGTTACTCAGCTTCACCGCAAGGGTGATAAAGTTATTATTATTATTATTATTATTATTATTATTATTATTATTATTATTATTATTATTAAACAACGGTTTCTATGATTAAGGATCGCTTATGCGCTACAGACTGAGGGGGGAGATCATAACGGTAAACATTATAATAGCATTTGAATGATCTGCTCCCTGTCTCCCCTCACCCGTGCAAGGACTGGGAGAGTGAGAGAGACATTTGGCTAGGAAAGACTCAGCGGGTAGAGACATTTTCTAATAAAATCCTGCAGACGTAACCGTCATGACTATAGGTTTGCGCGCGTTAGTTAAAACCTATTAAGGACTTGAGCAGGACTAACATTAGGGAAGATTGTTCGTTGATAATACTACCGAGTCATCGCAACCATGAACTATTTTTTATTAATATTATTAATCATTTTTTTCTACAGGTCCTCATCAAATTTGTTAGGAGGGTAGCTGGGGTTATTATTGTATTATTTAACCCACATGGTTATGACGAATACCTCATAAAAAAATCTGTAATTTTGTTTGTGTCGTTCAACGATGTTTGCTTCTGAGCTGAGATGAAAAGTGCCAGGAAATGATACATAACACCGCAGAAACTAAAGGAAAACTTAGACTTAAATATACGTCAAAGAACGAGTTTTATACACTTTATGGCGATATCTGTTTTTGCGTGGGTGATGGAAATACGCACAAAGACTCCTATGAAAATCCCATTGTCTGCGTGAATGCTAATCTCAAAACTTTAAAGAACTATTATTTAGTCTAAGGAGAGGGGGAAGCGGGTAAGGAAGGGGGTTCTCGTGCGCATAAAATGTACCCTCAGGTACTCACTGGGATTTTTAACAAAAAAGCTTGGGTAACATTTTCACAATCTGGCAATAAGTGAGAAAATGGCCCCTATTTGTGGCATTGCGGCTGATTACATGTAACATGCAAACAAAGGCTTATAACTTCACTATTTTTCATTATAAACAAGACAGAATTTCCGCTCAAATTATTCGTCTTGATGGGCTCTTTTATAATATATAGGTTTTGTTTTGATTGGGTCACTAGCAAGGTCACTAAAGGTCAAAAGGTGACAGAAATCAGGGTAAAATGAAAATCTGATATATGGCTCAACTAATCTCTTTAATACATAAGAAACTGATATTTTAGCTCACATAAGGTTCAAATCCATTAATATATATACAAATCGAGATATCCATATCAGTAAAATATTGATTAGGGTCATAAGTTAGTAACAGGACAAAACGGAACTGGGTCGACTTTCAATTTGCTGTCTTTTTTGCGACCACTTGTGCACGCAAAATCATAGAACCTTCGAATACACTGTCTATTACATCCACCCATTTTAAGTAGATAAGATATTCCTTAAGATGTTTGGTACCAATTATTCTTTCATTCAACATGTTCTTTAACTGCATTTGGAGAAAGAATGGCTGATGAAAATTTTGAGGTCAATAATTACAAGAGGAGACGTAATGTGGTTCATATTGTAGCGTTAGACTGTGCTGATGATACCTAAATGGAGATGTTAAGCTCATTATTTCTTGGCCGTAGCAGCAAATAAATAACAATGAATATGTGGAAGCAATTTATGGTCACAACAAATGGCATCATATTTAGAGGGCCACCTCTCAACACATGAAACAGACTGTATACAATAAGGTATAGGGGTTTGTTTCTTTAACCATTTTGATCACAATTTATAGTAATATCTATGCAGAAAATATCAATACTATAAAGTCAAACAGTAAAAACTACTGTATGTAATTAAGCAGTGATCTCAAATTTTGTGTTAATCAAAGTTTGTTTAATTATAGGCTGACCGATGTGGACTGTGTGTAGCCAGGAAAAAAGAAATCTTGTAACACTAACAAGCGGAACAGATTCTTCTCGACAGGTAGACACGACGAAGTGCAACATCTGTCAAGTCAGCTTAAGAAAAAGCTATAGGATCCAAAAAAGGCCGTAAAAGGGTACAAGAGGCAGCATGGATAAGAGATGACATTGTAAGCAAAAGACTGAAGGCAATTGGCAATGAAGACTTTTTGTATCACGTGAGTAATGCATGTTATAAAACGTACACGATGAAGTCTCAACTTGAGAGATATCAAGAAAAGCAGTCAAAAGTTCAGTAAATGAGAGCGTAACCAAACATGGCAGACGATCAACGATAGCTCCTCGACCACATCCGTCACCTCAGAGTGAAATCTACCTGTGGGTTTGTAAAGCATCAAATAGAGAATATCTGAATCCAATAGGGTATTTAAATTTCTTGAAGCAATTGTATTCATGTAGGATTATGTTTACACCAGAACTTGTAATCTCCAAGATATCAATGTAGTATTTGGTTTGTTTGTTTCTTTTGTTTATATGTATGCTGTTTTTACGTTGCATGGAACCAGTGGTTATTCAGCAATGGGACCAACGGCTTTACGTGACTTCCGAACCGCGTCGGGAGTGAACTTCTATCACCAGAAATACACATCTCTCACACCTCAATGGAATGCCCGAGAATCGAACTCGCAGCCACCGAGGTGGCACGCCAATGTCATACCGACCACGCCACTGAGGCGCCAGCAGTAATTGGTGCTGACTTATATTGCTACAAACAGTGCAGTAACAGATATCTCATGAACTATGAACGTCTTAGAAACAGTGAAAATGCCAAAAATAACAATGAAATTTGAATAATGAAAAAGAGGTATGGACAAAAACAATTTCTGACACTGAAATAGGCCTTGCATATGGTAAGGGGTAAGAACTTTGCTTTGTTAGGGATGCCATGAACCAACATCTTGTAGAGTGTAGCGTGACTAATAGAGAGGTGAAAATTCAACTTACCAACCATTTTTCAGATCAGATAAGTTTTTCTCGACCTAAACTGTTAAATAAGTCAGAGTTATTTTTTAGCAAGAATATTACATCTGAACACATTGCTGAAACACAACGATCTTTAGATCCAGTTAGGCAGTGTGTTAACATTAATAAGCAGTGTTAATTTGGAAATTGATTTTGACCTGCAGGATCTGTTTTGTGATGCCAATGATTTAAAGACATCGTGGAATGCTGTACCAATTCCTGAATCATTGATAAACTTATGGCTATTTTGTTCAATTTTGATATAACTGACTTCATTACAGGTCAGCAAGCACCAATAGTTGAATAAGATGATCGCACTTCTGTTTCTGAGTCTAGGTTCAGATAGATGCATTGCCTATTCCAACTTATGTATAATTATATACTTCATTGGAGAAAACACACTCCTTTTGCTCATGATGAATAGCACTTTTGCAAGATTCTTGCAAAAGTGCAACACTTATTACAAGTTTTAACTACTTTGGCTTATGCTATAATTATGATGAACTCTTACATCCTATGCTGGAAAATAGCTCTGATGTAGTCCCCTTTCGAAGTCACTTTGACAGGCAATGTTTACTGTAGGTGCTTTTGACAATTTCGAACATTATGAAGCAAACCTCTCTGGAATAGGTGGAGGTCATGGCACGGTTGTTGCCTTATTTCAAGATGAAGGTGAATCTAATAATCACAAGCCAAGACGCTCACAGACAAATGTTCAACATGGGTCTCGAACATTCACAGTTGAACTAGAGTGTCAATTCATTAAAATAACTCTACAAGCCAGTCAAAAAGCCAGATCTACCTGAAAATTACTTTGTTGTTCCTAGTCATCCTGTAAACCAGGATCTTATCAATGGTGTGAAAACGAAGGAAATAGCATGGGAGTTATGCAGAATGGGTATACCAGAAGATGGCTCTCAAAGCCTGAATACAAAACCTTGTAATCAACGCATGCCAAATTGGAGTGCTGCTAACTCATTACTAATTGTAGGGGAAATTCCCCTGCACTGTGTGGCATTACTTCCTGTTCTTCCCTACCCAGTTACGAAGTATGATTCGGTTTACACAGCCATAAAAATTTTTCAGAATATCCTTGTATACCTTAATGAGCCAAAGCTTCCGGTTACTTGGGATGAAGGAGTGTACTGAATTGCCCGAGAGATACAATAATTTGCCCGAGAGAGTTTATTAATATTGTGCTGTGTCTTGGTTCCTTTCACATGGACAAAGTGGCGTTGGGTTGCATTGGTAAATTCATTAAGGGCATTGGGGGCAGAAAACATACTGATTGAAAGTGGTGTTTTTGCCTTGCATGTTGTTGAATCAGTCTTAGGTGGAAAAAATTATGATAGATATCTGAAAGGATTGCAACTACTGAAAGAGGCCTTGTCAAGACTGGAGTGGGAAGCTTTTTTCATTGAAGATGATAGAAAAGAGAAGCACACAGATCTCTTTAAGACTCTTCAATTCTTAAAGGAAAAAGTTACAGCAAACTTTTCTGAGAGTAGGTTCCCAGACCCTTGAAGAATTTGAACAAATTGTGTCTAGATGTGGCAAAGTGAAACTTTCTAGTTTTGGAACACTTTTCCACAACTTCTGTCTCGTCTTGAGAATCGAATGCGCAGTGGTCGTGAAGGAAATAGGACCCTCCAGATTCAAGGTATCCAAGACTGGCTGCCCTTATTTTCTGAATTTGATCCCACCAACTATATGAGGTGGTGCTCTCTTCATTTAGAAGACCTGAAGCGATTACCTGAAACAGCACCTGAAGTGCATACAGCTTTTATGGAAGGTAGATTTGCCATAAAACGTACTAACGGTCGTTTTAATGCTGTGGGAGCAGATTTAGCATTGGAATAAACCAACAATGGGCACAAAAAAGTGCATCAGGAATAATTTGTAGTTAAAAAAAAAAAGAACTTTGTGGCCAAACGTGAGCTGATATACCATGAGATGCTCGCCATCACAAACCTTCACAGAGAGCTAGTAGGTGTGGGTCGTTCATCCTATCAATTACATGTTAATAAAGCATTCAGCAGGGCAGGAACAGAATTTGGGAAGGTAAATTTCAAGCTATCCGAAATGTCATTGAGAAGCACGAGAATCCCTTTTGAACTCCTCCAAAACGAAAAAAATGCCGCACAATAAAATGACTAATGAAGTTATGTCAGAAGATATTAGGATTCAGGTATTGAATGTAGAGAAAATAGGCAATAATGCCTACCAAAAATATTGCGTAGAAAGGTACATTGAAATGAACGTTCGATTTTCGGATGCAATTCATCAGAATAAGCTAAATTAATTTCCTATAATTCACACACAAACATTCAGTCCAACAAAAAGGAAAAACAAAGGTTGATAAGATGGAAGATGCTTACATGAAACGAACATTGAAAATTGCTAAGGAAGGCAACTGGACAATGGATGTACTTCTTTAGTATGATGTGTGTGCTAAGTCTTCGCTTTTTGACAATGAAGGGCTAATGAAAAAGCCGGTAAAAGTGAAATAGTCCATGATCTTGACTCCTATCTTAGTGTCGATGGCCCTAAAACACCAATTTGTCATGATTCACATGAATCATGCTGTAAAGTTGATGTCATGACAAATGTCCGTAAACTACAAACTTCAGGTGGCAAAAACTTCCGTGACTTGTGTACTTCATTTCTGGAATATCTAGGTTCCATAACAAAGGGGTCCTTAAGAACTGACTTAATATTTGATGTTTCTAAAAAACCTCCTCTCCCCTGTAATGTGCGCAGGTTTTGGCCATCTAGAGCAAATAAAATAAAGTAGAAATTGTAGTTAGCCATTTTTTAACCTGACAGCATTAGCTTTCCATGTTGGTCCAAAAAGTTGGAACAAATACAGATGCCAAAACTCCATACAAATGTGGAAGTAGCTGACATGAGAATTGTT
This sequence comes from Macrobrachium nipponense, assembly GCF_015104395.2. Taxonomy (NCBI): domain Eukaryota; kingdom Metazoa; phylum Arthropoda; class Malacostraca; order Decapoda; family Palaemonidae; genus Macrobrachium; species Macrobrachium nipponense. Next base: position 46,785,662 of record NC_061088.1, on the reverse strand, counting down.
CCACATGCAATGCATGCTGTTAGGGGAGGGGAAAATATATTGTATTTTCATCAAGTGACACAGATGTGTTCGTTTTGCTGGTCTACTACTGGAGAGACCTTAATAGGAAAGGTCTTGCAGAATTGTGGTTAAAGGTTAGAATATTCCTATTCACATCCTCGCGAGAAAACTGGATGCAGTTTGGGCCAAGTTTTGCCAGTGGTCCACACTGTAACTGGGTGAGACTATACCTATATTAATGGATTTGAACCTTATGTGGGCTAAAATGTCAGTGTTATGCATTAAAGGCATTAGTAGAGTCCTATTTCAGATTTTCACTTTACCCTGACTTTTGTGACCTTTTGACCTTTAGTAATCTTGTTACTGACCCAATCAAATCAAAACCTATGTATTATGAAAGAGCTTATCAAAACGAAGAATTTCAGTGAAAAATTTTTCTTTTTATAATGACAATTAGTGACGTTATAAGCTCCCCCTATAGCTGATGGATTAATTTGGGAATAAAAACTTCTTGAAAAGATTGAGTATGACCTCGCCAGCTTTTATGATGAAGTAATAAAAGAGTATATAACACTTTTTCCCACTAGGGCAGTTATTAGCTCTGTTCGTTTCACATCCAAGATTAGCAAATTACCTTGTTGATAATCTAAACCCTGCGTCCTCGCCACCTACCACTCCCTTTATTTTATCAATTATGAAGCCAATATAAAAAAGCCTTAATAGATAATCTGGCTAATACACAAATTCTAAGCCTATGGGTGTTGATGCAGGATAATTATTCACCAAAATTTATGTTTTATAAGAATTAGGGAACAAAACTTAAATAGAATATAAATAGAACTAATTAAATTAATGTTAAAGTGTACATGTGAATTCACACTAAAACATTTGGTATGTTGATGGCAAGTCTTTTTACCTACAGTTTCATGAACTTATCCATAGAATATTCTAAAGCAGATATTAAGTAAAAGTATTCCATCCAATGTAATACATTTCACCGGCGCTGACGTCTTAATGTCTATTTGGCGGAAGAACGAAAATGTAGATTTTTTCTCAACAAATGAAAATCTTTCTTTAATGATTGACTTTACAAAATTAATGATATTTAGAAACTTCTGTGGCAATGTTCAAGTGAGAAAATACTGTCAAAATATCTTGAAAATAATCTTCGCATTTGGAATCTCCCAACAACTTAAGACTGAAATACCGGTGATGCTATCACAGACTGACTTAATGGAATTGTATTGTCATCAAACGGTAAAACTGACATCACAGGGTCACTGGTAATGTCTCTGTAGAAGGGTTCAGATTTTCATCTTAAAACGTAGATATCACGCGTAAACATCAAAGCCAGTACATTTCATGCTACAACAATTTTTTTCTTTCATATATCTGTGATAAAGAGAAATGCATAAGAGACATAATATAAAGATAATACACAAATAGTTATATGATCAATCTCCTTTCGAAGAAATAGAACTCAAAGAATCACCTGCTACACTCTGGAGAGCAAATGGAATGACAATTATCATTCCAATCAATAAAAGGTTTGTTTACAATGAGCGAGAATTTTTGGGAAAATGAAATGTCATAAAAAAATATTAAAAAAGATGAGGCCAACGATGCGTGTGTTTTACTTTGTGCATGTAGCTTCAATAAAATTACAATAACTAGAACGTTCATATTACCAGTAGGTGTATAATACTTTGGTGAATCACGGACAAAATTCTACCGAGGACATAAAAATATGCTCATAAAGAAAATTTAAAGTTTCTAAGAAAGTATTTCATCTGGAATTATAAAAAGCATGTTGTGCACCACGTATGTAAGTATACTTGTGCCCAGCAAAATTCAAAGTAGAGCAATACGACTCAAATGAGGAAGAACTAAGTTGTAATGTGCAAGTTACAATAATCATGTGCATTCTTAAACATATACATTTTTATATAAACAGCCATGACAGAGATTTATATATATTTTAGATAGAGTGGTTCGTGTTGGTAGGCTTCTGTTTCCTAATAATAGCAGTGGTTATGACTTGGCCCATCAACGGATGGTCTCTTGTTTGTCACTTTTCCACAAGTTGCATTTTAACAGAGATCTATTGCATTCACAATTGATCCTTGATCCCCTTTATCTGCCGAGAGCAACCAGATTCGCTAAACAGCAGCGTCAATATGCAGGAAATGTGCCTCGCTGTCGAACCCCTCAGTTCCAGATGTCCTCAGTTCCTCACACCGTTGGACTGTGGAACAACCTCCCAGAGGATGTCGTGCGGAAGTTCAAGCGAAGGCGCGATACATGACTACTCTAATACCATTTTCCTTGCATTTAGATACGTTTTTATCTAGTTATAAATTTATTATGTTTTTTTTCTTTCTTTTTTAATAAGGGGTGTCTCTTCTCTCTGTATTTCCCTTGCCTCTTAATGAACACCATATTATTTGGAAGCTTGAATTTCAAGTCAGTGGACCCTGTGGGCTTGTTCCATATGAATAGGTTTCAGCTTCTGAAAATAATAATAATAATAATAATAATTATATAAATAATAATAATAATAATAATAATAATAATAATAATAATAATAATAATAATGATAATAATAATAATAATGATAATAATAATAATAATGCATGTTTAACCCAACAAGTTTAAAGTAATTTTTGATTGTGCAAAAATGCACGTTCTCAAATAAGTTTCTATAGAAACTCGCACAGCCAGCACTAAGGATTTTCTTAGGTCATTAATTGTTCCGAAGATTTTGGAATTCCCTCCCTTCTTTTGTTTTTGTTGGTTCATATCTTATCCACCATCAAAACGCAAGAATTGAATGGTTAAGCCGTACTCTTCTTCCTCCCTTTTCCATTCTCTTATAATTTTCATGTGCTATTAAAGGACTCAAACTTTGCCTCTTTATCATTAATAAGAAATTTTGCAAGAGAGCCATGAAAGTTACTCAACAGGTGACGAGACTTGAATCCAGTCTGCAGAAAGATTAGAAAGTCTTATTAACCCGTTGCACCCATTAAGCTTTTACGATCAGTTAAGCTGTATGTGCGACCCCCCGAAACCTCCAGTTATAATTAAGATCAGGGCTAAGCTTGCAGGCGACATTTTACAAAGATTTTCATTTACACTATTCAAACTCCTAATTACACGACTCTCTCTCTCTCTCTCTCTCTCTCTCTCTCTCTCTCTCTCTCTGAAGTAACCACCTTTTTCTTGTTCTCTGTATTCATCTTTACACTACTGCAGTTTCTGGACTTTATCGATCGATCTAAGAACAGGCGTTCACTATGCCTCTGCCTCTGAAGGAACACGTCCCGTTTTCTCCCTGAACTAGTACGTAGTAGCCTTTTGCGCTTGTGAGTGGTGACACGACCATCTTTATCCGCAAACCAGATGAGGAAGGAACGGTATTGGGCCATTTGCTTAGTTTACAACGTACATGGCGTAACCACCATTACATTTAATAGCTGTACAATGATTATTTCGAATAATAATACGTAATGTTTTACAACTTTATTGACATAGAACCTTCTTTCACAGATCTAATTTAGTTATCTGAGGCTTAGAGGCTGTTGTGTAGATTTGCATTATGGAAAAAAATGAATGACAATGTTCTTCACTGTCCGTGCTTTTTAACCCTGCTGTTGTATTATTGCCGTTTTCTTTTTCCTTCTTTCTTTTAATCCAAAATGCCAATCTCGAACTAAAACATAAACTAGTATGTAGTTGTTAGTGGATTGCTTTGGGTTCCTACTTTAGCTTTTGTGAACAGACAGACAGACAGACAGACACTATTCGGTCAAAAGGAACACATCATAACTGGAGTTCTCTCTCTCTCTCTCTCTCTCTCTCTTTTATTGTAGTCTCAATCAGAGGACCATTCCACTAATTAACTGCACTTCATAATAGCTGGGGATTAATGTCTATCTTTTAATCTGCAGATGCAAATCCTTACACTCCTTTTGATGAGAGCGTCGCTCGAGAGAGATTGGCCTGCGCTGTTATCT
>NC_061088.1:46749146-46776646 GCF_015104395.2 Macrobrachium nipponense | reverse complement strand
GATTAAACATTCTTACAATGTATTAACAGGCCATTCCTTTGGCTAAAGTAAAGGTAACACTTACCCATTCCCAACCAGGATATTACGCACAGAAACAAATAAACTTTCGAAGAGCTATCCCCAGCATCTTGCCTTTCTCCCACAGACGCCTCTGAAAGTCTCCCCCCATAGACTTGGCTAATGATACCATTATCAAAGGAAGAGGTGCACACGTACATATGAATGCACACTTCATCAACACCCCTTGTTACTGGCTACAACCAGTTTCTCAAAGGCACTTTGAAAAAGACCCATGAACTCGTGAACATTGACCCGAAAAGGCTCACACAGGAACATTGTGAAAAGTACGTAGGCAGAAGCAATCTTCCTTGGATAGTTACATTGTAGTACGTACGTATATTTTTTAAAGTGTACGTACGTACATATTACATACAAAAAAAAAAAAAAAATGGCAGAAATTAAAGCTGCTTTTCATAAAGTGCAATCATTTGTAGAAGACACCCCCTGAAAAGGCTCACACAGGAACATTGTGAAAAGTAGGCAGAAGCAATCTTCAATGGATTGTTACGTATGTACGTAGCCTCACTCGAAAGGTAAGCTTCCACATTTTACGTTACAGTAATAATATTTCTTGTACACTAATATACACTTTATTTACAGGTTTTGCACTTTTAGTCTTAATTTAGGTATTGAATGGTCCAAATTGTTGTAGTATTTCATTGTTTATAGGTCAATTTAGCTTTATTATGAAATTTAATGGGGCGTTTTTGGAGGGCTTGGAACTGATTAGCCATTTTACATGTAAAATGTGGTCCAAGATACGAAAACCTCATGATACGAAGGGCGCCTCAGAACGGATTAATTTTGTGTATATATATATATATATATATATATATATATATATATATATATATATATATATATATATATATATATATATATATATATATATATATATATATATATATATATATATATATATATACATATATATATAGATATATATATATATATATATATATATATATATATATATATATATATATATATATATATAGATATATATATATATATATATATATATATATATATATATATATATATATATATATATATATATATATCTTAAAGCCACCAACAAAACAGTCTATAATATTAAATAATTGGGTTCATAACCTTAGCTCTTGCCGGTTAGGGACAGATGCAAAACGTTGGATTCCTCGAAGATGCTGAAATGAAAAAACCAACAGGACAGCTTACCAGTGCACCTTTGGGGTCAGTGATACGCTTCGAAGATCACGAGTTTCTTGTATGTAGCGAAATTACCTCTTGTGTGCCAATCGGTGAGTGTGTGTTCGTAGTGTACAGAAAATGACATATAATCTGAAACAAAAGTTGCAAAGGGGTACTCACTGATTTTGGTTGATAATGTGTGGAATACACCACAGAAAAGGTGCTGGAAGAGGTGTTGCAGATCCGTCGGACAAGGTGCAGTAAAAGTGAACTTTGAAAAAGTTAATATTTGAATTGACAATTACTTGACTCTAGAGAAATGGAAGTGAGGTGTGACACACATTCTTTATTGACGAACTTTAATGTTTTACAGAGTCATACATTTGGTCTTTCTGTTTCTGATTTATTCGAGTCACCTATGGAGTACTTACTTAAATATGATTTTGAGAAGAATATGATAGTTTAACGTTTCTTTTTGAGTCAGGTTTAATTCATTTTATTCCATTTTCATGTTAGCTAATTTTGGGAAATAAAAAGTATATGCTATCAATCTATCAATTAATTTTTTGTTTCATTTTGTTTAAACGAGTGTCATTTGACCTCGTTAGGGATTTTCCCTGTTAGAGTGGTGGCAGCCGTTAAAAGGTACATTTATGCCTATAGGTAGCGCCTCCGAAGAGGCTAGATTTAGATAGGTTAAGCATATTTTTGGGGAAAGTGGTTATAATTATGTATTGGGCAACTGACTCTATTACTGACTTAAGGGGAATTTTAAGCCGTGTAGCCACCGCGGGTAGTCCAGCTTAGTTGCTGCTTAGTGTAAAGACGTGTTCTGGTGTTTCTTGGTTGGAAAGTGAATTTATAACATAACGGGAATTAATTACGCGTGGTTGCATGTGTAGCCGGGTACTGACTTTGGATCTATGAAGACGTGAGTGTATAAGTTTATTTTTTTCTTTTTATTGGTGTTAATTTGCTAACAAGTGTATTTCATTTTGATGTACCTCGGGATTCGGTGGACATTAGTGGTTTTATGATATTAAAATGCATTAAACAAGTGGTACTATAAGTTTCGTTTTTGTGCATGGCATGAGAGAGAGAGAGAGAGAGAGAGAGAGAGAGAGAGAGAGAGAGAGAGCAAAGCAATCAGGAGGACAGTTGCTTGTGCTAACTCATCAAAATTTTGGTTTGACGTACGATTTCTTTCTCTCACTATCTTCATCCCGTTTTTTGTAGACCAACGTGACTTTGTACCAGTTAAATCAGCTGATTAACCTTTAACCTGAGAAGCAGCTATTTGTAAATAGCGGTTTGTTGTATGGTGCATGTTTATTTTATATTTTATTGGTGGATGATGTATTATTAATTTTGGGTTTGTGGTTATTGTGCGCATAAATATATCAATGTCACTGAGGTTGGGGCGAATCCTAAAGCATAAGAGTCTTCATAAAGAAAGCAAAATGGCAGACGCAAGTACAAACCAGACACTGGTACACAAAATAACAAACATAAATGCAGGAGTTAACCCTTTCGAGGCAATGTTGATGGTGTTCTGTCCCAACTAGGAGGTGAATAACTATTTAAACGCCAAGGGAATTAAGGATGATGCAGAGGCGTTCACAGAGGCAAAAGCCTTGTTAGATTTCAATAAAGGGGATTTGTCATTTAGATGTCGGTCATGGACCAAATTACAAGCATTTTTAAAAGCGGCTTATGGCTCAAAAGAACAGTGATATAGTAGGCGATTTAAGAGGGCTGTACAAAATTCGAAAGGGCACAACAAGCCTTATTGAGCATAGCTCAAATTTTTTTTGACTCAGCAGGAGAATGGATACAGAAATTGAAAAATTCCAAATGGGTAAATGGGAATAATGTCTCACTCGACAATTTACACAAATCGATGCATTACACGACGTACCAGATGCAATAGTGGACAGTTTTGATGAAAAGATTGGACCTACATCAGACGAAGAACTAATTTATGCCCAAATTCATTAACATATGTCCATATGTCCCACAGTGGATAGTACATTTTTTAATGGGACCAGTCCGAGAAATACGATGCAAAGAGACACAGAATTTCCTTCTCCCCGTTTGTGTGCAAAAGTGGAATATATTAGAAGATCAATCGATCAAAGGCAACAGCAGTCGCGTTGCTACAATTGTAATTAACCAGGGCACACAAAGAAAGTCTGCAGAGTCAAATATTGTGGAATGTGTAAAAGTGTGGATCACTGTTGGCAGGCTTGTCCGTCTCAGATATGGAGAGATGCGAGACCCACACCTCAGAAATTCTGGAGTTACCATACGAGAACTTCCAAGGCAAGTCTCTTAAAAGAGCAAAGGGATCGGCGAAATTTTTGGAAAGCCGATCAACAAAAAGGGTACAGGTGATTTGCATGTGCCATTGTGGTCTCGTGGGGGACGCCCTAGAGCCCAGGCCTATAGTATATGGAACAGTGGAGGATGTGGCTATCCGATTTTTATAGACACCGGCGCATCTATCAATTTAATGGATCATAATTTGTATCAATCCATGTTCTCCCATTACCCTTTGAAACCTTCAACGGAGACGGTGTGTGATGTGCAAGCCCATAGATTAAACACCCTGGGTTTTGTTAGAACACGATTTACTCTGGGTGACAGACTGTTAATAGAACCATTTTTGGTTATAAAAGGGGTTGTGTTGGGCAACAGACTTTTGCTGGGTCATCCTGCATGTAGGAGACACAAGATATCGGTCCATGCAGGTGTTAGTGGTATAACGATTGGAATATCCAGTATTTTAATCCCTTATGAGGATGCAAGTGAAACTGAGGATATGGGGAATACTGAAAATGGGGGTGGATTTGGCGGTGCTAATGGTAATGATACTAGGGATATGGGGAGTGGTGATACCAAAACCCATACTGATGATACGGGGAATAAGTGCAGTGATGTTAAACGGTCTAATAAGGGCCATGGTGGTACCAATTTTGGTGAGTTTGACAATGGCGTTATGGGTGGTGGTACTGATACTAATACTGATATTATTAAAAAATCCTCATAGTAGCACGAGTCTTCAAATGGAGAAACAAATCCATTTTGCTAAAACCGATTGGGGTGAATTGCAAGTGGCAACTATAGGACGCAGGGGACAACCACTCTTATGTATTTTCGGTAAGCCATAAAAATAAGTAAGATTTCCAATAAAAACCCGAGTCTTCCCTATTTTTATGGCTTACCGAAAATACATAAGAGTGGTTGTCCCCTGCGTCCTATAGTTGCCACTTGCAATTCACCCCAGTCGGTTTTAGCAAAATGGTTAGCAGAACAACTGAGCCCCTTGTTGGGTACTTTTTCTGAGGCTCATCTTCTTCACTCGATAGATTTTATGGAGCGTCTCAAGAAACTGGGAAACATTCAGGGTAAAATGATTAGTCTAGATGTGACAGCGCTTTTCACAAATGGGCCATTGGATTATGTACTTATTAAGCTCAAGGAACAGTCGGATTTAGGTAACATTAGTTTTGCTATACCCACTAGACAAAAGTTTGGTGTTTCAATGGGGTCTCCTTTGTCTTCTATTCTTGCCAATTTATGCATGGAATTTGTTGAAGTTGAAATTTTACAGAACTGTGAACCTTCACTAAGACCCATTTTTTGGGTGAGATACGTAGATGATATTTTCATTATTTTTAAAGGTAACCCTTCAAATTTTGACAATTTCCTTCGGTATATTAATGGAATCTTGCCCTCTATCAAGTTCACAGCCGAACACGAAATAGATGATAAGTTGCCGTTTTTAGACATATTGATCTTCCATGACCCAGTAACTTTCACTTTTAAATTTACAGTTTATCGTAGAGAAACCAATGCAGAAACATACATTCATTTTTTCTCCTGGCACAATAGTGAAGTCAAAACCAACATCTTAGTCAATTTTGTTTTGAGAGCCCTGAAAGTATGTGACCCCGCCTTCATTGACAGAGAACTTAAACACATTGAAGATGTTTTCAAAAAACTTTGTTACCCTTCCTATTTTATTAATAATGCTTTTAAAAAGGCCAGAAGAATATTCTACATAGATTCATCTAAAGTAAATGACAAAAAGAAGTTTACGAATTGTCTTGCACTCCCTTTTAATCCTCACCTAAACAGAATAAGGAAAACTGTTAACAAAAATCACAATGATAAAATAAATATAGTCTTTAATTATAATAACACTATTCAGAGACTACTTATACATAACAATAGCACAATGAATCACAAACAAGTTGGTGTTTACGAAATTCCCTGTTCAGAATGAGACTAAATATTTCGGGGAAAGTGTTAGAGGGCTGCCCACTAGAATCGGGGAACACAAAAGAGCTTACCAGTTACATGCGGAAAACAATGTATTAGTTAGTCACAGTCTTAAGCTCGATCACCGCATAAATTGGGAAGATTCTAAAGTAATTTTCAGAAGTAAAGAAGTTGGTATAAGAAGGCTAGTGGAGGGTGCGGCGATAGACAGTTGTTTTTCCATGGAAGGCAATAAATCTTTCACACAGGAAGATAAATTCACCAATAACCTTATTTCCAAGAAATATATTAAAGGCTTTAAGAATAAAGAACATTATGAGAGTGTTGTCTCTTTAGCCACATCTGATGCTGCGGTTGCCTCTCTTTCTCCCGTTCAGGTAACTCGGCTACCTCCAGTAACCGATGCTGCCGGCGCCTATGCTGTTGAAGAGGACCATCAGAGCGACCGCATTGGGCAAGGACCAATTCGACGTTCCAGACGACTGGCGGGGCTTTCATCAGAAAACGACGGCATTGCCTAATTTATATTGGACGACCGGTTCCATTGTTTTAATAACAAGTCACTTAATTTTTGAATCCTGCTTTGTTTACTTCGCTGTAAAGTTATATCAACGTGTCAGATTGATAAGGGGAACCGTACAGATTCCCGAAAGCTATCTTTGCTGTTTTTAAACTGAAATATATGTACATTTACATAACTGTGGATTTGTTTCTCCACTGATATTATTGCTGATACTAACAATGGGGTCTTGGTGGATGCACTGAGAACCACGGGCGGTGATATTTATGGGATCGTGGAACGGTGAGGTGCTAACCACAAATATAAATGTGTTTTATCAGAGGTTCGATATTGCAGTCATTTAGGTTTTAGTTTCCGAACAGGACAAAGAATAACACCTGAATTTTCTAATATCAGGAACCATGCTTTTAATTGTAAAATTGAGCTCCAGAAAGGACAGGTCACAATAATAGATCATGTCAAACATCCTGATCACTTAACTACCCTCAAGTTATTATACATTGAGAAACTTGTTCCTTCGTTAAATGGTAATACTTCTTCAGCCACTCTATACCTAGCATAGTTAACGTCGTCACCTGCATTTGACAACAGGTCATTCCATCTTCTCTCCTCATGGACGATTAGTGTTTTGGGTGTTCTCTCTCTTTTTACTGTTTTTATTTTGTACTTATTTTTTGCTTAATTTTAACACTATTTTAATACACGGTGAGTTCTGTTTGTGTTTTATGGTTTTATATGTTATTTATTTGTCTTATTGCTCTTTGCAGACAGATGATGCACAGATGTTCCATGTGTGAAACGTTTCGTTATAATAAACTCGATCCTTTTACAACTTGTATCATGGACACCCTCTGAAGATTCGTATATAATTTCTCCACTGAACGACTATATAATAAATATGTATATATATATATATATAATATATATATATATATATATATATATATATATCTATATATATATATACTATATCTATATCTATATCTATATCTATATCTATATCTATATCTATATCTATATCTATATATGTGTATATGTGTATATGTGTGTATATGTGTATATGTGTATATATGTGTATATGTGTATATGTATATATATATATATATATATATATATATATATATATATATATATATATATATATATATGTATGTATGTATTTATATATGTATATATGTATATATATATTTATATATATATATATATATATATATATATATATATATATATATGTATATGTATATATATGATATGGATATGCATATGTATATATATATATATATATATATATATATATATATATATTATATATATATATATATATATATATATATATATATATATATATATATATATATGTATATATACGACCCCTTTGGCCGTAATACAGGTTCTTTATACTTAAATAATCACAGGGATTGTAGGAAGTAGAAAAGTACACAGGGTAAGAGGAATGTGGACACAAACACCAGAATAGGATTAACAATATTTAATAATAAAGTACATTTAACACTAAATCAGCCTTGTGAGTAAACTTAATGAATATGAGCAATAATAATAACCAATAACAGGCTCACAAGGATACCTAATACTTAAAAGCTGACCCTAACAAAGCAAGGAAAGGACATAATATGCCAAAGGCTCAAATAATAATAATACGGGCCCAATAATGAAAAACCACTAACCTATAACTATAAGGATGAAGGAAGACTAGAGAAAATAAAGACAGGAAAACCTTAAACCTCCTACCTAACCGTGTTGGTACTAAACTTAAAACTAATTCAAATTAATTCAGAGGAGCAATGAATACCAAATACCCCTAACTCAACACAACATATATATATATACAAATATAAACAGCTACAATTAACCCTTAAATGGTGCGTAAATCCTATGTTACAGAGACACGCACTGGAGTTCCTGGTGGTTGCTTCAACCTCTCAACAGCTATACGGGGGAGCTCGCAAATTGACCAGGTAGACACAGGGGTCGAGTTCAATACCAAGGGACAACACCACACAGGATAATCACCTCTTACCTGGCAATTGCCTCCCTACGTGCCTCCTCACGAGCCCTTAGCTCTCCTGGACTAGCAGCTGAAGACGGTCAGGACAGTGGTTGGCGTAACGCATCCTACGTGGCGGGACAGCGACGACCACGTCTTCCGCCAAATCCTCCGGCGGGAATCAGGAGCACATGCGTCGCAAGTGACGATAACCTGCGCTATCACAGCCGTGATCAAACTCCGCAATGCACATACGCCGTAGATGGCTCAGCACATCTACGGAAAACCACTTCCAAGGGAGGTCCGTCGGAGTATTCCTCCAAAAAGACGTGAGATAAATCTCCAGAAGGCTGCCAACAAAAGAGCGTACGTCCAGAAGCTTATACAGGCCCGAACTATTTTTGGCCGGCCTCCACTCACAGCACTACAGTTCCATTCCAACTCGAAAACATAATAAAAACAATCGTTAACACGATAGTTAGGTAATTCACAACGAGAGGAGGAATCACTGAGCAAAAACACTTAACGTTACGTTAACGTAAAAAAAAATTCAGCTGCTGAACTAAATATAAGAGAACACTTAAAACTAAGTTACAAGGCTGATTTAAGAAAATAAACAATCAATAAATTACGTTAACTTGACACCTTCCTCCCCCTCAAAAAAAAAAAAATTATTCAAATAGAATACATTTTTTTAGTACCACAATCATATTACATACTAGAAGATAACCATATAGACAACTTAATCTAAAACATCCTGCAAGGGAAAAAGAGAACTTAATCTAAAATATCCTGCAAGGGAAAAACAATAAGGTGAAGCAAAACTCGGAACATAATGAAACAGACTTAAGACAAAGCCCGAATCCATACCCCATTTTAAACATGATCAAAATTGACTACCTTAAATATACCTTAAATATAATTACAAATACAAACCCCGAAGGAGAAATGAGAAGGGCGAGGTGAGAAGAGAAATAACCAGACTTACATCCTAGAAAGGGCATCAGGAATACAATTATCAACACCCTTAACATGCTTAATACTTAAAGGAAACTCCTGTAGCTGAAGAGCCCAACGCAAAATCCTCTGGTTTGAACCTTTCATTCTTTCGATGAGCACCAAAGGGTTATGGTCAGTCCAAATTTCTACGGGAAAGGAAAAATTAGTAACATACGGTTTGAAATGAACCAAGGTACGAATTAAAGCTAGAGCCTCCTTCTTGAGTGTAGAATACCTTCTCTCAGCATCCAGCAACTTACGACTAAAGTATGATACTGGACGCACTTCACCATCTTCATGTCTTTGAAAAAGTACTCCACCTATACCCACATCACTGGCATCTACAGCCACAATAAACGGTTTCTGAAAGTCAGGAGACATTAGAATGGTGTTAGACATCAAGACAGTTTTCAGTTTTAAAAAAGATTCCTCACACTGAGAAGACCATACAAACTTTTGTCCCTTCTGCAATAGTTGAGTAAGGGGCTGAGCAATGTCCTAGAAGTTCCGGATGAATCTCCTATAATAACCCAACATACCTAAACTTCTCCAGACTTCCCTAACATTGCGCGGCCTTTGCAAATTTAATAGAGCCTCGAGGTTAGCTTGTTTAGGAGTAACCCGACCAAACCAACCTCCTGACCTAGATAACACACCTTGGCTTTACCGAATTCACATTTACTCAAATTTACAACAAGACCAGCGACTCTCAAGGCCTCAAATACCTTCTTCAATCTCACCAAATGAGTCCGCCAGTCATTGCTGTGAATAACCAAATCATCTATATAAATTTCTGTACCCTCCAGACCACATATAACTTGGTTCATCAACTGCTGGAAGGTAACAAAAGCGGAAATCTCACGAGCTCGATCCGATAGGGGAACCTGCCAATACCCCTTTAAAAGATCCAATTTAGTTATAAACTTAGCAGGTCCTATCCGATCAAGACTGTCCTCGATACGTGGCAAAGGGAACAAGTCATTCTTTGTATTAGCATTGACCTTGCGGTAGTCCACACACATGCGAAACTGCCCGTCAGGTTTCTTAACAAGTACAATAGGTGAGCTCCAAGGACTTACCGAAGGTCTAATTAAATCATGCTCCAACATATACTTTATCTCCTTCTCGACAATATCACGTTTTTCTGGATTTAATCGATAAGGACTTTGTTTGACTGGGGAAGCACTACACACATCAACATCATGTTGGAGGAAGGTCATTCTACCTGGAGAGGCCTGAAATAAGTCTGAAAAAGAAGATATTAATCTTATCATGTCATCCTTCTGGATACCCTCCAAATGCTCCAAACCCTTTTCTAAAGTTTCCAAATTTTGCATATTAACTGTAAGAGCATCTGAAGATACCTGGCAAAACAAGTCGGCTGGTTCTTCTAACGTGGGTTCTAACACTAGCGACACTGGCTCATATACTATAGCTAGGGGTCAAGTCTACCAACTGTGTAAGATTTCAATCATATGTGGAATATCTGACACTTACGTTTGGTCCCAGGAGCTTCCACTTCATAATTGACATCAGACAATTTCCGAAGTACCTTCCAAGGCCCCTTATACCTAGGTTCCAGAAAATTGTCAGAGTCTGTGCTCAAAACCAAAACAAACTCACCAGGCTCAAACGAACGTGCCTTACTCTTCTTATCATAATTTTCCTTCATTGATGCCTGAGACAACACCAAATTATCTTGGGCAAATTTCCAGGCAGCTGATAATCTCCTCAGGTCCTCAACGAACTCACCCACATTCAATACTTTCTTATGACTAACCTCTAGCAACTCATGGAAAATTTCTCGAGGACCACTTACTTTATGTCCAAAAATCAACTCAAATGGAGCTACACCTGTGGAAGAATTGGGATGATTATGTATAGCAAAGAGAGCAAAGGGAAGACCTTTATCCCAATCCTCGCCTTGCTCATAACAGTACTTTTTTAGAATAGACTTAAGGGTTTAGTGGAACCTTTCCACTACACCCTGACTCTCTGGGTGGTAAGGTACACTGGTAATGTGCTGAATGGCCAGTTCAGCACATTTACCCTTAAATACCTTGCTCGTGAAATTCGTGCCACAATCAGTTTGAATTTTACAAGGCAACCCATACCTGGAAAAAAATTCTATTAGTTTCTCAAACACTACTTTGGATGTAATTTTCCTCATAGGAAAAGCTTCAGGAAACCTAGACGCTCTGTCCATTATAGTCAAAAGATAAGTAAATCCAGATTTAGTTCGGGGCAAAGGCCCAACCACATCCACAACCAACTCTGCAAAAGGATCCCCAATTGCAGGAATTGGATGCAAAGGGGCTTTAGGAATAGGTTTATTAGGTTTACCCATTACTTGACATGTTTCACAACTTCCTACAAAATTTTTCACTGAGGATTTCAATCCTGGCCACCAAAAATACTTTGCCAATCTACTATGGGTTTTGCAAACTCCAAAATGACCAGAAAAGGAATCCTCATGAGCTAAACCAAGGACATCATTCTGATATTTGAAGGTACCACAATCTGTTCTACCCGAGAGGTTTGGTTCAAGCTGTGATCCAGAGGACGACTAACTCTATACAACAAACCTCTAATCGCACAGAACCTTGGTTTTGTTAAATCATCCGTACCTCCTAATTCATAATTGAATTCGGCCTTCTGAGCTTCAATAAAGCTTACACGGTCACAATCAGGATTAAATATTTTATTCATAAAACTACTACTACTACTACTACCTACAGACCCGGGTCTCTCTACCTATACCTCTAAACTACTAAAATTTAAATTATCCTCATTCTGTAAGGCGGCAGCAGCCTTTGCAGAAGCTCGAGTGGTAATTGCCACAGGACTTGCAGTTACGGACACTATTGGAAATAATTCATAACCTCGGACATCCAACATATCATTTCCCAAAATGCCGTCAATACCAGGGATGGGGAGCTTTTCTACCACTGCCAATTCTATCACCTTGTGATACCCTGGGAAGAATGCCTCTACCTCCACCAAAGGCGCAGAAACCAATGTATCAGGGAACCCACCCAGTACCACATAATTTCCAGAAAGCTCACCAACATCCTTCAAAACCTTTGACAACACCAAAGATCGAGCAGACCCAGTGTCCCTTAAGAAGTTCACTCTGACAACTTTACTATCAACCACCAAACTGCCAGGCCAAATATATTTGTCAAAAAGTCACAAAGGAGAGCTAGCAGGTGACTGGTTTATTTCATCTCCACTACCACTAAACATAACCCTTCCTTCAGTTCCTGGGGAACACTCAACTTCAGCATTAGGGGTAGTAGGGGCATTAGCAATCAAATATATGGGGACATTGTTGTTACCTCCTCTTCCGTTCCGCTGGAGATACCTCCTCCGGGCAGGACACCGAGCTTGAAAGTGACCCTGCTCGTGGCACTAAAAAAATGTTCCCCTAGCTCTATCAACATTACTAGAACCTTGATTACTCTGGGAAAACACCCGTGTGTTCCTTCCACTCGGGTTATTTCCCTGGCTAGCTTCAACCTTTGTTTTAAAGGAGTTATTGGATCTTCAATTATTGTTCGGCCTGGCAGGCTGGGATTTAACTACTGATGGGCCAAAACCACTGTTACCTAAACGGTGTGTTAAAATATACCTGTCAGCTATTTGAGCAGCTTTACTTAAGCTATATGCTTTAACCTCCTCCAGGTGAATCCTAAGTTCCTTACTACAAGTTTTCTTAAACTCCTCAAGTAGCATCAGCTCCCTCAAAGAGGAGAAGGAGACCACCTGGCGACTCTTTACCCAGTCGTCAAACTGCTCCTCCTTAAGACGGGCATACTCTACATAGGACATAGTATCGGGCTTCATGGAATTTCTGAATTTCAGGCGATAAGCCTCAGGGACCAAGTCATACGCCTTGAGAATCAACGCCTTAACTTTACCATAATCTCTGGCTACACTTTCTTCCAAAGCATTATATTGGCGAATGGCATTACCCATCAACCTGCATTGGATTAATACAGTCCACATCTCAGTGGGCCAAGACAATCTAGTGGCCACCCGCTCAAAAGCCTGAAAGAACTCAGGCACGTTACCCTCATCAAACACGGGCACCAACTTTAATGCCGCACTCATATTAAACCTATCGGAAGAAGGACCAGTGGGAGTACTGTTAAAGTCAGGGTTAGCTCGTAACCTAGCCAAGTCTAAGTTAATTCTAGCCATTTCCAACTCATGGCGCCTCGCCCTCTCATTCTCTTCAAATTGTACCTTCAATAACTATTCGTTTACAAATTAGGCTAAGGTTCTCATCTTCAGGATTAATCACAGACCGTACTGGCTCCGGCTCTGCTTCTACAAAGGGGTTATTAGAGACTCTAGTCTTTACAGTTAAATTAGCAGGACCAGTATAAATAACACCAGTACGAGGGTGGTCCTCAAATAGAGACAGCCCAGGATAACACTAACCTCATCAACAGAATTCTCATCATCAGAACTTCCACTCATCATATCCCTAGCCAAATCCTCACCCTCTGCTATACCACGAGCCACCATCGCCTTAACAGACAACAACAACTGAGCCTTAGTGTCAGTGGGTCTAAAAGAAATATTTAAGCAACGAGCACAACTCCTTAAATGCTCCTTACTTAAGATAGCTAGATATTTGATACAGTTAGCAAACCCCAAAAATTTGGCTGGGCCAAAAACAAAGTCTTCCATAGTGAATTACCTACCAGAGGGGAAAGTAAGGCAAGCAATAAAACCAAATTAAATATTGCTACCTATCCCAGAGTTGCTCCACAAACCCAAACTCTGTGCACACCTACGTACGATCCTGTCACGGTCGCCAAATTGTTACGACCCCTTTGGCTGTAATACAGGTTCTTTATACTTAAATAATCACAGGGATCGTAGGCAGTGGGAAAGTACACAGGGTAAGAGGAATGTGGACACAAACACCAAAATAAAATTAACAATATTTAATAATAAAGTACACTTAACACTAAATCAGCCTTTTGAGTAAACTTAATGAATATGAGCAATAACAATAACCAATAACAGGCTCACAAGGATACCTAATACTTAAAAGCTGACCCTAACAAAGCAAGGAAAGGACATAATATGCCAAAGGCTCAAATAATAATAATACGGGCCCAATAATGAAAAACCACTAACCTATAACTATAAGGATGAAGGAAGACTGGAGAAAATAAAGACAGGAAAACCTTAAACCTCCTACTTAACCGTGTTGGTACTAAATTTAAAACTGATTCAAATTAATTCAGAGGAGCAATGAATACCAAATACCCCTAACTCACAACATATATATATAGATATATATATATATATATATATATATATATATATATATATATACAAATATAAACAGCTACAATTAACCCTTAAATGGTGCGTAAATCCTATGTTACAGAGACACGCACTGGAGTTCCTGGAGGTCGCTTCAACCTCTCAACAGCTATACGGGGGAGCTCGCAAATTGACCAGGTAGACACAGGGGTCGAGTTCAATCCCGAGGGACAACACAGGATGATCACCTCTTACCTGGCAATTGCCTCCCTACGTGCCTCCTCACGTTGTTGTTGTTTTTGATTTAGCTGACCTTGTGTCAGCACGGGCTCTTGCTCACAGAGCAGCCCGTAAACCTCCTCACGAGCCCTTAGCTCGCCTGGACTAACAGCTGAAGACGGTCAGGACAGTGGTTGGCGTAACGCCTCCTACGTGGCGGGACAGCGAAGACCACGTCTTCCGCCAAATCCTCCGGCGGGAATCAGGAGTACATGCGTCGCAAGTGACGATAACCTGCGCTATCACAGCCGTGATCAAACTCCACAATGCACATACGCCGTAGATGGCTCAGCACATCTACGAAAAACCACTTCCAAGGAGGTCCGTCGGAGTATTCCTCCAAAATGGCGTGAGATAAATCTCCAGAAGGCTGCCAACAAAAGAGCGTACGTCCAGAAGCTTATACAGGCCCGAACTATTTTTGGCCGGCCTCCACTCACAGCACTACAGTTCCATTCCAACTCGAAAACAAAATAAAAACAATCGTTAACACGATAGTTAGGTAATTTACAACAAGAGGAGGAATCACTGAGCAAAAACACTGAACGTTACGTTAACGTAAAAAAAATACAGCTGCTGAACTGAATATAAGAGAACACTTAAAACTAAGTTACAAGGCTCATTTAAGAAAATAAACAATCAATAAATTACGTTAACTTGACAATATATATATATATATATATATATATATATATATATATATATATATATATATGTGTGTGTGTGTGTGTGTGTGTGTGTGTGTGTGTGTGTACATATGTATTAATATTAATATTTAGTTCACTAAATCTTGGTAACGGGTTACTCTCAAGGGGAATTATAATGGACAATTACTTCGCTACGAGTGGGATTCGAACTGCCACCTGGTCTGGCAAACATCGAAGAATGGCAGTCCGAATTCCACTCGTGTCGAAGAACTTATAAATTATAAGTCCCCTTGAGAAGTGTAGTGAACTGAATATCAATCTTCATTTGTGTTTTACTTGTGAATATAAATTATGTATTTGGTTATCTATATATTCATGTGGCAATAGCCGCATGGGTCTTAATCAGTATAATTCTGTGTGGGCGAAATCCTTCCTAATTGGTGAAACCATTTAGAAAAATGCTTTTAGATGTTCATATAAGACAGAGAGATTGAAAAATATGATTTATTATTTTTCAAAATAGCAGAGGACCCTATGATAAAACGAATGAGACTGATTAATGTCTGATTAAATAAATCATAGTTTTTCGAAGGAACGTCTCCCGAAATTTAGTTAATGATTAAAAAACCAATTGCTTCCCAAAGAAAAAGGTTTAGTCCTTCGTGTTCTTTCTTATGATAATTTGAGGGGGAATCAATAAAAAGTCCTCCTTCTACATAGTCCCTTCGTCCCGGTCTCATTGCCGGCTGCCTCTGCTTTTCGTCCCTTCCTTTTGGTCTCTTCCCACTGACCAGCTGTCAAACTTTTCTGTCGTCCAATTGCAAATTAACGTTCTTGTTAAATTGATTTACATCAATAACTGCACACCCTCAATTCGTCCTCGCAAAAGGGGAGGTGGATGTGAGATCAACAAGGCTTTTATTTAAGCGGTGAATTATGTACTTGAGTATATATAGTATATGTTTATATACACACACATATAGTACATATATCTATATGTATATATATACATACATATATATATATATATATATATATATATATATATATATATATATATATAGATATAGATATTTATGTATATATATATATATATATATATATATATATATATATATATATATATATATATATATATATATATATATATATATATATATATATATATATATATATATATATAAATATATATATATATATATATATATATATATATATATATATATATATATATATATATATATATATATATATATATATATATATATATATATATATATATATATATTATATAATATATGAATTCTTATCACATCACCGTGATTCATATACATGCATTAAGCTACAAATGTCTTTTAACCCATTAAATCCCAACTTTTGTATTTTATGAAATTCTGTAATTTTTTGCAAAAAATTATTATACATTTAAGGGTTAAGAATCCATATGAAGTAGAAAGAAAAAATCTATTTCTAATGGTAAGCTTACAATAAGCTGTCCTCAAATGAGGACGCTGGGATAAAGGGGTATAAAATCACGTTTTCAATCTGTCCTCAATTGAGGACACTGGGACAATGGGTGTTAGGTTTATATTTCGTAAATAAAGCATCTTCTTTGTAAGTAAAGATAAACAAGTACATTTTGTCAGTCTAGTTGAATGTTTTGAATTCTCATTTAATATTCTAGCTGAAAAAATGTAATTTATAAGCCAAATTTACTTTTTTTTTGCAATACCTTATGAATTTATTTTCTTTTATGATAAGAGCTGAGACATTCAATACAAAGAGTCACATTACATTTAGGGCAAGAGGTCCTTAGTTATGCTGTATATGTTTTGTTCAAACACCATTGTTGACTGTAGCGTTTTTCAATAACATGGTCTTTACCAAGGTCTTTACCATCATACCGAACATCAGTAAAACTTGTATATGAGTGGAAGGTACCACAAGGTCTTCCTACTAAGCCTTCCATGCAAGCCATCTTCAAGTGAGCTATAGAAATTGCCCTTTTGAAATCTAATAAACTCAGCTGTATGTTACCATGTCCTTGGTGCACCAATGCCCCGAATAGAAACAGAGTATTCCCTACCAACCAATCATGGTATCCTACAGTACCCATGCATTTGTTATAGTGGAAAATTGCATTTGGGTGAGGAGCGCTTCCTTTTGACTTTGATGACTTCACCCGACGCTGTACCTTTGCAAGGCATTCTAGTGTCGTAATTAGTTCCAACGTTCACATTTGTTATCTAGCCATTTTACCATCAGTACTACATCTTCACTAGTGTTAAACCTGTAGTCGTCATATGAGCCTCTTGTTTCTTTTTTTCATCCCATGAGCTGATTTCAATGTACAGTTCTTCAAACGAATTTCACAATGCTTGAAACCTAGTACTTCATAGGTGGACTAATAATTCATATTCAGTAAAATAATTATATCAAGCATTTTCAAAACAACTTTTGAACAAACAACTTTTGAACCCAGTGCTAAAGCATCATTCTGTTCTTGTTGGGGATTCTTACCTCGGTAAAGATCAAAATTATAACAGTAACCCAAGGTCCCACAAAGCGCCCAAAGTTGTTTCACCTGGATAAATTGTTTCAGTTAGTTATGCCCATGATTTCATCAACACTAATGCATTCCTAAAATGCTGCATTTTGAGTCAATGATTTCTAAAGCTTCGAAATCAAGCTTCTTACTTTGAATCCTTTTTCCCATTTATTATTTGATGCATCGGCATTATCACAGAAATGCACAATCTTCAAAATTAGAAATTTATTTATTTATATATATATATATATATATATATATATATATATATATATATATATATATATATATGTCATATCACATTACCGTGATTCATATACATATATCGAGCTACAATGTCCTTTAATATCTAATTCGCTCTACCTCGGAATTAATATATTTTCATATATGCTTAACCGAAGGGGAATTTTTTCTCGATAATAGATTTACCTGTACTTGGGCGCGAACGCAGGTACATTATAAATCCAGGAACGTCAGTGGAAGCTATACCACCCAACCACCGCGAGAGGCTTAAAGGTTTATGCCGTCTCTCACCTCAAATACTTTCTCGCGCTGAAGTATTCATTGGTTTGGAGACAACATCAACCCGCCTCAACTCCGGTAGTTAAGTAGCACTTTTGACAACACGTAGCATTTACATAAGTCATATCACATTACCGTGATTCATATACATATATCGAGCTACAACGTCCTTTAATATCTAATTCGCTCTACCTCGGAATTAATATAATGTACCTGCGTTCGCACCCAAGTACAGGTAAATCTATTATCAAGAAAAAATTCCCCTTCGGTTAAGCATATATGAAAATATATTAATTCCGAGGTAGAGCGAATTAGATATTAAAGGACATTGTAGCTCGATATAAAAGCGCTACTTAACTACCGGAGTTGAGGCGGGTTGATGTTGTCTCCAAACCAACGAATACTTCAGCACGAGAAAGTATTTGAGGTGAGAGACGGCATAAACCTTTAAGCCTCTCGCGGTGGTTGGGTGGTATAGCTTCCACTGACGTTCTTGGATTTATAATGTACCTGCGTTCGCGCCCAAGTACAGGTAAATCTATTATCGATAAAAATTCCAACTTCGGTTAGCTAAGAATAAATATATTAATTCCGAGGTAGAGCGATTAGATATTAAGACATTGTAGCTCGATATATATATATATATTATATATGTATTATGTTGAATTATCACATCGAACCGTGCTCCATTTATATATCAATTCAAGCTACAATGTCCTTTAATATCTAAATTCACTTTACCTCCCAAATGATATATTTTCATATATGTACCGAAGGGGAATTTTTTAATTGATAATAATTTCGTCCCCCCATGGGATCGAACCACCGTCCAAGTGGACGGGGACGAAATCAGGACGGTCAGTGACGCTATCCAATCAGCTGATTGGATAGCGTCACTGACCGTCCTGATTTCGTCCCCGTCCACTTGGACGGTGGTTCGATCCCATGGGGGGACGAAATTATTATCAATTAAAAAAATTCCCCTTCGGTACATATATGAAAATATATCATTTGGGAGGTAAGTGAATTTAGATATTAAAGGACATTTGTAGCTTGAATTGATATATGTATGTATGTATGATAATATAAAACACACACACACATATTTATATAGAGAGAGAGAGTTAGTTCTCCACAACTTTTTCGATAAATATTTTGAATAATGACAAAATAATATTTACCATGAATGGATATTTTCTTATTGACTGTGATCACAACAGAGATAAGATCGAATCAGACAAAAATCGAGGTAAATCAGTAAGTTCAAGTCCCGCATACTTTGACAGGTTTGAACATGATTTATATCACTTCATCCCAGCGTCCTCATTTGAGGACGCAATTTTCAAAGTCAATTATGAACAACTTCATTTGCTTTATAATACAAAATTTTTACTTAGAATGATTGGGTGATTAATTAATTTACTATACTTTATGAAATTTATTTCAAATTAATTGTTATAACTTGGAAAAAGATGCTTGAAATTATGATAGGATTAGAGAGAATTTCAGTGCAAGTTTGGATGTTCATAAAAGACCTATAAAATTCTTAATACATATAAAAAAAGCTTTCATGGGGTGTAATATGATATAATTTATGCATTCATTTATTCAAATGTAATGAATAGTTAAGAGAAAAGGATAAAAAAATTGTTGAAATGTGTGTCCTCAAATGAGGACGCTGGGATATAATGGGTTAATATCCAATTTGCTCTCCCTCAGAATTAATATATTTTCATTTATTTGATAATAATTTCGTCCTCTCGTGGATTCAAACCAGCGGACAGAGGAGAAATCAGGACTTCAGTGACATTACCGACTCGGCCAACAACGATTGGTAAATTCACTGATGTCCTGATTTCTCCTCTGTCCGCTGGTTCGAATCCATGATAGCGAAATTATTATCAATTAAAAATTTTCCTTCAGTTAACATATATGAAAATATATTAATTCCGAGGTAGAGTGAATTGAATATATACACACACACACACACACACACACACACACACATATATATATATATATATATATATATATATATATATATATATATATATATATATATATATATATATATACGCAATTTCTACCGACTCCTTAAGACAAAACCAGAGACACACCCAACAATGAAATAAGAATTCCACAACTGGACAGGATTAATAAGGTGACCCAGATCCTCGGAAAATCTAACCCAAATACCTTAGCCAAATCCCTGATTAACGTCCAACAAAAGACATCCCCCAAGGACACAGGCGTTTATGAAACCCCATGCCTGGGCTGTGACCAATCTTACATCGGATTTACAGGAAAATCACTTCCCCACTTATTAATACAGCACGAACGGTCAGTTAGGTATGGATAATAGAACTCAGCCATGTATAAGTCATGTATAAGTTATAGCAGCGAGCTATATATATATATATATATAGTATATATATATATATATATATATATATATATATATATATATATATATATATATATATATATATATATATATATATATATATTATATATATATATATATATATATATATATATATATATATATATATATATATATATATATATATATTATTATTAAAATTGACACACACTATCTTCATTATCAAAGAAACCCATCTGTATTTCTCAAATAAATGTCAATAGAGAATTCATTTTCGGTTGTAACAAACAATATCCATTCTAATCGATGAATCTTCTCGCCTCCCTTGGTCTTCTAAAGTCTCCCGCGACCATCACTAGCGTTTTCTTCTAATTACCCCACTAATTACCATGCTAGATATTATATTGCTGCACACCGATGGATGGAATGTATACACGCAATTCTACTCTGAAGTACGTGCATTCCCATGTCTTATGCTTGCGGCCTATTTGGCGCACTAATGTACGTATATATATATATATATATATATATATATATATATATATATATATATATATATATATATATATATATATATATATATATATAGTATGTATGTATAATTGAATCACGAAAGTTAGGAACGTGATAAATCCATAAATAAAGATATATGCCACGAAGGAAAAATAAACGAATGAGTAACTGCGAGACCTTTCGATGTTTCCACGTCCTTTACTGAGCAGAACTGACATACATGGGACAAAAGACAAAACAAGAAGATTCGTATAACTGACAGATAGGAATTATAAAGAGATTAGTACCTAGAATCCGACACACCTGGAAGATAAGTAACCTTCCCAAACAAGCATAAACAATGGGTGCGATTAAAAGTTTAAGATAAACATCTCAGATACAAGGAGAAGACAATTAAAGAATTATAGGTGACAGCTGTTCAGAATTTTGGTAAACAAAACCACTCTTCCAGGTGTGTCGGATTCTAGGTACTAATCTCTTTATAATTCCTATCTGTCAGTTATACGAATCTTCTTGATTTGTCTTTTGTCCCATGTATGTCAGTTCTGCTCAGTAAAGGACGTGGAAACGTCGAAAGGTCTCGCAGTTATTCATTCGTTTATTTTTCCTTCGTGGCATATATCTTTATATATATTATATATATATATATATATATATATATATATATATATATATATATATATATATACTATATATAAAAAGATATTGTTTTACGAGGTCGTTGAACACAGTTTCACATGGTCTACTGGGCACAAATGTCTTTGTGTACATGGATGATATATTGATTGCAACGACTCGATCGAGCATCACATGGAAGTGCCTAAGGAAGTTCTTTGGCGACTTAACTACCAGGGATGTGGAAAATTTCATGAAAAGGTGTACAGTGTGCAATGCTTGCAAACCCACAACTGTAATTTCTTGCAAGGGTCATCTCTGATACCAAGTTGGCCCTTTCCGAGGGTGTAAATGGGTATCTTGGGCAATTTTTGTGAATCAGGGTATGGCCTCAAATATTTATTGGTAGTAATAGATGAACTGACGAGGGCAGTGGAAATCTTTCCACTTATGAACAAAACAGCAGATGAAGTGGCTGTGGCCTTTTTCAATGGAATTATCTGCAGATACGGCTCACCAGAAGTTTTGTTGACTGATAATGGTAGGAAATTTGTAAATAGGACCTTAGAATGTCTGGCAGAAGTTATGGGAATACTGAAATTAACAAATATTCCATACAGTTCGGAAGCTAATGGGTTATGTAAACGATTAAACAGAAAAGTGCTCGAAGCTCTCAGGAAGACTATAGGAGGAAATGATAGGAACTTAGATAGTTAAATAGATACAGTTAGGTAGAACATAAATACTATGGACAGTGATTCTTTAAAATGTCTCCATTCGAAACATTATTTGGTTGCCAGGCGCGAGGCACTTTTGATTTATTCCCTATACTTTCTCGTGGGGAAGTTACAATTAACTCATTCATCTCGATAGCAAAGGAGAGACATGCTTATCTCAGCCGTAATTTCGAGGCTAAGACTCGAGAAATGGTGGGAAAAAGCATTGGGAAATCATTAGATGCTAGACTTGCTAATGGAGATAATGCATTCCTGAAATTTAATGTGAGACATAAATTAAATTATAAGTTAGGTTTAAAGTTTGAGGGTCCTTTTAGAGTCATTGATGAAAAGACAGATCGGTCTAGATTGGCGCATATATCAAAGATCAAGGAGACAGGCAAATGATAAAAGGGTGACTTTGCACTGTTTGCATATTTTTCTTCTAGGTTTTGCAAATGGATGAAGAAATGTGAAATACACAGACCTGTAGTTTTATACTTCAGTTACTCAATCTTATTTAACATAATGTTTTTACTTCTCTTTCTTTTACTATTTTCTTATTGTGCGCAACTGCAACGATTTGGCGTAAATATCTGGGATAATTGTTGGAATAATGGAGTAATTAGGGTGAAATATATAGAAAAATAACGAGGAGGTGAGAGATGTTATTATGATTTCTGGTGGTGATGATTTCTGGTGATTATGATTTCTAGTAGTGTTATATTTTTGGTGATGATCTTTAGCTTTATGAGCCAATGGGGTGATGATTGTGGTTTTGCGGTTTTCTGTTGAGGCAGTGTATCTTACAAGTTATATTCACCAGTGTTATTTGGGTGGTCTATGGTTGATATTTTCTGGTCAGGCGGTGTATTTATGAGAGTATATTCACCAGTGTTGATATTTCGTGGATTGTGGTTCTCTGAGGATTATTTCCTGCTTAGGTGGTTTTCTTGGTGTCATATATTTGGAGGTGTTTAGATGGCTTAAGATTTACCCAGAGGTGGGGTATTTCATTTTGGTGGTTATATAATGGAGGTGGAGATTTTTTGGTACCAGTTATAAATTGAGGATTTATTGAGGATTTTTGAGGATTAATGTGATTCTGTGGTATCAGTGAGGATTTATTGAGGATTCCCCAGTAAGAATTAATGCGGATTTGGGGTTAATTTGAGGTTAATAGTGACTTCTAAGCTTATGAGGCTAACTAGAGAGACGATTGTTACTGTTTAGGTATGTTTGGAATAAACAGGTTGTTTGGTGCTGACAATGTTGTGGTGTCTGGGATGAGACCATTGTTTATATTTACTTTTGGATCTGGATACTCAGAGGTTTTTACTTCTTTCGGGAATTTTGGATGCTGACAGTTCATTGTGAGGAATTTTAAAGGTTATTCATGAAATGCTACTTATTTGTTGTGGCGCAAACTATGTTTAGTAATGTGAGGATAGAGCTGAATTATTAATTTTTTATAGGAAATCTATAACTGGGATCAAGTGGTGTTTGTGGTTTTTTTTTTTTTTTACACAGATTTTTCTTCTGGATGACATTCTAGAGAGGTAGTAGAATTTACATTGAAATGTATAACATAAAATGAGTATCAAACATTAGTAGAAAGAACATTACGGGGTTTTGTTGGTGTACTTATCAGATAAGAGATTAATATTGTGACTGGTCAGTTATTGATCAATGGTTTTAGTGAGGAATTTCAGTCTTTAGTAATTAATTGTGAGGTTGGGCATATTAGTTTATGGCAGATTAGTGTGTGAAAGTAGGAATTTCTCTCTAGTAATACAAAAACTTTTCAGTATGTCAGTTAGAATTTGTTAATGACGAAACACGGACACGATGACTCTAGGGAATTGTCAAACTCATACTGAATGGTGACAAACGAAACAAACTTAGGATCTACTGTGCCAGATTTTTGGTCTTCACCATGTGGACTCGTCTCAAGATAATTTTGTGGGTCACAAGTGATCTACGATACTCATACGAGGCAAGTGCAGGAATCACTTGCATGGAAGTAGCGGAATATTTCAAGGTCGCCAACGAGGAGGCGGTTACAGTTCCTCCATTGGATTATGACGGATCTACAATTCATCAGCGAGGGTGTTTAGGATACACCTACAGGAGTATCATTTGGTGGTAAAAGTTCTGCCTATCCTCAACTAGAGGATAATGGAGAGGACTTTTTTTTTCGCAGAACGCTACACAGTTCCAGTGATTACCATCAGGCGAATATGATAGTCACTTAGTGTGACTCTGAAGAGTGGCCTCCTGCTGATTTTGGCTATTTAAGTGCCTTCTTCAGAGTTCTGCTATTCTTTGGATTATGGAGCTGAGCCAACGCCATCTTGAATTGAGAAGGCCTGAGAGACTCAAGCATGAGTCATCACCAGTCGTCCAAGTCTGGCCGTGCGTTTCCATTCACAATTTTGTATTTTTGTGGCATTTATCAGTTATTTGCAGAATGTATAATTTGTGTGTAAGTTAATTTGGTTTTACAGTCCTTTGCATCATCAGTATCCTCTAGACCTGGTTAATATGATTAAATATAAAGGGAAATCAGTGCAGAAACAGTAATGAGAACAAAAAAGTTTATTCGCAGAAATGAGTATATAATACATTTTTATACTTAGAAAGGAGGACAAGAGCACAAAAATGGTGACAAAAGATGCCTCTCTCCTTAGGAAAAGGTATAAGAGCTATATACAAAATAAATATTCACTATTATTTACAGCAATTGTTCCTCAGAATCTTATTTCTTCAGTGCATTCAGCTTTCTCTTTTTTGTTAAATTTTTGCAATTTTGAATGTTTTCATTACTTTTCTTACAATAATTGTTTAGTAGGGCATTGGAGGAAGCAAATATCAGCATTTTTAAAAAAAATTTTATGCTATGCCCAGCATCCCAATCATTTAGAGGTAAGAAAGCATCATTGTCAGAAAGGACAGTGAGTGAAATGTCCGTGGCCAAATTCCTTTGATACATTGATTTGATCAAATCAAGACACTGTGACAGTTTATTAATGGGTATATAGTTAAACAGAATTGCGTTTACTACAGATTCATGCGGATAAAGAAGCCTTCCTCTGCTTATACCCTGAATGTAACTGCTATTGTCTGGTAAGCTATCTTTTGTTTCTTTGCAAGTAAGTAAGTCTTTACAGGAGCTACACTTAAATTTTTTCACAACAGCATACACACAATAGCCAGCAAGGTATGTTATAACAGGGAAAAGATCCATACATTTATCAATATCATCTTGACTGACTTCAATATAAAAAACATCGTTATTTCCGGACTCCTGACAAAATATGAAAGTTGCAAGTACTGTGTTATCATTTAAAGTCATCAGCAATGATTGATAATGTATTTTATAATCATTTGTGTTAATAAACTGTTGTTTCTCATCATAACTTCTGCGCTGATTTTCCACCACTATGCAGCATATTTAATCATATTAACCAGGTTTAGAGGATTATGATGTTGTTAAAGACTGTGAAATATAATTATCTAACATAGCAATTAGGTACTCTAGATAAAAAGTAATAAATAACACCAAAAATACAGAACTGGGAATAGTAACTCGTGGCCAGGATAGGACGACTGGTGATGACTCATCGCTGTGTTTTGAGTGATCGCACAGGCCTTGTCAATTCAAGATGGCGTTGGCTGAGCTGCTGGTTCTTCGTTATCCTGTTTTTAATTCGCCTACCAACAAGAGGAATCACACTTTCATCAACTAGTGAGAACACGGTATGGGTTCTTTACTTGCAAAGTGTCGGAAGCTGGAGAAGCATTATAGAAAAAAGGAGAAAGCAAAGTTGGATCTTGAATTTTTGCAATACTGTCAAAACAATAACGTTGTTCCTGTTAAGTTCAAAGTATATAGGTCATCTTTATATCATTCTCAGTTTTATAAAGATGCCACTCAACATCAGCTTTCCTATGAAATTACCTGTAAACAGAAAGTGTGTGATGGGTACAAAAATACTATTACGGCCTTGCGTGCAGATGTACTTGGATAATTTTCCATTAGTGATAGTTTATTTTTATTAAACTGTTTAACAAGGGTATTCAAGATTTTATTACTGAAACGCAAAACAGACATCACAGGAAACTATCTAATTTAGGTATTATTTTACCAAACTTCTGTAAAGAGCGTAAGACTTTTTAACTTTTCCAGTTATACGCTTTCCAAACGTGAAGAGTTTCTCCTGTCCCTTGGGTTAGATTTCTGCCTCCCTAATTACAAACCCAACTATTGTCAGTTTTTTCTCCCGCTTGAGAGCATTTTCCAACGCTTAAGATATCTTCCTTTGGGCGCCAATCTCAGCCATTTAAAAAATGAGTTAGTTTCTTTACCACAAAATACTTTCCTGAAACTCAGAACTCAATGGGCACTTTTTAAGAAAGCTGATCTTGATCTCCTAAAAACTCTCTCAAAAAGAGACGATATTATCATCTTGAGGCCAGATAAGGGAAGGGGAACTGTTATCCTCAATAGAGTAGACTATGTTAATAAGATGAAAGAGATTTTAAATGATTATACTAAGTTTCAAAAGATTGGTACTCCCGATTACCAGAATATCTTCAAGACTGAGGATAAAATAAATAGATTTCTTTGTACCCTAAAGAACGATCGCGTCATCAAAGAAGACACCTAAGAGGAGCTTTTTTGCACTGGGTCCTCCTATAGTATTCTTTCTTTACAGGCTTCCAAAAATTCATAATCCCAATGTTCCCCTTCGGCCTATCTTGGCCTCATACAAAACTCCTAATTACCAACTAGTTAAGTACCTCGTCCCCTAATTGGAACCTCTGACTAAGAATAAATATACTCTGCCAAACTCTAACAAATTTAAAGACTTAATTTTACCTCAAGTCCCCAACTTATTTATGGCCAGCCTTGATGTTGAGTCTCCATATATTAACGTGCCTGTCAAG
>NC_061088.1:46691646-46744146 GCF_015104395.2 Macrobrachium nipponense | reverse complement strand
AGGAAAGACAGCATGAAAGCACAAAACAAGACAAAAAAGAGTCACAGGAGTTTGCCGCAAAGTGATTAGCACTGCAAAAACTTCTGGTAATAGGGCCAGCTTCCTCAGGAATGACCAGAACAAAATTGAACTATTTGCATATTTGACAGACACAATCATTTCATCTCAAGCATATGATACAACATGTATTATTGTCACCAAATGGGATGTTGCACTTTGTAGCAAAACTGAACAGGACACTGACGACCTTCAAGGCTGCACTCATGAAGAGGCAGATACTAAAGTGCTTTTGCATAGCATGTCTAGCATGGAAAAAACTGGTTTGTACAAACTATGGATTCAATTCGGATGAGGAAGAGACATGAGATGGATACATATCCAGGAAATTGCAGCAGCCAATGGACCAAAAGCCTCAGCCCTTCTTTCATGGAAAGGGGAAAAGTCTGCGTGGGAAACATGGACTGTGTTTCAATGTGCCACACCCATCTTTACCAAACTAAGTTCAACACCACCAGCTGTAGAAGATGAAGACCTGCAAATCATTAAAGAGTTCATGGTGTTAGTACACGACAGAAGCTGTTCATATCAAGATGTAAATGAGGCGAGACTTCATCTCTTTGCAAGGAAGCAAAGAGCTTATGATTGCATTCCCCCTAGAAGGGCTGCTCTTAGAGAGCATTACAAGAGATCTGCCTTTCAAACAGGGCGCATTTGGAGCCAATCTTTGGTATATCATCCTGTTTTGCCCAGTCTAAGACACAAAGGAGGGCAACAGATTGATGGTGCCTGGCTTCTGTATTGAACAGATTTGCCAGTAGCAGCAACATCTTGCCAAGAATTGAATAAGTGTGGCTACAAGAAGGAATGCTGTGGCTTGTGCAAATGCTACAAGTCTGGACTTAGCTGCACAGCTCTCTGCAGCTGCACTTGCTAAAACTGATTGATACACGAAACATATTGGCATCTATTAAGAACTATATACATTTATATCTTTGGCGGCCATTTTGGAAATATGATGGACATATTAGAAAGATGGGTTCAGTTCATCTCTTAATGATAATGACAGCAAGAATGCCAAATATAAATTCACAATCATTATGTAAACAGTATGCAACTGTTTTAGGCTTATGTAATGAAAATATTTGAAATATAGAACAAATTTGCCACCATTTTTGAAAAGTGTCAGCTATATTGGAAATAGCCATATACTGAAGTGGCCGGAGGTTGACCTTGATTTATGAGGAAAATAAGAGTTCTCATGCCAAGTCTGTTGCTTTTATCGCCTTTGCACTTTTTTCCCACTACCCGGCTCCACTACTATGAGACCTTCATTTAGTCGTTACAACAGGTAAGCTGCTGAAGTTTTATTTGTGCACTGTTTATTTGTAAATCAATTATAAAAATGGAAACAAATTAGCAAAACCTTATAAATGGAAATAATTTTCATACAAATAATTATGAACCCTACATATGGTACTTATTTCGGGAAAAAAAGCAGATTACCAGTTACAATTGAAAAAAAGACCAAAACAATCCATCTTAAAAAATCTAAATCCGTTTGTTGAAAGCTTCTAGTTTGTCCTTTTTTGATATATCCCCTTTGCTGTTGGAAGGTGACAGTATTATCCAATAGCGGAATATTACGGTCGAATAAAGGTGTGATGGGCAGCCAACCGATATACAGCTATTGTGCTCTGGATAGTTCTATTCAGTCTCTCCATCTCACACGTGCACTCACCCAACGACGTTGAATTTCTGTCTATCTGTTTCCCTCCCTCACATCAAACAAACAGGACACATAAAATGTATGGCAATCTTTATTCCTAGTGCGCTAAAGGTTTCAGTTTTCAGTCCAATAATAACTCTTCTCCAACACTGTTAGAATTACCTTCGTTAAAAACCAATTTAAATTTCTAGCAAGGTTTGGCCGGATGAAAAATGCAGGGAGGGAAGAGAGGAGAGTAGAGGCAAAGGTGTCTGGGAGAAAATGAGGGAAGGAGGGTAGAGATAAAGGGAAGGGGAAGAAGTAGGCGAAATGAAATCCAAATTAAAATGTTGGCCTGTGAATGATGGGAGATAAGGGAGGTAGGAGTGTACAGTTGCGGAGCAAAGAAGAGAAATATTGGATAGTAGGGATAAGGGGAGGTGGAGGAAAGACGATGGAGGACAGGAAGGTTAGGAGGATGGAAGCAAAAAAAGACAGAACAAATCCTGAATGATATGAAGGTTATGGCAGATTGGGAGTGGGTTAGAAGATATAGGAGGAGAGATGGTGAACGATAGAGCAAGAGGAGGATAAGAGGAAAAGGAGCAGCATCAGCGGGAAAGAAAGAAAGAAGAAATGAAGAAAACGCAGAAAAAATAATATTAAATAAAGTGGATTTTGATAAAAGGGTTGGGGACGATATATAGGTTTGTTTCAAGATGACAATGGTAAAAGGTAGGGGTGGAAAAGGAGTACTTTGAGCTGTTGTGCTGAAAGACAATATGTACTAGATATTTTTTTATAGAAGCCACAGAGAGAGAGAGAGAGAGAGAGAGAGAGAGAGAGAGATTGTATAAAAAATAATTGGTACGAAGTGAAAAGCTAGCTCGAGAGAGTTCAATATAGCTACCATTAACTAATATACTTTTGCAATGTATTCATAATTTGGAATTTTCATTAATGCATTCTGTTTTGGGGGGACTT
Organism: Macrobrachium nipponense; assembly: GCF_015104395.2. Taxonomy (NCBI): domain Eukaryota; kingdom Metazoa; phylum Arthropoda; class Malacostraca; order Decapoda; family Palaemonidae; genus Macrobrachium; species Macrobrachium nipponense. The sequence goes on along the minus strand of NC_061088.1, from coordinate 46,741,457 downwards.
ATTCCATTTTTCATCGATGACAGTTAAATGATACTTTTAAAAAAATCATTCATCATGTGATAAATATAATGATATTGAATGTTGTAAAGACAGAGGCACAAATGCTTTTGCGTGAAATGTCTGATAAAAAAAGGAGCACATTTTGCCTGACGAGAAAATACGCCACGTGTTGGAAAAATATACAATATAATACAAAATGATATTGCAGGACCATTAACGTTCAAGTGGATTATGCAAGTAAAAACGAATGTTATATTGTGCATAGTATATTCATAAGGTAAAATTACAGGTGTAGTTAAAATTCTTTTACTTAGTCTAATTTCAACGTAAAATTAATTCCATAATTCAAAAGTCACTTGTATGCAAAGCCATTCATTCCAGAGGGAAAAGTCACACACACACACACACACACACACACACACACACACACATTATTGCATGCGTCACTTAATGACACCTGCATTTTCTACTTATTTTCAATTTCTTTAACGAAAGAACGACTTGAGTAAAAAGGGAGCAGCAAAGTTTTGTTTTGCAGTTCAAATTCAGGAGTTTGCCAAGAGATGTTTTTTTTATCTTCAGACAGGAGCGGCACAAATAGTGCCAGGGAAAATTAGCTTGTATTCGTCTAGTTGTCAAATAAATCATAAACACTTCCAGAATCTCGCCCGTGATGGGAACAGCAACCAAATGTTAGTGTCACAATAAATCAGATTAGATTTGTCTTGCTTCCCAAATAGTTCGCACCTTTTCCAGCTTTCAAAATTCTTCTCTACAGTCATAGCGAATACATTAAGGCATCCTCGAAAATTCCTTCAGGATTCTCGAACTAGCATTAGAGCAGATCGCGCCACCTTTGAGAGCACCTGCGTCACCCTTAATAATATTCTTCGGGCGAGACCCAGAAGCTGACCATCCCCATAGACTACTGTTAAATTCCCTGTCCAATTTTGAATAATCACCTTTAACTGCCTTTAGCTGTCATTAGTGCCTCACGCCACCCAGCTAGCAGGCCACGTCGTTTGGTCACAACCAATGGGAAAAAGGGGCATATTCAATTTTCACACCACTCCTCATATCATCATGCCCAATTCCTTTTGAGTCACGATACCCTCATTAACACCTCCAATCCGGTTGCTGACCCCTTCGACCCACCTGCGGGTCATTTAAGGTATGACCTCACCCTTGCCTTTCACGTCTAGTAATTCCACCCATTCCATCCTTTATCTCACTTGCAAGTCCTTCTTTCCTTATAGACAATGAAGACATAAATATCTGTCGAAATAGTGTTCTCTTCCAGCACTACCTGAGGATTTAGAGGGTCCTTCGTTGAGGACAAGACAACAGATGTCACCAATCAGAATATACCCAAGATGGCAGCCACATATGGGGATATAAACGCTTTAGTGTGCCTTAAAAATGAGTAACACAGAAGTAGTAATGCAGGAAGTTGTTAGTAGCGCAGTACTAAGTCATGATATCCTATGTCTGTAGGAATCTCTGAACCTGGCTGTCCATAAAAAGTTAAGAAAGACTCCTCTTGCCTAATGCTTTGGCTTAAGCAGAAGCATATGAGCCTTTCCATTCTAGACTCAGGCTCCAAACGAAGTTCCACACAAAGCTTGACAACATACCATTCATCACATCCTTTGTGCGACCAGCCATTCTAGTCACACCTTACCTACTCCCTTCATTGGTAGTATGGAGATATGAGTTTCTTCAATGACTATTTCTGGATCATTCTACAATGAGCATCTGTAAATCCAATTCCAATTCCTAACAACCTACTCCATTCCCATTCCTAGGTCCTCAATTTCACATTTGAATTTTGTCTCTAAGAGTCCATTCCAGTGAACAGTGACCTATTATTGTAGTGGTATAAACATTCGTGTTACTAAGTAATGTGATATAGTCATATTCTTGATTAGTGATTTTGTTGTATTTGGCAAAAAACTACTGAGTAGTTATTTGCTTGAAACATAGTGCAGAATTTAGAACGTTTTCCTTTGCACTTGTGCCTCAAGTAAAGTACCTTCTTCCAACATCTTATCTTTAAAAGCCATTATAACTTTAACTGTCTTGCAGATTTACCGGTAGTGCTGTTGTGTGTGCCTGTGTCAAGCAATGGATTTATTAGACACAATTGCTAAAATGTATCATATTTTCCTAGTGATCATAAATATTCTATAGAGTGGTGCATTGCTCCCTGCTATTCTGTGTTAGATATGTCAAAGGATATCCTACTTAGTTTAACTGTGTTAAGTTTAGAAACTAATTCTAGTTCATTTTAGTTACATCATTTCATACCAGGAGGGGTACTAGTTAGTATTTGTAACCTTTTAACATAAAAGACAGTGGAAATGGGTTCTATAGAAACCCCAGTAATGTCTTGCAATACGTACTTTTTACTTCTGTTTGCTACCCTCTTTTGTTGGTTCTACAGTCATTGATTATGTGGTCCTGTTGCAAAGGTATCCAAATTGAGTCAAGTCATTGCAAATCTTAAACCTTGGACCCAACCAGACCGGGCCTGGCACACGACAACATAAATATATATATATATATATATATATATATATATATATATATATATATATATATATATATATATATATATATATTGTGACGAAGTGCCAGGTATCTGATTACTACACTTACCAATCGTAAATTAGTTACCTCACAACAGCCAGACACCGGAGCCTTCATCACAGATAAAATACAACTGAATACTCTAAAGGCAACAGTGAACCCTTAAAAACTTTTAAATCAGACTAAGTTCATTGAAAACAGGTATGAGGTAATCTTATATATATGTAATTAAATTAATTAAAGGGCATCACTCCATCAACAGCTTTAAAAGTTTTAGTATTTCTCTGGTTCTAAAAGTCTAAGTATTTCCTTGTTTCTAACTCATTTCAACAAAGCTGAAGGAAAACCGTTCATTTACCACTGTATTTCAACTAAATAAAATTAAATATATTAGTGAAAAATAAGACACTTATGAAAATTTTAAATACAAAAATTTATTATTAAACTCAAAATTTATAAGTAAAATTCACAGTCTCAGGGAAATATATTGTTACTTGAAAATAACACAAAGTTTAATTAATTCTTGAATTAATCATTAAGTAGAATTAAATAAATAATTGATTTATCACAAATATCCAGCAAACCCTTAAAATCAAGAAATTGAATTACTCAAGCAAAACTCAGTGTTAAATGTTAGACAACAATAAAAACTTAGTAAATGCAAAGTAATTCATAAGTGGTAAACTCAATTAAATATGCAATGATTAATTAATGAAAAGAATTAAGGTTAGTCAAATTGTAAATGTAAACACAGAATAATGTGGCAAATACTGAAATTGCAAAAACACTAAGAAATCATTAATCACACTGAATATATTTATATATAAACACACACACACAAACACACACACGCACACACACACACACACACACACACACACATATATATATATATATATATATATATATATATATATATATATATATATATATATATATAATATCAGTGCAAGGGTGGACCAGGGAAACCATATAGTTCCAACGTATTTCTTTATTTCCGACTTTTCGTAATAATTTTTGTTATTACATCATCAGGGATCTGTAGAATAATGAATAAATTACTAAAAAATTTACTGTAAAAACTATAAATTTCATAAGAAAATTAAAATTCAATACATTACAGCTAAAAAAAAACACACACACAAGCAAACAAACAAAAGAACCAAAGGCTGCTGACCAACCTTACATTGAAAGAGCAAAAGACAGAATGCTTACAAAGAAAGTTAACTCAGGTAAGGCTGAGTAGAGGAGGTTTGGGTATTTAACTATGGGACTAGTTTTTTAATAAACAACGACTCAGGCACAGGCAGTTCGTGAGGATTAGCTGTTTGGCTTACTATGCTAAAATCACTTCTTTCAATGTAAGTTTTACAGATTTTGGTATGAGCTCTGATATTAGAATGTTCTGGATTGGAGTGCCTACAACCAGTGCGAAAGCTAATTCCCTGATGGGAGTCTATTCTGACCCTCAGTAACCTCCTCGTGGATCCGACATATGTCCCTGAGTTACACTTAGGGCAAGTGTACTCATACACCACATTAGAGGACAAAACAGGCTTAATCGATCCTTGTGGTTAAAAAAAGAACCAATTGTTAACGGATTTTTGGGAATTAATTTTAAATTTATCGCACCATAGTGATTATTGATAATTTGTAAAAAACGTTTTCTAAAAGAATCATCGTATAAAAAAGGAAATTTGGCGCAAACGTTTAACTTGGGTACTGTTGGAGGTTTCATGACATAAGTGAATTGTTTAAGAAATATGCGGATTATTTTTTTTAAATAAGCTACGCCGGAAGTAGTTATTCATAAAATATTCGGAGAGAAAATTAATTTCCTGGTGAAGGAATGCCAGTTCGATGTAATAATAATAAAAAAAGAAAACCCTATGGAGGAGAGAAAATACAGAGTTAAGTTTAAAATTGTGAAAACAAGAGCTGTAGTAGTTGCATCCTAAACCAGTAAACGCCTTTCTCCTAAAGACAGAAGTATTAAAAGAATCATCATTTCTGGTAAAAAAGGTAATTGATTGTTCACGTCTATTTCTACAGTAAAACCAATGTTATCATGTAAAGAATTGGCAAATGCTAAGAACGGGTCGATATCAAAATCATTTTTAAATAGGTATATTGATGACACTTTCGCCCTAACATAAAAAGCGGGTGAAACCTAAGGGGACATTCATCTAATATGCGCTCTTCCAGCGAGCACATGAAGATGTTGGCAAACGTTGGACCCAAAGGGGATCCCATGGCTACACCCCCAGTTTGTTTAAAAAGCTTGTCATAAAAAATAAAGGCAGTTTCCCGCACTGCCAGCTCTATGAAAGTCTTAAAAAGCGTTCGATTAAAATTGTTAAAAACAGTATCTGGTTCAGGAAACTTTTTATGATAATATCTATGGTTTCCTCCACAGGGACATTAGTAAAAAGCGATTCTACATCTAAACTCCGAATATTTTATGAATAAATACTTCCAGCGTAGCTTATTTAAAAAAAATAATCCGTATATTTCTTAACAAACAATTCACGAATTATCAATAATCACTATGGTGCGATAAATTTAAAATTAATTCCCAAAAATCCGTTAACAATTGGTTCTTTTTTTAACCACAAGGATCGATTAAGCCTGTTTTGTCCTCTAATGTGGTGTATGAGTACACTTGCCCTAAGTGTAACTCAGGGACATATGTCGGATCCACGAGGAGGTTACTGAGGGTCAGAATCGACTCCCATCAGGAATTAGCTTTCGTACTGGTTCTAGGCTCTCCAATCCAGAATATTATAATATCAGAGCTCTTTTGTTTGTTTGCTTGTGTGTGTGTTTTTTTAGCTGTAATGTATTGAATTTTAATTTTCTTATGAAATATTTAGTTTTTACCGTAAATTTTTCAATATTCCAATTCTATGTGTGATAACATTAGGTTTACTGTGGAAAAAGAAGTGAACAATCAATTACCTTTTTTAGACGTTATTGTTACCAGAAATGATGATTCTTTTAATACTTCTGTCTTTAGGAAAAAGACGTTTTCTGGTTTAGGATGCAACTACTACAGCTCCTGCTTTTACAGTTTTAGACTTAACTCTGTATTTACTCTCCTCCACAGGGCTTTTTCATTACATCGAACTGGCATTCCTTTCACCAGGATATTAATTTTCTCTCTGAATATTTTATGAATAACTGCTTCCCGCGTAGCCTCTTTTTTTTTTAACGACTCTATATATTTCTTAATAAACAATTCACTGATGTCATGACAACTCCAGCAGTACCCAAGTTAAACGCTTACGCCAAATTTCCCTTTTTACAAGATGATTCTTTTGAAAACGTTTTTTTTACAAATTATCAATAATCACTATGGTGCGATCAATTTAAAATTAATGCCCCAAAATCTGTTAACAATTGTGCTGTATGAGTATACTTGCCCTGAGTGTAACTCAGGGACATAGGTCGGATCCACGATGAGGTTACTGAGGGTCAGAATCGACTCCCATGTCCCATCGGGGAATCAGTTTTCATACTGATTGTAATCTCTCCAACCCACAACATTCTAATACCAGAGCTCATTCCAAAATCTGTAAAACTTACCACGAAAGATGTGCTGTTAGTATAATAGGTCAAACAGCTAATCCTCACGAACTGCCTATACTCGAGTCATTGTTTATTAGACTAGTTAAATATCCAAACCTCCTCTACTCAACTTTACCCGAGTTAACTTTCTTTGTAAGCATTCTTTCTTATTACATTTTTTAAAAGGAACACTGTATACAGTATTGTTTGAGTTCGGAGGCTATTCTCAATTAGTTTATCCTTCAAAATATCATTATATTTAAATACTAAGTTAATATCAAAAGGTTTTAAAATAGGTACAATAGGAATGAAATTAGGATGTAATGGTATACAGAAAACATTCTTAAATTCTTTGATGATACTGATTGGGTTAGAATAAGTCTTTTTTGCTTTATTTCTACAAAGTTCCAAAAAATATGGAGGGTAACTGAATGAATGCAAACATGTTTTTTTTTTTTCATTTACGTACTTATGATTGACTCACAACAAATCACTATGCAAATTAATATTACAATGGGACGTGAATAAAGCTACTGTGCCAATTCAACTAAACAATTTAGAAGCTTGTAAGACAATTCAAAAGGATTAAACAATGAATTGGATAACCCGGAGATGACAGCTACCAATACTATGTGCGGGTCGACAGAAAAGATTCCCAGCGAGAATGAATATCGAATTTAATACTCTCCCGTCGGTTTAACAGTTAAAACTGGTTATCACTGTACTTTCCTAGCTAATTCCAAGCCACTAGCGACATATGGTCCCGCAAATAGCATGCACTAATGAGAACACAGCTAAAATATATGTGCAAGTGGCAATAAGGCTTCTCTCTGAGGAAATTAATGAATATGTAAGAGTGTGAGGATAAGACCGGGTCATTCCAGTGTTCTGAACACTTGGGAATTAAAAATGTAAATGAAAATACTAAAATAAAGTACTTACGATTGGATACTGCTGTCCATGAGGGCCAAAGGGTAAATGCTTATGGTAGTAGGCCTAGGTATACATGTGAAGCTAATTTGAATTAATTTCTATTAAGAAGAAATGAATAGCTATAGAAAGATCAACCTAAGAAAACTAATGCAAGTAAGCCTTTCTTAATTATTCGTCAGTTTTGACTCCCACAGCTTTCCAACGAGTCCAAATGAAACAGGATGACATGCAAGGAATTCGATAAAAAATAAGACTGAATTATATTCGTTTGATTTTTTTATGATTGCTATTTGACTTTGAATAGCTATGTCTGAGTTAATTATGTTAAGCAATAATGAAAAGGATAAGAAGATTTCAAAAAAAATTATAGAAAAACCAAGAGCTTTACACAAGAATTGCTCGTAACCTAGAATGTTTTCTTTCACAGTTAAATAAAAAACACAAATTCTTTAAAATTATTTATTCGTATGAAAATTAAGATTACGAAATGGCATAGATACAACTCCGATGGCTGAAGTCCTGTTCCCAATCGCTAATCATAAATTGATAACTACTGCTTGTGGTGGAATGACCTTCACTCATGGACATTTTTGAAAACAAATGGATTCTGAAAACAACAACAATAGACTATCATTATCGAGTCCAACAATATTTAATAAAATAAAGACTATCCTCATGTAAAGAATTGTGTATACCATTGACCAACTTGACACGGAAATTACCTAAATCAGCTGCGTGAAAGAACCAGAAATTGAATCAGTGTCTTCCACTAAACCACTGTCCTCCATAACAATTAGCAACTGCCTAAAAATCAAAGAGCAATTACACAAATGGTAATAACAAAGTTCCCAAAATTATACACCTTTATGGATAGCAATATCAAAACAAGAATCCATAGAAAATTTTAAGGTTCTGAAAGCGTGGTAATAATTAAGACTAATTAAAAAAAACCCTAACCTAAGATTTACCATACGCCACAAATCGTGGGAAACTTACTGGGCAGGAAAGGTTCAGCCATTAACTCCATAGAAGTGTTGATGACGTAGGCTTCAAAGACGACGACGGAAGAGGCAGAGACAGGTGGGCCGGCAAGAATACGTTACACAGTTAATGTAAATGCTTCTTCAATACACAAAGCATTCTCTCACGAGGGAGTAGAGTTCACCAGTTACCTTCAAATGTTATCCAGTGGTTCTAAGTTGGAGGCTGAGCTTGAACTGCTTTTCCTTCTTCGTGGCGGGTCGAGGTAGACATGCTTTTCTCCTCCAAGAATCGCGAAATGCAAAGGCCGTCAACCTTCCATAAAATAATATCAAGGATGAGGAGGATGAACTGTAACAGGTAAAAGAGCCAGCAAAGCCAACTAGGTGTTACGCAATCCTTTAAACTCCCATGTTCCTTTCAGAATTTGTTTAGTATTGCACGGGGGTTTAAAGGACTACTTTAATATGCAAATAATAAAGAAATAAATTTTCTATAAAATCTTAAATAGAAGAAAGGCGAACATGGCTAATAAAACAAGAATAACGGGAATAATCAAATAAGCAGATTATATATAAATATATATATATATATATATATATATATATAATATTTATATTATATATATTATATATATATAGATATTAGAGAAGATATATCTAGACATACATATATAAAATATATGTATAATATAATATATCACTAATATATATATATAATATTATATATATTATATATAGATCTATATATATAATATATATATATATATATATATATATAATATATATATATATATATATATAATTTTCTATAAAATCTTAAATAGAAGAAAGGCGAACATGGCTCATAAAACAAGAATAACAGGTAATCAATCATAAACAGATTATATTATATATATATATATATATATATATATATATATATATAATCAAATAAAGCGGATTAATATTTTATATGTATATATATATATATATATATATAATATATATATATATATATATATTATATATATATATATATATATATATATATATATATATATATATATATATTTAATTATATATGTATATATCTATATATATATTATATATATATATATATATATATATATACATATATAATTAAATATATATATATATATATATATATATATATATATATATATTAATATAATAATCGATTTGAAAATAAAAAAAAAAAAAAAAAAAAAATTCATTGATATTACGTATCCGAGAGAGTATGCTGCTGAAAATAGACCTAGGCTAATTATGTGGGAAAATCAGAAGTCTAATTTAGTCCCACTAAATGTGTCATGCAAATTATTTTATTGATCAAAGGACAAAATTAATTTAATCAAACATCGTTTTCAAAGAATGTTAATGCCTTGATGTATTATTTATCGGCTGTAGGAGACGAAATGACAACAATCCAGTGCAGTACAATACGTTGAGTCAAGACTCAAGCGGCAGCAAAGCCAATTTCAAAATCTTCGGTATGCTGTCACAAAGCTAGAGTTGAGAATAAAATTAGGAATCGTGGACCCATCGGTATATATTTTCCTTACCTTGCAAAATAATTATCTTTAATACGTTGAATAAGTCTTCTCAATTATTCTAATGTAATTTATTTCAAGTATAGCTCCTTTGAAAGGAGACGTTATTTATTGTTAAGTAAATAATCTGACACCTGCATATGGCAATATTTCCATAACGAACAATGAATTAACAAACTACCCCAATTATTCGTTGGCTGTCTGTACATCTCATGTGGAACAACTGGTGGCAACAGACGTACCAGATCACCTTGAATCTCCAGCGTACATCAGTGGACGATTGTTCACAACTGCCTCAGCCTCCTTGATGAGTGTACAAAGCTGTTCCTCACGGAAGATATTGCTTTGTAAAGAGGCTTCCAGGCTGCTCTTCACGGCCCCTATCAGCCTCTCAATAAAGCATCCCTTCCAGGGATACCGAGAAGTTTGCAAGGTCCAGTGGATCCCCCCTCTCCAGAGGAAATGTTGCGTGACGTCCTTGTTGTATACCTTGCTAAAGAAGGTGCTGGCAGCGAGGAAGGTGCCCCGTGTGTGGTGGCAAATCTCCAGAGTAATAGTGCAAACGTTTCTGCATCCCGGCTATTACAGAAATCTAAGTAAGAGCTAGCAATACAAATAATGATAAGGAGGAAGCCTACTCCTCCCTTGATGCATATGGGCCCGGTGTGGTCAACACAAACTTGGTGAGCGTGCTTGCCAGACACGTTCGATCACTCGGGAGGGATGGAGGCGGCAGAAAGCTAAGAAGAGGTCTGAAGGCTAGCACGCACTCTCTGCACCCTCCTACTATGTGTTTAGCCCTGGTCTATAGCCCTGGGGTAGAACATTCCTTTCGAAATACAGTGATTAATTCATTGACCCACAACACATGATAATTTCATGAAGGTGCCTGAGGTAAAATTAGACTAACATTCCCTTAAAAGGCAACAGAAACAGTTCAGTTTTTTATCCTATGATATTCCTTAATTTACTACGGGTATAGACTACCGTATTTCTTATAACTAACCCTAACTGAGTAATAAAATTGGTAATGTGGGCGGGCACTAAGACTCCATTCTCTAAGTGGTCACACACTGTAGGAAAGTGGTGCCAATGTTCCATATAAACAAGTTTGCACAAATGGATCCGCTTCGCGCCATGCACATTTCAAAATATTTTTCATTAACCTAACTAGATACACAAAATCAACATTACTCCCGCTGAGATCCCATTGTTTGGCAGGCAGAGACAGTTTCCCTTCCTCCTGCTACTTCTGAAAGGGTGCAGAAACATGAAAATGGTTTTGGCTCGACGATTTAGTGAGGTCCAATGGTGGTTCAGCTTAACCTATATCGTGAAGAAAGGCTGGCCCCTAGTGCCACAGAAGGTTGTTGCTTAGCTCCTTCAGTGTGGAACCTCGGGTCCGGATGTTGGCCAGATTGTTGGAGGTGGGCATGTACCTGAGCACAACTTCACACTCCTGCAAAAAATAAAACCTCCCCCATCCTGCTAGACATGGCGTATTTATTTTCGCCCTTGATCTGATCATTAAATACTACCATATCTCTTGCTCCCAAATCAGTCTGAGAAACCCTCTGGTAGGTTGCAAAGCATTCGGGATTTGGTTTAGACTGTTTCACACTCAAGCTTAATTGAGTAGTGACAATGCAGGAGCGATCATCATTGGGCTCCGACTCTTGTAGAGCTGTACTCGTTTGGCAACCTTCATCTTTTTTGTTTACATTCAACTTCATTCACCCACTTACCTCTCGTTCTGTACTCGTGAACTGCTCATGCAAGGTAACACTGATATCACCTACATCTGTTTCAGATTCAACTATCTGATGAACACAGTGTTTGGACAGTCGACGTGTTTATCCCCTGCAACGTCTACTGAGGTGCCCTCCTATATGATGCAACCCCGTTATGAGTAGTGAACAGACTAATTCCCAATTTTTCCCATCCCATTGACGAAAAAGTTAAAATAATCAGCCCTTATTAGCATATTAACATGTTGTAATACATCTCCCTCTAAATTGGCCATCTTGTACCCATTGTCTTGCAAAAACTGACTTATGTTATTCAAACCTACATTGCAAATAGGTGTATCTACATCATCATGAACAACGAGCTTAGTTCTTACAACCATTTTACCCATATATCCTACAAGCTACAACATCAAATTCCCCACTCACTGTTGGTGAGCCAAAAGGTGTGATATTCAGTGCAACCTTTTGAACAACCAACAACTTGAGCTTCCATGCCAATCAACTAGAAATGAAACTCCGCTCACTCTCATACAAAATGGCTCTCATGGTGGGGAGTAAGATGGCAGGTAATTCAGCAGAAGGCTTGTTCTTTAAAGCTTTCTCATTTACATAAGGTTTCTTCTCACCCCTAGACAGTTTCTCATGATTTACCTTCTGTTCTACATTGAATCGACTGACAAATGGGTTCAATTCAGGTTCCTAATGGGTATTTTTGTGACATGAGTAGGAGATTGCTCACGAGTTGGGAAAATGGAGTTTGGCAGAGGATAAAACTGAACTGAACTTGTCGTTGCTCCCATTTTTACATATGAGGCTGTGATGCCATCCCTTGCACAGCTTGCAGTTTCTCTTTTTACTGCATTGTTTGCTAAAATGTTCCGGTGCCAGATAATTAAAGTATTTACAATTCAACAGTAATTGGTGTTTCTCCGCTGTTGCGTTTGGATGTTCAGTGCAACTGAAGGCAGAATGATCACTGTTGTAAAATGGGCACAACACTCTTTGAAAGGCACTAGATCCTATGACCTTTGGTTGAGAGGGTCGTGATAGTTCTTCCCCCTTCTGCAACGCATTATCCTTCAAGTATCTGATAAGGAAATCCAGTGCTTCAAACAACTCGTCTAAGTTAAAGTCATACTTACATAAATACTCTATGACTTTTTTATACAAATGACTCTGTGACAGCTTTTGATTTATCAAGCTTAGCAACATGCCTTGATCCAGAGTGGACCCGCTTAGGCTTGGCATTCTTGAACGTCGGGACGACAATGTTGGCTAACCACCGATGTAGCCCGGCCAGCAACTGATGCTAGTTGCCATAATACTTCTCTACCAAATTCATGGCCACACTATAGTTGGCTACAGTTACACTCAGAGCTTGCACTACTCGAAGCAGCTCCCCTTCTAGGGATTCGAGCAGATATGAGAACTTAACTATGTTGTCTAAGTCTGCATGGTTATGCAGACTTACATTAAACAACTGAAAGTTGGCAAATATGCTTTTCCCTCTCTTGAATACAGGCAACAAGAGTTCTTTCAAATGAGGTAGACATGTTTTGGTTTGCGTTACATTAGTCAGAGCACTGATTCGGTAAATTACCAATGTGATTGCAAGACCAGCTCTACGAAGGTCTGTCTTATGGTAGTTTTGATTGATGGCTCTATCTTAGTCGTGGTTGTAAGGTACAGTGTTCACAACTGCTGCTCATCAGCTCAATTCCTATCTAATAGCTCTTGATAAGTGGTGACACTGTGCAACTACAATAGGTATTTTGGAGCCTAATGTGCCTGCTTGCAGCGAATCAGTCACAAAATATGATTCAAGAAAACTCCTCTTACATGGGGATCAAAATGCACCCCATCAGACATTCAGCCTAACCTATAGGCTAGGGTGTTCATGAGCAAATGTTGCACCACGTATTTGGTTTGTTTTAAACAGTAACTTTTGATGTGTGCATTAAGGCTCTTTACTCTTGCTCTATACTCTACTGGATTCATGCAGAAACAAAAGAGTTTGTTTCTGAATACTCTCTTTCTTCGGCATTACACAGCTATAGTAGTCGTAATCGACCTAACTCACTCGAAAAATGCTCTCAGTCTGTCCCAGACCTCATTCTGAGTCTTCGCGGTCAGATCATTACCAATCGTCATGTGGTTGGGAACTGATGTCTTCAGCTATCCGGTTCGAAGGACCAAATGTTGTGAAATATAACCTCGCAAACAGGCTTCACTTGTTCACCAAATGGAATTGGCGGAGTAGCCTAGCCTATGGCACAGACTTCGGTCCCCAACTCACAAGACTAATGAATATGGCAGCAAAGATTTTACAGTTCTATTACAAAAATAGATGATCTCATGTCTACCCTTACAATGTAACAAAAATAATATATCCCATTTACTCTAGAAAGCTACCCCATTGCGAGACTGTTGACCACGTGGTCCTAAAGGGAACACTGGTCTAGTTTACACTTACACAATTCACATTTAAATGAGAAAAAAAGAATTACACGAGTAGAGGAATGCTAAGGAAATGCATCACAGTAGAATTACGGCCTCAGCCAATCACAACTTAAAGAATTCTGAATCCTAACATACTAACTCACAATGCCCAGTTTGTAATGATCCAACCGGCGACATGAGAGGTTAATTACAACACGTCTTACATCATCGGACACTGGAAAAGGGAGGGCCCATTTCTCGCCTATGGACGCTACCTGGGCAATCAGTTAGGCTTTTTCTTAGTGTAGGTTTTACTCGAGCTATCTTTATTGTGACAATTTCAACAAAAATTATATTACAATACAAAATGCAGAAGAAATTACCACAACTCTGCCGAATTACCAACTCAAAGGTACATACAAAACACATTGATTAGAGGAGGAACCATTGCTCTTGCTGGTTGCTTTCTTCTTCCTTATTTCATGCTTGGAACCTGATGGAACCAAGTCAAGAGAAAATGGTGCACACATTTTTTCACTGCACATGATAAGTTGCAGATCTGACTGCAAGCACATAAGCTCGAGAAAAATACTGCTTACCTCTAGTATGCTTTGCAAAGGAAGGACGAGCCGATTTGCGGGTGACGCTGCCTGCGATAGCCAGTTAAATATTTTTAAATTCAAGTATCACTCAATCATTAGTTAATGTAGCAGTTTCAATACAAAATAAATGACAAAATGAAATATGAAAGAAGTTCCCACGACTCTGTAAAAAGCAGATTCAAACGCATACCCAAATACATTATACATGAGAGAAAGGACTTTCGCACCTGATGCCAGCTTTCATCTTCATTACTTCAGACTCAGGACTGCGGCAGTTTTAAGTTTTGAGAAAATGGTGCACACATTTTTTCATGACACACCGGCTGCTATATTGCAATGCTTTATTGGGGCTCCCCCTTACAACAAAAAATGGGACATGACAGAACAAAGGAAAACATATTACCATCATTAACTAAACAAATATACAGCAATTTCCTTTGGCTTTATGAATTAATGAGTTTATCATCAATACTTGTTTGTTAGTGATATGATGCCCTTATTAACTTTTTCTCTATGAGAGTGTGCTTGTATAGGAACATACTTGTTTCTTGAATTTAAATTATTCTAAATTACTCTCACAAATTTACTTTTAAATGGTGGAAAGAGTTTTCAGTTTACTATAAAAAGATATTTTACATTAAGTTTTACGTTAGGACCGAAAAGAAATGGAATTTTGCTCAGCAAGTGAACGATGTCTTCGGGTGAAGGTGAGAGTGAAAGTAAATTTGAAATGGTGGCAGACAATACTCAGGCATTAATATAAGATTTAAATAAATTAATACTAAACTTTTCTGATTTAATGATTGGTGCCAATATGCAGGTTCAAATTTTTTAACTTAAGATTTCAAATTACTTTACTCAAAACATTACAATATAAATTTTGAACTAGACCTGGCGGTCTAGGTTGTAGTAGTCAAGGTAACGGGATATGCATGAGCCAGCAAGCTATACTAAGAGTTGTCAACACTTTCTATTTTTACATGCATGAATTTTCTACCTACACTTCGGTGACAAAGGAATTGTGCACTTCCACTGCTAAAACTGTTTTCGAACAACACACTTAGCTACTTTTCACGGTTAACACCTGCAATAGGTCCCTGGCAGAGCACTTCCTAAATGCCTAACTATAGCAGAGTTCACCTTGCTTTGCAGCTAAGCCCCGCCCACTGCATGCCAGTGATTGGCTAGCTGTCAAAGGGGGAATGATGTCCAAATGATTACCAGTACAGATTTGACTTCGTTCGTTAATATTGAGCTTCGTGCATGAATCATGACACCACACACAGCCTAAATATACACGCGTCTTGGTTTTTTATTTTAAATTGGTGTTAGCCTACTTAAATGACCTTACATAGGCCACATTAATTGAAATGTAGCATAGACCTATGCAACCAGTTCCCATATTAGGGTATTAATTCATCATAATCCTGCATGTCAAATGTTAATATCATTGAGGGATTTGGTCTAAATGTCAATTTATATTTTCAGGCAATGACAGGATAGACCTAAACATCAAATTCTTATATATTGAGGCAATGTCAAGGCATAGGTCTACAAATCAAATTCTTATATTTTGAGTCAATGACAGCGCATGGACCACAGCGTCAATTTCTTATTGCAAATAGTTTTCTACCATATTTGTTGGAAACAGTAGTATTTAATTAATACAGTAGTTCCAACTCCACGTGGAATGTATACGTTTAAGCAAGAGCACATACAAAATGTGTGGCTGGTCGTAGTAACTGTAACACCACTTATACCACAGAAAATAAAAGTAAAGCTTGTGGTTGTGTAGCTGATGGCGCACGCAGATTAATCTTAGGACTGTCTCAGCCTTACACACAACTATATCAAATTCCTCTCAGTGAACTATATCGAAAATACATTTACTAAAGGGATAACAAATTATATTACTGTGATGAGTAAACATAAGGCTCCTGTAGCATTTCTATGAAAATGAAGGTTATGTATGATAAGGTCAAAACCAGTCTGCGAGTAGCCCATGAATCACTTGGTTTTGGGAACATTTTTGGAGATTACCTTATTGGACAAAAGGATACATAAGAGTCTCTCTCTCTCTCTCTCTCTAACCAAAAAGATACAAAAGCATTCATAGATATATTAGAAGGATATAATCCTTCAAACTGGAACAAATCTAATGAAAACATCTTGAAAATAATTGAAGAAGTTCCAAATAAAATCCAAGTGGTCAAGAGACTCATAAAGAAAATATACATAAACCAACATATTCCGACAAAGAAAATGAATAAGGTGAATCTTGTGAATATACTAATTGATGCATTAGGAAAAAGAATGCCAAAAGCATGCAAACTGTGTAAGGTTTGGTATAGCATAGTCAATCCACAAAACCTAATCAGAAAATGTGCTGCATGCAACATTCCGACCCATCCACAGTGTGCTGAGGTAATACAAGATTTGAGAAAAGATACAAGAATTTTTTGTTCAACATGTCTATCATGGATAGACAATGTTATTAAATCAAGATTGAATGTACAAATAGTTGAGGATGAAGAAGAAGAGGAAGAGGAAGAAGAAGAAGAAAAAGAAGAAGAGGAAAACGGAAGAGAAGTAAACAAAAATGAAATGACAGAAAAAAATAAGGAAAACAAAGAACAAGATAAAAGTATGGATGCAGAGATACTCATTGATACTACATATGAGGCAATAAAGCAGCATACCTACGAAGAAATAAATTAACGATATGACAACAGAAAAGCAATCCCTGAAGAGGCTCTACCCAGATCTATACAATGACGGGAAAGAGGAAAAAATAGACAAGAAAGACAAAATCTGCAACCTTTTGAAAAGAGGGAATTGCAGATTTGGAGAAAGATGTTACTACAAACATCCTAAGATATGTCAAAACTATGAAATATATGGTAAATGTGCATACTTAGATGGATATGGGGATGATTGCAGAGATCTGCATCCAAAATATGTAAAAAACCAAATAAAAGAAGGAAAAGGATGTAAGTTCGACAAAAAATGCAAATATATGCACCCTGTAGCCATGAATCATAATCAAATAAATAACCAACGCAAGTAATAAAATCCAAAATAAGAAAGAAACAAATAAAGAGAGAAATCAAGAATATCAGGTAAAAGAGAAAAGCAAACCACCAATGAGATATGCAGAGGTGTCAGCAAAGAATTTCAAAGCATCAGCTCCGAAATTCTACTCAAGAGATAATAACTGTATTTATTATGCAAGAGGATATTGCAGAAAGAAACGGAGAAAATTGCAGATTCAGACACAAAATAAATAATTATGATGAAGGAGATCAAATATTATGGAAAAGTTGGATTTTTTAATGTCAGAATTTCTGGAAATGAAAAAAAGAACAACATACCAGAACAGGAAAGAGACATGGGAAAATCCTTATTGCTATCAGTATTAAATAAGAAGGAGAAAACACGCAAACCATCATAGTGATGAATGCGCAGGGTTTAGTTACGAGTAACTCAAAAAGAAAAATAGAGTACTTAGAAGAACTAACCCAAAATGAAAAGAAAATAGATATAATGATATAAGTGAAACATGGTATTCCCAAGAGACTGGGAATGATGATCAAATAAAAGGGTTCCAAACTTATAGATCAGATAGAAAAAATAGGAATCAAGGGGGAACCGCAATATATGGGAAAGACAAAAAACAAGGAAAAATATATGAGAAATATAGTAACTCAGAATGTGAACTAATAGCGGTAGAATTTGAATCTGAAAAATTGATGAACATAGTAATATATAGACCTCCTAATACTAAAGAGTTTGACTTAATAATTGAAAAATTGGATGATATATGTAGAAATCACAAGGACTGGACTATTCTCTATCTGGTGACTTCAACTTTCCTTTCGTAGAATTGGAAAGAACGAATAGGAGATTGTGGTTGTACTTATACATATAAAAAAGAGAGTAATAGTAGTGCAGAAGATAAGAGGCAATTTGAAAAGCTATTAGATATGCTACTAGAATACAACATTCAACAAATAAATCACCTGCCAACAAGAAAGGAAAATACTTTAGACCTAGTATTTGTGAACGAGATGAATTATGTTAAAGAAATAATAGTTTATAATGCGAGTATTTCAGACCATAATGTTCATAGAATTAACAGTTCATTCCAAAGCAATGAAAAAATAGAGATAAGCAAGAAATGAAAAGTGGGAAGGATATGGAAAATACAACTTCTACAGTAAAAATATAAAATGGTCAGAAATTAATGAAGAATTAAACAAAGATTGGGATAACATTTTCGTAAGTGATGACATAAGGGTAAATACGGAGATATTATATAAAATATTGGAGATAATAGTGGAAAAATATATACCGAAGAAGAAAAGTAAACATCATTCATGCATACCAAGAGACAGAAGAATCTTGTTCCAGAAAATCAGAAAGTGGAAAAAAGGTCTTGCAAAAGAAAAAAATGCATGGAAAGTTATAGAAACTAAAAAGTAAGATAGAAAATGCAGAAAAAAAGATTATACAATCAAAAGAAAATGAAAAACGGGACTTGGAAGAAAAAACCCTATTAAATATCAAGCAAAACCCCAAACTATTATACTCATATGCGAAGAAGATGAATAAAAGAAGAATAGAAATAGGCCCTCTGAGAATTGAAGGGAGATTAACGAATGAAAAAAAGGAAATTTGCAACATACTGGCAGAACGATATAAGAGAGAATTCACCCCTAGAATAGATAATGAAGATAATGATATAGAAGTAAGGGATGAAAATAGTGAATATTTAGCTGACATAGATATTAATGAAGCTGATATTGTGCAGGCTATTAATGAAATTAAAAAATGGAGCTGCTGCAGGGCCTGATGGAATTCCTGCTATTTTGTTAAAGAAAGTAGTTCATTCTATCGCAAAGCCACTTGCAATATTATTAAGACAAAGTGTAGATACAGGCAAGATATATGATGAGCACAAATTAGCGTATATTACCCCTACTTTCAAAAGTGGATCAAGACTAGAGGCAAGTATTTAATAGGCCTGTGAGTCTAACATCACATATAATGAAAGTGTATGAAAGGGTAATGAAGAAAAATATTATGAAACATTTAATAAAAAATAATTTGTTTAATAAAGGACAACATGGTTTCGTACCCGGAAAAAGTACACAAACCCAACTGTTAGTCCACCGTGAAAACATATTCAAAAATATGAAAAGCGGAAATGAAACAGATGTGGTTTATTTAGACTTTGCAAAAGCTTTTGATAAAGTAGACCATAATATATTAGCGAAGAAAATTAGAAAACACAATATCGTGGATAAAGTAGGAAGATGGTTAAAAGAATTTTTACACAACAGAAAAACAGATAGTTATTGCAAACGACGAGAAATCGGATGAGCAACGGTAATATCCGGTGTGCCACAAGGTACGGTGTTAGCTGCAATACTGTTTTGTTATTATGATTGAAGACATAGACAATAATGTTAAGGATTCGGTAGTGAGTAGTTTCGCAGATGACACAAGAATAAGTAGAGAAATTACTTGTGATGAAGATAGGAACGCTCTACAAAGAGACCTTAACAAAGTATATGATTGGGCAGAGGTAAATAGGATGGTATTTAACTCTGATAAATTTGAATCAATAAATTATGGAGACAGAGAAAGAAAGCTATATGCATATAAGGGACCTAATAATGAGACCAATCACAAATAAGGAAGCAGTTAAAGACCTTGGTGTGATGATGAATAGGAACATGTTATGCAATGATCAAATAGCAACTCTGTTGGCAAAATGTAAAGCAAAAATGGGAATGTTGTTACGGCACTTCAAAACAAGAAAAGCTGAACACATGATTATGCTTTATAAAACATATGTTCGTAGTCACTTGAATATTGCAATATGATATGGTACCCACATTATCAAAAGGATATTGCACAAATAGAGAGTGTACAAAGGTCCTTTACAGCTAGAATAGAAGAAGTTAAGGACCTAGACTACTGGGAAAGACTACAATTCTTAAAATTATATAGTCATGGAAAGGAAGGAGAAGAGAACGCTACATGATAATTCAGGCATGGAAACAGATAGAAGGAATAGCAGAAAATATCATGGAACTAAAAATATCAGAAAGAGCAAGCAGAGGTAGATTAATAGTGCCCAAAAATATACCAGGAAAAATAAGGAAAGCACACAGGACATTAATCCACTACGCACCAGCATCGATAATGCAGCGTCTATTCAATGCGTTGCCAGCTCATCTGAGGAATATATCAGGAGTGAGCGTAGATGTGTTTAAGAATAAGCTCGACAAATATCTAAACTGCATCCAAGACCATCCAAGATTGGAAGATGCAAAATATACCGGAAGATGTACTAGCAACTCTCTGGTAGACATTAGAGGTGCCTCACACTGAGGGACCTGGGGCAACCCGAACAAGATGTAAGGTCTGTAAGGTAAGGTCTCTCTCTCTCTCTCTCTCTCTCTCTCTCTCTCTCTCTCTCTCTCTCTCTTTGTTGTTAGGGGAATATTCTCGTGTAGACTATATTCACAAAGATCTCCATTACAGTTTACAAGAGTAGGCAGATAATTCTTTACACCAGGACTTTATGAATAGAGGTATGGTTATTCTGCAGTGTTAGGATACCATATGAAAGATTTTCGAAGACATAATAAGCACCATAACAGCAGCAACAAAAACAAGAATGACCAGAAGAACCACGATAAAAACGGCTGAATATAAGATAAGCTTAAATCCCAACGTCATAAGCTGCGTAAACCGACAAAAGGATAGAGGATCTTACGGGTCTACGTCATTTTTTATGATCCTGTTATTTCGAAAGGATATTATGTCCTTAAGAAAATTCTCAGCAATTTATATTCAATATGATTTGTATAGCCTGCCATACTGCAACTTTTGTTAAACAAAGGTAAATGTTGGTTTTGTAAAGCGCAGCTACTGTTTGTCATCCTCCGAATGTGTAAATGATTCCAATGAAATCAATTTCAGACTTAAAACGTAGTTCAATTACCCGAAATCAATATGAAATACCATCTGCATAACATAACTCTGAGAAAGTCTGTGGTTAAATTGGGAATGGCGAGCACGCTTAACAATATCGACCGTTAATTACTATTGTCCAGTGATTCAAGTTAACATATTCGAACGCAAACATTCCCTGTGTCACATCAGTATTCAGGTGAATCTCATTTACGAAACACAACATTGTAGCAACATGTAACACTTCTGACTTCATTCATATTTTCCAGTTTTTTATTATGATTTTATTTCAGGGGATAATATAAAGTTTCTTTTGATAATCAGCACAACGTATTTTAATTTGACAAAGCAACCATTGCAGAATAAATGAAGATGAAAAGAGCCCAGATTAAGCAACTTGTCGAAACTATTTCCAACCAATCAGCTCAAGGAATGGTCGTGATGAAACAAGATTCAATGATATTCCTTTGAACTGTGTCGCTACACGGCATTAGGGATCTTGCCTGGCTCCGGTTAATAGGATGATTTAAATCTCTCATATGTACGAATAATGTATTCGATATTTGACAAGTTCAAACTAGAAAATCACTTTCACAACGAATCAAACGGCACCAATATTCCAGTGAGTACTGGTCAAATATCGAATGCATTATTTGTGCATATGAGAGATTTAGATTAACTAGTGTCAGGCAAGATCCTTAATGCCGTGTAGCGACACAGTTAAAAGGAATTTCATTGAATCTTGTTTCATCAAATCAAATAATGGAAGTGTTTTAAATTTAAGTCTTGGTTTGTTTAAACTCTGTGCCTTTATGATTAAAAAAAGTTGTAGATATATATAAGCTACAAAATTAATATATTCAGTTATATAAATGTTTTTGGACTTTGTATGGCTAAGCTTCCGTTTCTCTATGGTTGAGTCTATTTTAGTTTGTGACCTTGTGATCTCCAGTTATCCTGCTCTATCTCTGAGTTTTACCTTTTTGACAATTAATCTTCTGGTATTCTTGATCTTTATGTTTACCTTGTAACTTTCTTTTGAACTGTATCTCATTTGTGCCTCGACAATGTCTTATAGGACGAAAGCGCTCGGCTACGAATTTCTGCTTATTATTTCTCCTATGGTATTCGCTTATATCATGAAGTTACGTGCATGTACCGTGACTTTATAAGCATATACATATATAATATATATATATATAGTATATATATATAATAATATGTATATATATATATATATATATATATATATATATATATATCAATATATATAATATATATATATATACTATATATATATATATATATATATGCATATATATATATATATAGTATATACTATATATATATAGCATAAAGTATATATATATATATATATATATATATATATATATATATGTATTATAATATATATATATATATATATATATATATATATATATATACCATATATATATGCATATATATATATATATATATGTATATATATATACGTATCATATGATATATATATATATATATATATATATATATATGCTTTAGTCACGGTACATATATATATATATGATATATATGTATATATATATATAGATATCTATATATATATATACAATATATATATATATATATATATATATATATATATACAATAATATATAATATACTATATATATATATATATTATATATATATAGGTATATCTTAATATCATATGTATATGATATATATATATCTGATATTTATATACTATATGTTATATATATATATATATATATAATGTATAATAAATATATGTATTAAATATATAATATATATATATATATATATAATATATATATATACATATGTATATATATATTATATGTATAGTATATATATAATATATATTATATAATATGTATATATTTATATATATATATATAGTATATATA
Source organism: Macrobrachium nipponense (assembly GCF_015104395.2). NCBI lineage: Eukaryota > Metazoa > Arthropoda > Malacostraca > Decapoda > Palaemonidae > Macrobrachium > Macrobrachium nipponense. Next base: position 46,718,131 of record NC_061088.1, on the reverse strand, counting down.
TATATAGCTATATTATATAAATGTATATTATATATATATATATATATATTATAAATATATATATTTATACATATTAATATATATACATATATATATATATATATATATATAGTTAATACTATATATATATATATATAATGTATATATATATATATATATATATATATAATATATATATATATATATATATGTATATTATATATAATATATATACATATATAATATATATATATATATATATATATATATATATATATATAATTATATAATATATTCGTCATACTATATATATATATATATATATTATATATATAATATATTATATGTAAATATATTATATTATATATATATATATATTATATATATATATGTATAGTATATATATATATATATATATATATAATATAAGTTATATATTATACATATATAATATATAATACACATATATATATTATATATATATTCTAGATATATATAGATATAAGTATAATATGTATTATATATAAGATATATTATATATGTAACTATATATATATTATATATATGGTTATTATAATTATTATATAATTATAATAATCTAGATATATATAGCTAGATATATATATATACATAATTATATATCTAGTATATATATATATATCTATGTATATATACTTCATCTATATATATAATATATATAATATATGTATACATAAAGTCCCACACTATGTATAAAATATATATATATACCTATATGTATATATATATATATATCTATATATATAATATATCTAAATATATATAGATATAATATATGTATATATATATATATATGTATATATATATATATCTATGATATATATTATCTTACATATAATATCCTATATATATATATATATATATCTAATATAATGATCTATATTATATATATATATATATATAATAGATATTCTATATTATATATCAGTATAGATATATATTATATATGTATATATATATTATACTTATATATCTATATATATATATATTCGTCATACACACACAAACAATTCCAAATTAGCGAAGGCATCTGAATTAACTCCGAACTACAAAAATAACCTTTATTCTAGAACATAAGCAAGATTCTATCTATCAGGGAAAGTTGGATTAATCAAATCAAAAGACAAACCAAAATTAAACCCAGATATGTGTAACTGAATACAACGGATTTAAGGTATTTATTAAATTGTTCATTGTTATTGATTTAGTGATTAGTGCATAAGTTTTGCAAGTGGTAAATAATTGGGTAGTGTTTGCAGAAACTGAATTTGGAATTTCTGAAGAGACGGATCACTTAGTCAATTCTCATAAATGGACATAAAAAAAGGCATAATGAATGTTAAAAAAAAAAAAAAAAAAAAAAAGTAAAAAAAAAAAAAAAAAAAAAGAAAAAAAAAAAAAAAAAAAAGAAACCAGATGAAGGGGAGGAAATGGGCCGCCTGCCTAATAAATGTAAAACAAGAAGAATTGACAGAAAATGAACTGTTGTGGGTGCGCAGATGTAGTGAAAACGAGCACGTGGAAGTAGTAACGAAGAATATGTAGGAGTAGTAAAATAATGGTTCAGATGCCCTGTAATAGCTCGGGGATCTGGGGCGAATTATTGTTATCATTATTATTATTATTATATTATTCTTAAGATGAACTTTATTCATATGGAACAAGCCCACATACCTCTCTGACTTAAAATTCAAGCTTCCAAAGAATAATGTGTTCATTTGTAATAAGTAACAGAGGATAATAGGAAATGCAAAGAAGAGATATGTTATTAGAACAGAAAAACTAGACTAACGAACTCTTAAACAAATAGATAGAATTGTATATCTATGTGTACATATATATGTGTGAATATAATTGCACACACACATATATCTATCTATCTATCTATCTATCTATTTATCCATCTATTTATCTATCTATCTATCTATCTATCTATCTATATATATATATATATATATATATATATATATAATATATATATATATATATATATAAAGAGAGAGAGAGAGAGAGAGAGAGAGAGAGAGAATTTAGCGAAGCTAACTAAAGACCAGGAAATGATTGATTTATAGCTGAAATAGTCCAAGTTCCTATTGATATCCATGTCTTCATCAGTTAAAAATAAAATATGTAGATATAATGAAAACTGTTAATGTGTTTATCCGGTGATGTATGAAGTTTTTATATTATTAAAGCACATCATTGATTCAAGAAATAAAGAGTGACTGATAATGCCTCGGCTTTACCTTTAGCCATCCAAAGAAAAACAGAGAAAGTGAAGGAGAGAGAGAGAGAGAGAGAGAGAGAGAGAGAGATTTCTCCCAAGAAAAAGAAAGAAATCAAAGCAGTGAGAAAAAAAAATATTAGTTATCCTATGCGTCAGAGAGAGAGAGAGAGAGAGAGAGAGAGAGAGAGAGAGAGAGAGAGAGAGAGAGAAAGATATTTCTCCTGAGAAAAAGAGAGGAAGCAAAGCAGTGAGAAAGAGAGAAATATCAGTTATCCTATGTGTCAGAGAGAGAGAGAGAGAGAGAGAGAGAAGGCGTGGGGTAGGGAGAGCTGATGTCCAATTTTCCCTGGCAGATAGACTGACGGACAGACGGACAAAAAAGAAATATGCCAAAAGTGTAATCTTCTCAACAAGATGGAAACTCCTTGCTTGAAGTGACAGAAATGGCCGTCATCGACCAAAGTTTCATATGAGAAAAAGTTATCAACATTTATGAATCTCGCTTTCATCTTTATACAAAAATTGACGAGGGGGAAGAGAAGGGGTCCAGTAAAACTTCCCTCCGTAGCAACATCATTAATATAAATCTTGCGGCATAACTTTGTTGAAGTATTTTTGAGTTCGTTGACATAGTCCATGAGCCCAAGTTAGTAAAACGAAATGCTTCTCGACAACGGTGTACAAATTCACAAAGACCTTAACACTTCCAAAGGCAAAATTCAGTGGAATGAAATGTAAAAACTGAGATGTAATTATGGAAGAAGCTCAGTATTAAGTACGGAAACAATTTGCCGAAATTAAGCTATGAATTGTTACGTTCATAATATTAATGAAGAGGAAAACTGAAAACGGAAAAAAGTGCATTGTAGATAAACTTGCATAAAAATCACAAAAATCAACAGCAAGCAAGGGAAAAGCTTGCAGGGAAAGGACAAAATTCAGCGGCGAACATAGCAAAAATCTGCAGAAACTCTAGACAATTAACAATAAAAATCGTAAATAAAAACATGCCAATATCAGCAGCAAAAATTAAGAAAAATCCTCTTATAACCGTGACAAAACGTTTCAGTCATTCTGAAAACCAGCTGTAAAAATGTCGAAAGTCCAAGCAGCCGTAGGACAGATCAGTAACTAATGTACCTAAATTCGGCGAAAATCTTAACAAAACTTGAAGCAAGGATGTCAGAAACTTATTCTTAGAATGACAAAACCGACCGTAAACATGGCAAAAATCTTCAGTACAACGAAAAAGAAACCGTAACTGTAAAAAACAAGAAAACAAAGCAAAAATCTATCACCTATAAATCCATTACGATTCACCAATAGCCTTAACAAAATGTCACTATTTTCGTGTGACTGTATGAAACAGATACAATTAAATAATCTGCACATGGGAACCGTCCTTGCTTCAACATCTAAAAGTTTGAATGTTGTGGTAAAGATAGATTTTTTTTCCACACCAACTCCATAAAAAAAGTTAAAGTCAGTAACTGCTACTTTGTTTTTGTCCGAGTCACCCTCTTAGGACGAAGGCCCGCTTTTGTATTAAAATATACATTTTTAAAATGATTTCCTTTGTATTTCGTTAACAGACATCCAGAATGTTACCGTACATTTTCCTGGTCATGGTATGCGTGCACCTCTCACCCTTCAACCCGGAAGAAGAATGTGCTCGTGATTGGAAAATAAAAAGAAAAATATATTTTGTCTCTTTAAGGAAATGCAAAGTGAAGACTGAAGTTGTAACGGGTCGGGGATGCTGAAGGAAGACTCAAAAACGATAAAGTGTTAAAAGGCTTTTCCTGTCGCTGCAAACTAATACAAATCCTTGCGAATATTTAGGAGTCTTTCACAATTAGTATTTAAACGAAGAGTGAAAATTGGAAAAAAGAGACAGCGTGGGAAGAATACAATTGGTAGTCCAGTTTCTGAAATAATTTTTCTTGGAAACTGGAACTGTAGTTTCCTGTTTTGTGCATCTAGTTGCGAGAAGTTACATGTTACATTACTTTGAATCCGAGGTTATTTGGGTGTCGTCCGATGGAGAGAGAGAGAGAGAGAGAGAGAGAGAGAGAGAATCCCACGATCAGTAAATCTTCCATAATATTAGTCATTCTATACACCTACACAGAAAATTTATCATTAAATATACGGAACTATTCTTCTTGAATATAAAGACCTTCCTTCCCAGTACATTTTCCCTCTTCATTTCACCAAAACTTCAGGACTATAATTATCATCTTCGCAGTCTCTCCATGTGACCTAAGCAGCTTACCTCAGCAGTTTATAGCATTTACCCTTATTTCACATTTACCATCAAGACCCAGCTTCCATAAAAGAGAGCCGGCTCAACAATCCACTTCATATAATCAAACCTTGGTGTCTTCTGGAAACACTTCAAGTCTCTTCCACAACTGCTAAACACGCACTGCTACTTTTCCTATTTCATATGTTTTATGACGCATTCTTCTCTCGCCACACTGCCATACCATTATTTGTCCTATTTCGTATCATGCATAATAACTTTAATTGCTCTATTGACCTTTGCAACCTTATTATTGTTTGCTTCCACTTGAACTCTGCCCTTATTAGTTTTTGCACTTTCACTACAATATTTCCAATTCATACTACCATCTGTAAACATATACAAGTCCATACTAATCTCCAAGGCCAATTTCGTTACTCACAATTTTGTATCTATATCTTTTGACTTATTTCTAACATACATCTATATAAAAATGTAGATTCATATCTTGGTCTAAGTCAGTTTATATAAAAGAAAACAGTTATTCTTCCATCAACACATTCTAGCACTCACTGCGTTTCGAGAAGAACATACTCATTTTATATTGAATACTTGACTCGCATACTATCATTCTCGTCTAACTTACACTGCTCTTCCCATACCAATACTTGTATCACCTTATCTGTCTTATATTCTCAACAAAAATCGTATCTTGCAGCTTTCCTTTTATGCAAACTAACGTTGTGACCTTAAAACATTTACAGTTAACCATACCTCTGCAACCTTCATACAGAGGAACAACAATATATCTTACCAGTTTCTTTGGCACACTAACAGACCCTGGGAACTACTAATGGAAAACAACCATACGTAGGTTGTGAGTATTGCAAGTGAGAAGGTCGCCAGACAGAATTCACTTGCAACACAATCAATTCAAGGTGGTTTTCCAGTAGTCATCGTGTCAACTACTTTCATATATTTATGCCAGCTGATGGATGTATCAAAAATATATTATCAGAATTATTAATATTGGGTAAAATGTACGAATTATTAAATATTAAAAACATTATAATGCATCAACATGCTAAACAGGCAGCTACAAAACAGACTGGCCATACGTGAAAAAAGAAGGAAAAAAAAGACATCGGGAGGAAAATAATTAAAAGGTAAATAAAGGCAAATAAAGAATGAAAAATAAATAAAGGTAAGTGAAGAAAGATATAAATATATAAATTGAAAGATATAAATATAGGCCAGAAAACGTTTCAGTAACGATGTATAAATAATTCCGAACCATCTAAGATCCTTTACATCAAAATTTGAATACACACACACACACACATATATATGTATATATATATATATATATATATATATATATATATATATATATATATATATATATATATATTTCTATATATATTATATATGTGTGTGTGTGTGTGTGTGTGTGTATATATATATATATATATATATATATATATATATATATATATATATATATATATATACAAAGAAGGAAGCCACGAAGGAAAGTGAAACACTGGAGTGCTGCGAGATCTTTCGACTGAAAGGTCCTTTACTTAGCAGACTGACTTACATGAGAAACTGGGTGAACAAGGAAGGGTCGTATAGTGACAAATGGGGATTACAAAGGAAATAAGTACCTAGAATCTAACACAGCTGGAGAATTAGTAACCTTCCCAAACAAAACATGGGCACATTTTAAGAGGTTTACAAAAAGATTAAGTCCATCTGCTCTTGTCCATGTGTCTGAGGAAGCAATAGGCTTATGGATGGTACAAATTAGCAGATCTGAGGGCTCACGGCAGGTCTAGTAAGCCAGTGAACTGCTATAAATTTCTCATGAACTGCACGACTTGGTTCAGGACAGACCGGTTGATCAAAGGATGGCTGGGCACATCCTGAATTGGAATGTTATTGGACATGGACAGGGAAATAGATCTTTGAGATTAGGAACAATTAATCTAAGTACTTTGCAAGTAAGGAGGAGGAGGTAATCATGATGATGGAGGAAAGAAAAATAGACATTTTGGGACTGTGTGAAACCCGTTAACAGGGTAAGGAACAAAATTATTGCATAACAGTTACCAATTATTATACAAAGGTGGAAGAGCCGCACGGCACGGAGTAGGTTTTATTGTGACAAACTAGATGGAAAAATTAGTCATTTAAATTTTAAGTGTGATAGTATTATTGGCTTTTCCTTAAAGCTAGGAATGTTCAAGCCAGCATAATTCAGGTGCATGCACCACAGCAGGGCCGCCCTCAAAAAGAAAAGAAAGAATCCTACAGATATCTACAGGAGGTAAAAAATTATGTCCGATATATAGAGAATATATCAATAATTGGAGATATGAATGGACATATTGGGCAAGAAAGGACAGGCATAGAGAGCATATTAAAAGCGTTTAGCATTGAAGGCAGAAATAGAGAAGGAGAAATCCTAATTGATTTTTGCATATAAAACCAGATGTCCATTATGAACTCTTTCTATGATCATAGAGACAGCCACAAGTGGACGTGGTACCGGTGGAACTCGGCCTTAGGAGCATATACTGAAAAATCAATGATTGATTTGGCAATAACAAATAACAAAAATATGGTCAGAGATGTAAAAAGTATCCCCTCTATGTCATTCGATTCAGATTACAGGCTTCTCTTAATTAAATTAAAGATGATGAAACCCAAACCAATTAAAAGCTAAGTGAGAGAAAGATTTATTCTAGAGAATATGAGAGAAGAGGAATGTTTAGTTAGATATCAAAATGAAATAAGTAGAGCTAATAACCCAAATGAAAAATTTAGACACCAAAATAGCTGTAGTGGTTGCTGCTGATAATACAGTGTAGAAGAAAAGAATTCGAGGTAGGATGAAAAAACAAACTGCTTGGTGGAGCCCCACACTAAAGTCTACTGTTGCAAACAAAATGTAACTTTTCAGAAAATGGATGAAAACTTTGAACTTGGAAGATCACAATAACAATATAGAAGCCTTGAGAGAAACAGAAAGAATAAAAGCTCAAGCAAAAAGAGAAGCCTGGGAAAGAATAGGAGATCTGGGAAATTATCTCCAAGTTACCAGAAAACTCATATATAGCACTACCCAAAACTATAGAAAGGGAAGCCAAATACTCTCTTATGTAATCAAAGACCCCATGGATGGGACAATTTTAACTGAACCCCGAGAAATTTAATTAGGATGGAAACATCACTTTGAAACACTACTAAACAACGAAAACAACGATCTTGAAGAACATGCAGAATTTGACGTGGTTGGAGACGCAGAACCTGACATAACAACACTGGAAGTAAAAAATTTCCTCAAGAGGATGAGAAATGGTAAGGCCCCTGGAGTGGATACAATACCTGCAGAGCTCCTTGAAAACATGGGTGAAGATGGAGTTATCTGGTTACTAGAACTCTGGAATGGACAAATACCACCTGAAGCCTGGGGAAGAGATCTAATATGTCGAATCTATAAAAAAGGTGACAAGACTAGTTGCAGAAATTATAGAGGAATATCCCCAATTTTAAAGAATACTTGAAACCATATTGAGAGATGTTGAACCAAAGCTGGGTTGATGGCAAAATGGTTTTCGACCAGGAAGAGGGACAACCGATATGATTTTCTCCCTCAAGATGATATTTGAGAAAAGCTGGGAATGGAACAGGGGCAGATATGTTGCTTTTGTAGATCTAGAAAAAGCTTTTGATAGAGTACCAAGAAAGAAAATATGGGATGCCCTAAAAGACCATTACTATGGATTGCCCGAGAAATTTATAAAAGCAATTTATAACACCTATCAAAACATCAGATCCAGAGTAAAAATAAATCAAGAGAATGGAGATTGGTTTGAAATTAAATCAGGAGTAAAACAGGGCAATGCCCTTTCTCCACTTCTTTTTAAATTGTTCTTAGATAAATGTATGAGGGAACGTGGCAAGGACGAAGCTGAAGATATGATCATCAACCTTCTGTATGCAATGACCATGCAATGATAGCCCGCTGCGCAGAATCTCCAAGAAAACGTCAACAACTGGAACGTGATCTTAACAGCTAATGGAATGCGATTCAATAAGGATAAGACAAAGATCATGCACCTATCACGAACACCAAGCAACGTAGATGTAGAATTAGAAAGTCAGACATTGAAGCAGTGTAGACATTTCAAATACTTAGTAGTAGAGTTTAGTGACCAAAACGATTCAAAACTAGAAATAACTAACCGAATACAGAAACTCAATAACAATCTGTATCTGCTCTACCCACTAATGAAAGACAGAAATATACCTCCTAAAGTGAAAACCATAATATACCACATGATTTCAAGACCAATATTTGTCTTTTTGCCATGAATCATGGACGTTAACATCGAGAACTAGAAGCCAACATCAAGCAGCTGAAATGAAAGCCTCAAGACTCATAAAAGGTGTAACGAGACTGGATAGGCTAAGAAATGAAGACATTAGAAGAGAACTGGGAGTGGAGGGGATACTAGATTTTGTGGAGAGAGGAAAGCTGAGATGGTTTGGACACACACACAAAAATGGAGGAGGAGCAGTATCCTAAAAGGTTTCTGGAATGGACACCAGAAGGAAGGAGACCGGTAGGAAGACCAAAAATGAGATGACTACAAAACATAGACAGAAGAGTTGAGAGGAGAGACTCCAGTTTGTTTGTTTGTATGGTTTTTAAGTTGCATGGAACCAGTGGTTATTCAGCAACAGGACCAATGGCTTTAAGTGATTTCCGAACCACGTAAAGAGTGAACTTCTATCTCTAGAAATACACATCTCTAACTCCTCAATGGAATGCCCAAGAATCGAGCTCAAGGCCACCGAGTTAACAGGTCAAGACCATACCGATCACGCCACTGAGTTTGCGGGAGGTTGATCAGATGAAGCTCTGTGAAGATCATCAAGATATAATATATATATATATACTATATATATATATATATATATAATATATATATATATATATATAATATATATATATATATATGTATATATATATATATATATATATATATATATATATATATATATATATGTGTGTGTGTGTGTGTGTGTGTGTATAAAATATATATATATATATATATATATATATATATATATATATATATATATATATATATATAGATATATATATATATATCATCATCATCATGGCTATCACTCGATTCAAGTATGAATGCTCTGGGATGTTGTTATTGATGGGTTCTTATATTCTCAAGCCACATACTCTGTCACAACTGGGGCATGTGTTGTTAGGTGGGAGTGGAGGCTGTGAATGGACTTGACAAGCTTGTCTTGCAGCTCTATGGTTCTCCAGATGCTGCTTTCTGTTCTCTTCATAGTTTTTAATCCCATCTTTCACTTTAACTCTCCAAGCAGAACGCTTCAATGCATCAGTCTCCCATGTTTTATAGTTAAGACTGTCATATAGTTTTAAGTTGTCTTTTAAGCTGTCTTTGCATCTCTTCCTTGGTTTACCAACATTTCGAGTCCCTTCACTTAGCTCTGAGCAAAAGAGCTGCTTAGGAAGCGGCTGTTTGCCATTCTGACAACATGCCCTGCCCATCTCTACTGGCTTTTTATTATAACAGCCTCAATACTGAGGCAATCGGCCTCTTCACGAACAATTACATTAGTGCAGTGGTCTTCCCAAGTTATTCCCAAGATGTTTTGCAAGGACAGCTGATGGAATTTCTCAAGGGCTTTAACATGGCGTTGGTAAGTTGTCCAAGTATCAGAACCATAAAGAAGGGTAAGTAGGACTATTACCTGATATATCTTTATTTTGGTGTTAACACACAAGTAATGATCATCAAGAATTTTCTTGCGAAGTTTTCCAAAAGCTGAGTAAGCACATCTTAGGCATTTGAAGATAGATGACTGCCCAGGTATGGGAAGTGGTCTACAGTTTCTAGAGCTTCTCCATTAATTTCTATAGTAGGTGCAACTCTTATGGCTTCAGTTTAGGGTGGCTGATATAATACTTGGGTTTTTCTGATGTTGATGGAAAGTCCAAGACAAGAGTAAACATTTACAAATGCATTCAGTATAATTTGTAGATCGTTTTCATTTTGAGCACAGACAGTGTTGTCGTCTGCATACTGAAGCTCAACAATATCAGTAACATTGACTTTAATTCTTGCCTTTAGTCGGTTCAGATTGAATATTCCTCCATCTATTCTGTAATTGATGGAGATACCTGGAGGCAATTAATCTTGAATGGTGCAAAACAACAATTATAGATATGGAAAACAAGGTAGGAGCAGCGGCACAACCCTGTTTTACACCTCACTTATCTTTCAAAGGTTCAGTAAGGCTACCATTAGCCATTACAGTCACCGACGTATTATCATGTAGTAGCCTCAGAATCTTTATGAATTTTGGTGGGCATCCATATCTATATAGTATCTCCCACAGCAGCTCACTGTCAAAAGCTTTAGTCAGGTCAATGACTCCCATGTAAAGGGGTTTTTGTTGTGCTCAACATTTTTCTTGCAGCTGCCTCGCCGAGAAAACCATATCAGTTGTACCATGAGCAGGTCTGAAACCACACTGAGACTCAGGTAGGATCTTCTCAGCTAGAAATGTTAGTCTTGTTGTAAGAATTCTTGCTAAGACCTTTCCAGCTACTGACAGGAGGGTAATTCCTCTGTAATTTCCACAAACTGATCGGTCCCCTTTTTTCTTATGCATTGTGTTGATAATTCCATCTACGAGGTCATTTGGAATTTCCTCATGCATCCAGATTTTTCCAATTACTTGGTGAAGTTGATGATGTAAGGTTGGTCCTCCATATTTATATATTTCATCAAGAATGTTGTCAGGTCCCACAGCTTGGTTGTTCTTAATAGAGAAGATAGCCAACTCCATTTCCTCTAGAGTTGGTACCACTGAAAGTGTCATATCCAATGGGAGACGAGGGAGTTGTTTTAGTACATCCTCGTCTATCACAGGGTCTCTATTAAGTAGTTCTTTAAAATGTTCTTTCCAATGAGACAGGATTTCATTATTGTTTTAAAGGAGTCGAGTGCTGTCTTGACTATGTAAGGATGCTAACCCTTGGGAACTTGGCCCAAATATAGCTTTCATTCCACTAAAAAGGCTTCTCATGTCATTTCTGTCAAAGAAAGACTGGAGCTCATTTGCTTTGTGTGTCAACCACTTGTTTATCATTTCCCTTGTGGCATTTTGTATCTAAGCTTTTGCTGTGCAGTGTATTTTCTTCTTTGTTTCAGACGTTGGGTCATTCAGATGTTCAAACCGATATTTTCTGGCCTTTTGAAAAAGATCTTGAATAGCTGCATCATTCTGATCGAACCAATCTTGATGTTCGTGTTTCTTCAGACCAACTGATTCTTTACATGCGCTGATTTCGGAATCCTTAAATTTACTCTGTTGATCAACAATGTTGGAGGGATATTCCTGTTCTAGTTTATTAGCGAGACACTGCTGAAGTTCAAGCTAATTCGAGTCGTTCTTAAGTGAATCAACGTTAAACTTCAGTCGCTTTAGTGCATGAGCGTTTCTCTTTTTAGTCAAGATCTTCATCCTAATACAAGAGTATACCAGGCGGTGGTCAGTCGAGCAAACTTCGGATCCTTTCACTGATTTTGTAAGTAATACATCCTTTCGATCACGAGATCTTACTATAATGTAATCCAAGAGATGCCAATGTTTAGACCTTGGATGTTGCCAGGTGGTTTTAAGTGGCGCCCTTATAAGGAAATATATATTTAAAGTCTCCAAAGTTTTTTTATTATATTTTTTTTCATTTCGACAGTTTGCATGCAACAACACCTTATACCTAGATGATATGAAAATGCTCTTTACACTGATCCTGCTATAATAAAAAATAGTATTACAATACAAATATGTAATTGTGACTAGTTTTACAGTAGTTGCACAATGTATTCAAGACAAACACACAAATAGACCACAGTGAACTATGCATGTATACTCAGTGTGAAACTTGTGATTGATGCTTGGAAAACAAACTCTTGATATCAGGTCTTTGTTTTGATTTTATTGTAGCCATGGCAGAAAATGCCTGCTCGAACAGATACAATGTGGAGAAGGGCAAAAGTAGAGTAATAGCTTTCTTAGTCCGATTAGGATATTCCCCCAATGTTCCATGCCAAAAAGCTGCCAGTGTCACTTCACTCTTCTCAAATTTGACTTTCTTATTGAATCAGCAGACATATCAAGAAATTCGTCACGTTCTATTGCCATGAAGTCCAGCTCTTCAGCCATGTCAACCAGTTCGAAGGGTGATACAGTCCAATCGAGTTTCTCTGTAGAAAGCAATGGAAAATACTTATCAACTGCTTCTCTCAGCTGTTCAAAGTGATTAAGAATCAGATTTTTTACAGTTCCAAGACCGTTATATCCTGGTTGTTGAAGAGAAGGGAAGTTTGACACATCGTCTTTCTGAACTGCCGACTTCCATGATTTCAGCTTTCTCCTGAAACCTTTCATCTTGTTAACTGATGTTACAATTCCCTCAAGTATCCCCTGCATTGAGAGATTTAGTTCATTCAGCTTCATGAAAATGTCTTCCAAATATGACAGCTTCAAACACCAAGTATAATTTTCAAGCAGCTTTATGAATCTATTATGTCTCTCCTCTCGGAAAAAGGCTTTTAATTTTTTTTTTTTTTTTCAAGAACGCAGTTCAGTACATGATCTCTTGATAACCACCTCACGTGGTTATCAGTGAAATATGAGCCGAACCCATTTCTTGACACATCTTTTGAAAAAAAATTTTCAGTTGCCTGGTTTTGATGAAATTAACCATCTCGATAGCCTGGTTTAAAACCTCAGTCAACTCTTCTCCACACGTCTTGGCAACTAACGCCTCTGTGTAGGAAGCAGTGAGTTGTAATTATAGATGGATTTTCTTTCAATGCTCTGGTGATGAAGCCTTTATACTCCCCTATCATTGACGGTGCACCAGTAGTACATAAGCCACAACAATAATTCCATGAAAGACCATGTTCAGTGAGGTACAAATTTACAGATGCAAAGATATCCTCTCCAGTGGCTGTAGTCTGTAATTCTATGCAAAACATAAGCTGTTTCATAATATACTTGTCATTGAATTTGCAAAACCCAAGCAGTTGGCATTTTTCAGCTATGTCAGTACTCTCATCTACATGCAATGCGAATTTTCCTTTTGATTTTATCTACTTCACAACTTCTTCATTAATATCTGTAGAGATTTCAGATATCCTATGGTTGATTGTGTTATTGGAAAGAGGTGCTTTCGAAATCTGTTCCTGAGCTTCTTTGCCAAGCATTGTTTCTACAATTATGTTGCATGCAGGACCAATGATTTCTTCACCAGTTGTACGTATGAGGCTTCATTTTCTTTGCTATCAGCTCTGCTACTTTAAAGGAAGCTTCAAGAGCAGTGTCACCTACTGATACCTTCTTGACCATTTCAGTAACCGTCTTACTTTGCCCTTCTAACAAACGAGAAAAATATGCCATGTCCCTCTGTGGCACAAAAGGGTGTCTGCTATTAAGGTGCTGCTTTAGCTTACTAGGTACCATGGCCTCATTGCTGAGTGTAGCTCCACAAACTAAACATATAGGGAGCGGATTATCTTCATCAATGTTTGAAGTAAAACCATATGCTAAATAGGCATCAATAAATGTCCTTTTCTTCTTCGAGAGATGCATATTTCCCCTTTTCGCATTTTGATTCAGATGGACCAGGAACACCTTCAATGTTTGACTTCGAAGCAGTACCAATACTGGAAGCCACCATTTGGTCTTGAGATTCGTCTTCCTGTACTTTTCGCTTCCTCACAACGAACTTATCACTCCTTCTTTCTCGATGCTGTCAGATAAGACGTATTCTGAAAAAAAGGAACAAAAATAGAAGCTTAAATTAGTTTCTGATAGTTATGTAGAAAGAGACAAACACAGTTTTAGCTTATCACAAGAATTGCAAATGATCACAAATTTACAATGTGTTTGCATTTGGTATTGCAGGAAAAAATTATAAAATTTTGCTTTCAGTGTTATAAAGCATAGAGAAACTCATCACTAATACTTCATAATTAATTCATAAATAAAGGTAAAGATAAACAAACGACTCACGAACTCAGCTAGTTAGCAATACATACCTCTTGCCTCCTTTGCGTCACCAATCAGTACTGAGACATGCTGCGAATGGCGACTGTTGACCCGCTGTGCGCCCTGTACTGTACTTGTGTTATACGCGTCAGTTCACAACCCTCACTGAGGAACGGGTGGGGTGAGGTGGGGTGAAGACGGACCTTCTGCTATCTCAGTAGTCACCTCCCTCCCTCCCCCTCTCCTACCAAGTGACATTAGTGCAATTTTTTCCTCGGAATTTTGGAGGCACCTTCAAAAGATCTCACGGCACCCCTTGGTGCCATGGCACACCGGTTGGGAACCACTGTTCTACACACTTCGAGAGTAGGAGTGTTCCATTTGCATTAATTTTGCCATCCCCCTCTTTTCCAATGGTACCTCTCCAGATGTCACTGTCTCGTCCTACTCTGGCATTAAAGTCACCTAAAAGGATAACTTTGTCTTTATTTGGGATAGCTGTGAGAGCTGTTTCTAAAGCGGCATAAAATAATTCTTTTATTTGATCCTCTGCAAGAAGGGTTGGAGCGTAAGCACTGATCGCTGTGGCATGTTTATTTCCCTCAAGATTTATTCTGAGTGTCATTAGGTGTTCATTTATGCCACTTGGGTACTCTGTTAAACTAAAAAGCATGCAATTTTTACAGCAAAACCTACACCATGCTGTCTTGGTGTTCCAGGTTCCTGTCCCATCCAGAAGAATGTGTAGCCACAACCTTCTTCACACAGTTGTCCCTCACCGGCGATACGAGTCTCAGAAACTGCCACTATATCTAAATTAAGTCTATGGAGCTCCCTAGCAACAAAGACAGTTCTGCGTTCGGGTCTGTTTTCATTTTCATCTATTAGTGTTCGTACATTTCATGTTCCAAATTTAAATAGTATAGTTCTTTGATCGTAAAGTGGTGTGGCCCCCTGGATGCGGTTTTCCAGGCAGGCAAGTTTGAAGCAGATTATGTTTAGGGCACCTTTTCTAGCCCCTTCCCCATTCAGGGTGAGCAGAGTGGATCCTAAAAAGGGCTGCTCAGACAATGGCTGTCACTGCCTAACAACTCTCCTGCTTCATCCAAAAGTTGAGCGACTGAACTAAGCATCCACCGCTGACGTGTCAGTTGAGACTAAGAGTTTTCCAGATAACACAATCCTGTCCCTCACCATCTACTTATATATATATATATATATATATATAATATATTATAGATAATATATATATATATATATAGATATGTATATATATAATTATAATTAATACTTATATATATGATAATATATATATATTTAATCTAATATATACACACACATATATATATATAATATATTATAATATATATATATATATATATATATATTTTATACCTAATATATATTTATATTATATATAAAATATTGTATATTATTATTCTATAATTATTATACTTGTATTATTATATATCCAGATAACACAATCTTGCCCTCACCATCTCTTATATATATATTATATATATGATATAAATATATATATATATATATATATATCTATATATATTATATATATGATATATATATAAGAGATGGTGAGGGCAAGGATTGTGTTATATGGAAATCAGCAGAATGCATCTGATCATATTTTCCGAGTTTGGTTTTATCTAGTACGGAGGAATCAGAACTGATGACCTCCTGTTAGCTGATCTGAAAAGTTTGAATAGATAAACAATGATAGTCTCTTGGAAGAATTAAATGATTAAAAAATTTACTTTATAAAACAAGGTCAAACTCGACATAATTTTAACTTGTAAGACAAATGAACAAATTAAGTTAGGTGAGATGCCATGTTTTGACGGAGTACTCATTATAATTATTCTCATTTTCTCTCTCAATTCTTGAACTGGCTTTCTCGAGTCCTTAGCGAAGGCCCAAATCAACTGGCTAATTGAATTTAATTGAATATAGAATTGAGGCCGAACGCCAAGAACTGGGACCTATGAGGTCATTCAAAGCTGAAACGGAAATTGAAAGTAAAAGGCTTGAAAGGTGTAACAAGAAAACCTCGCAGTTGTACTATGAAATAATTGTAAAGAATGGGTGGAAAATAAGATGGAAAAAAAAGAATATGAAAGGAGGTACAGTAAAAGGAGCGAAAGGGTTTGCAGCTAGGGGTCGAAGCTACGCTGCCTGCAAAGAACCTTAAGTAATGCCTACAGTGCACTGCATGAGGTGCACTGACGGCTCAAACCCCCTACCGGGTCAACTGACTAATGAGCAGGTATTTGTTTCGCTCCTTTTTTGAACAAGCATACTGAGTCTTCAAGAGGGGATCGAAAGACGGATGGATAGTCCGTGAGTCAGCCAATCGCTGTATGTTTCCGTTCAGATGACCAGGTGAAAGAAAGAAAGAGAAGGAATACGTAACCATTTTTGCATAAGCATTAGAGATAGTCATTTCAAAAATATTCTAAGTGCCAGAAAATCATGAAGCCAAATACTTCGTGACGGAAGCTGACAGAAAAGAGAAAGGGCGGGGGGAGTGGGGTTGGTTAGGGTAGTAGCTGAGGAGGCCCGTTGGGCTTCCATTTTCATTCTTACCAAAAAAAAATTCTAAAATTTCGCTTTGCATAAAATCACAAACTTCCTGAGTTTCTGGTGAATAGATGCTGGAATCTGTAACACAATATTCTGCAAAAGGATTTCCAATACATTTTTGCAACAATTCTTGACTGGCTTCGTTCAGTCGGTTTCATCTTCTTTTCCTTCGGGGTTAGATTTCCAAGAGTTTATGGTTTAGGCCATTATCTTTCCAATGTACCAAAATCCTTGAGCTCTTTGAAGCATATCTTCTTGATCTGTTGTGCTCCACTAATTTTTGTGAGACGGATCTACCATTCTCCCCAAAGTAAATTTCATTTCTTTTATTGCATGGTGTCTTAGAAACACCGCCGTCTGAACAAAGTTACAGCCACGGAAGGACGAGTGAAACAATGAGATGCTAAGTACTTTCGTCTCATTACCAAGACATGATCACAGTTGCTGTGACCATGTCTTGGTTGTAATGGGAAAGTACTTAGAATCTCAATGTTTCACTCTCCTTCGTGGCTGTAACTTTGTTCGTATAATCATCATGTTTTTATTTTATCGTGATTGGAATATATATATATATATATATATATATATATATATATATATATATATATATATATATACCCCGTTTTAATAAACAAATTAAATCCATTCTAAAGGGCTTGGACCATTTAATTAAACAGTTTACACCGTAATGCTCCTCCCTACCTTATATGTATGGTTTAGTCAAGATTCACAAAATCAATAACCCTATCAGACCAATCATTAGTTCAGTGGGCTAGAGTTACATATAATTTATGTAAATGGCTTGAAAAAATTCTTACACCTTTGGTAGGAAACATTTCTAACACGAATGTAAAAAACAATGTTGATTTTATGAACAAATTGAATAGTTTTAATTTCAATTTTGATTTTAATATGGTTAGTTTTGGTGTTGTCTCTTTGTTTACAAAAGTGCCTGTAGATGATTTACTTGAGTTTTTTGGAGGATGAATTAGAACGTCCTGATATTCCCTTAACTGTAGCAAACCTCATTAGTCTTATAAGGTTATGTATCAAAGATAGTTAATTTTGTTTTAATGGGGAATTTTTTGTACAAAGGTTTGGCAAGGCTATGGGTAATCCCTTATCTCCTGTCCTTAGCAATATTTATATGGAATTTTTTGAGACAAAACTCTTACCAATAATTTTGCCCGAAAAAGTTACAAGGTTTAGGTATGTGGATGATATTTTCTGTATTTGGCCAGGTTCACGAAAATCTTCAGGATTTCCTTAATAATCTCAATAATTTAGTCCCTTCTATAAAATTTACTGTAGAGGAAGAAAGAAATTGTAATTTGAATTTTCTCAATGTACTGTCCATAGAAATTATAGAAATTTCACCTTTTCAGTCTTTTGGGAATCAACTAACATTGCCTCTCTTGTTAATTAATACTCTAATAACCATCAAAATGTTAAATTCTCTCTTTTTTCTGGGATGTACCTAAGGACTTTAAGTGTCTGTATTCCACAGTTTATTGACGCTGAGATTCAAACTATTTATGATATTGCATTGAAATGGCAATACCCAGATACATTTGTAGATGTGGCATGAAAAAGAGATAAAAATCATTTTAACTAATGACAAACTTGAATTTAGTAAGCATAACATTCTAAAATTACCATATTCGAGCTACAAATGTCCTTTAATATCTAATTCGCTCTACCTCGGAATTATTATCAACAGAAAAAAATTCCCCTTCGGTTTACATACTAAAAAGATTCTCTTTCGGTTTACATATATGAAAATATATCAATTCCGTGGTAGAGCGAATTAGATATTAAAGGACAGTTGTAGCTCGAATAATTTATATGAATCATGGTAATGTGATAATTATTCATAATATGGCTACGTTCGTCCAACATTCAAATTGGCTAACATGGTGGAAGGTTTTGGATATCGATTCTAATTACGAAAAACCGAGTTGGACGGTGATTTGTAAGGTCAGAATCGGTATAAACTTATAGCCTCACTGTTCGCCGAATCGGTAAAGTCAAAGTCGTTGGTTCAATCCCATGAGGGGACGAAATTATTATCAACTAAAAAATTTCCCTTCAGTTTACATATATGAAAATATATCAATTCCAAGGTAGAGCGAATTAGATATTAAAGGACATTTGTAGCTCAAATAATTTATATGAATCACGGTGAAGTGATAATTATTCATAATATGGCTACGTTCGTCAAACGTTCGAATTGGCTAACATGGTAGAGGGGGTTGGATATCGATTCTACTTAAGGTTATGTCAATGTCGTCCTGATTTCGTTCCTGTCCGCTGGACGGTGGTTCAATCCCATGAGGGGACGAAATTATTATCAACTAAAAAATTCCCCTTCGGTTACATATATGAAACTATATATTTTTCCAATGTAGAACGAATTAGATATTAAAGAACATTTGTAGCTCGAATAGTTTATATGAATCACGGTGATGTGATAATTTTTCATAATATGGCTACGTTCGTCAACGTTCGAATTGGCTAACAAGGTAGAGGGGGTTGGATATCGATTATAATTACGAAAAACCGAGTTCGACGGTGATTTGTAAGGTAAGAATCGGTATAAACTTATAGCCTCACTGTTAGCCGAATCAGAAATGACAATGTCGTCCTGGTTTTGTTCCTGTCCGCTGGATAGTGGTTCAATCCCATGAGGGGCCGAAATTAACATCAAATAAAAAAATTCCCCTCCGGTTTACATATACGAAAATATATCAATTCTGAGGTAGCGCGAATTAGATATTAAAGGATTATATATATATATTATATTATATAAGATATAGAATATAGATATAGATATATATACTATAGATCTATAGATCCTATAGATCTATAGATATATATAAAATATATATATATATATATATATATATTATATATATATATATATTTAGATATAAGATATAGATATAAGGATATAGATATAGGGAAAGATATATATATAGATCTATAGATCTATCACCTATAGAATCTATGGATATATATATATGTTAATATAAAATAATATATAGTAAATAATATCTCTCTATAAATATATATATATATATATACATATATCTATCTATCTATCTATCTATCTATCTATAATATCTTATCTACTATCTGATCTATATATATTATATATATATATATATATATATATATATATATAATATCGAGATACAAATGTCCTTCAATATCTAATTCGCTCTACCTCGGAATAATATATTTTCATATATGTTTTCAACCGGGGGGAAGGGGAATTTATTAAGCGATAATAGAAATTGGGGCCGGCCGACGAGCAGGAACCATCGGCCTCTCAATTCCAGAACTGGCAGTGAATCCTTAGCCAACCCCGCCACCGCAAGAGATATAAGTTTATATATTAGTTAATATATATAAATATATTAATATATGTATATATATATGTATGTATACTATATCTATAAAGATATATTATAATAATTAGTTTTTTTTATATATATATTATATATATATATATATATATATATATTTATAGTGCGTTTTCGTAAGGTAGAGATTTCGAGTTACATGATGGCTTACCTGCTTCTTCTTCCTGATAATTAGTTCTGCAGTCTGGTTCTATATTTAACTTTATGCTTCTTAATGTTATTTCTGGATTACTAATCTTTGTAGTCTTAGTCTCTCAGGAGAAGTTTGAATGAGACGAATGGCAGAGTTTCTTTGTTTACTGTGGTAAAGAGTACAAGTACAAGTTACAACTATAAAGTTTATAAATCTCTTTTGGACTCTGGCATTATTTCTACTTCTATTCTGAACGACGGCTGCCGGTCCTCTCTGGCTTCTTCTGTCGGTCTGAAATTTAACCGCCCTCTGTTCGAATTCGGCACCACCTCCTAAGGCGGTGTAGGATCTGGTTTTCCGCCCAATTGGATTCTTGATTCGTGGAGCGGTCTTTCCTTATCTTGTCCATATCCCTTTTTAGGTGGGATTGATATGTTAATTCCTCCTTTTCCAGGCGGAGTAAAAAATTTAACTTTTTAATGCCTCCTCCTGGAAACGGAGCTGCATTCTCGCTAGAAGCTGAGTAAGTTTGGTGCGAGGTCACGGGTCAAAGATTTTATGACGGTCTTAATATTTTAATTACGATGGTGTTATGGTTCAACTTCCTGTGACTAAGGTTTTGTTGATCAAATTCTGGCTGACACCAAAACTCAACTCTCTCTCTCTCTCTCTTTTCCTCTTTCTCTTTTTCGTTATTTTCACTTTACATACTCTGATTATTCTCTCTCCTTCTCTTTCTCTTTCTCTTTCTCCTTATTTTCACCGTACTTTGATTATTCTCTCTCTCTCTCTCTCTCTCTCTCTGTTTTTATGTTACCCTATCAACTATTATCATTACATCACTCGGTCACCTACCAAACATCGTCTTCAATGTTTAATATCTACCTCTGTATGTTATATATATATTATATATAGATATAATATATATATATTATATATATATTTATATATAATATATATATAAATATATATGTATTATATTATATACATTCTATATATAATTAATAAAAATATATATATATAATATATTATATATATATATATATCATACATACATAGTTTATATATATATATATAAACCATATATATTATTATATATATATTATATATATATATGTGTGTGTGGGTGGTGTGTGTGTGTTGTGTTGTGAATTGATCTTTATTTTCTTAAAGAAAAGGGATCCCCATGCACATTTGCTCCTTAATTTCATTAACTCATTTCATCAATCATTAATTTTGCTATGACATAGAATCGAATATCAAGAACTGCCATTTTTAGATATAACAATTTCACGATGTAATGATAAATTTTTAACAGGTGTTTTTAGAAAGAAGACTTTTACTGGTTTGGGAACAAATTTCTTTAGCTTTTGTCCGTTGGTTTTTAAACGTAATGCATGCAAGATATTATTGTGTAGAGCTTATAATTTGTCATGCAACTGGGTCAAATTCCCTGAGGAAGTAGTTTTCTTGCAAAACTATTTTAGCAGAAATTGCTATCCATCCCACCTATTTGAGAAAATCTTGAGAGAGTTTTTAAATGACATTTTTAAACCGAAAGCACCCACTTTTAATGTACCTAAAAAAGAACTGTATATATCCTTGCCTTTTTGTTCAACATATAAACTTGTAAAACGAGAGCTCACCGTCGTACTCAGCAATATGTATCCATATGTTAAATTTAATTTTATCTTCAAGAACCCCTTAAAAATCAGAAGTCTTTTCAAGTTCAAGGACACCCTACCGCAGTTGATGCGATCTTCAACGGTATATTTGTTTACTTGTCCCAAATGTAATTTGGGAACCTATGTCGGTGATTCGAGTCGGCTGTTGAAGGTTCGCATCGATTGCCATTGGGGTGTCACAGTAACCGAACCGAAAAGGGAATAAACTTTATTCAAGAAAGAATTGTCTGCAATACGCAACCATGCAATAAAATGTAAACATAACATTCAGTACAATGATTTTAAAATCTTATCACGAGCAATAGATAATCGATCATTACCCATTCTCGAGTCCCTCTTCATTAAACAATTGTCACCAACATTCAACAACCATTCAACTGCTGTACAACTGAACATTACGTAATAGACCATTCGCCCTTTCTACCTTCTCGTCTCTGTATTTGTCAAAAATAAATAATACTTATTCAGTCTTATCTATACTTCTGTACCGGTGAGTTCTCGTTTCGCTATTTTTTGCTTTGTGTCCCCCCTTTATAAATATATATATATATATATATATATATAATATAAATATATTATATATAAATATATAATATAAATAATAAGTATATATGTATATATATTAAAATATATATATATATATTTTGTTTAATTTTTTTTCTCCTTTTGTAATCATATACAGAATTTTTTTGCCTTGTTAGGAGTTCAATATTTTTCTCCGTGCAGTTAGTAATAATGTAATTTCTTAGTTGTTCACGTCTGGTTTGTGTTTTTAAGCGTTTTGTTTGTTTATTTATTTTGAAAGTGTCATTGTACCTTATTAGTAGCTTTGCTTTTTACTGTTGATCTCTTATTCAATTAGTTACCGTCTTACTTTAATATAAAATTCGAATTTCACTGATATATTTTTAATTAATCTATGTAATTCTTTAAAAAATGCATAATTTATTACTGTGCCCCAATTTTAGTCTGATTTAATGTACAGAATTTTATTCTTGGTTTTTCTTTTCCCTGTCTTTAGCCCTGAAGATGGGATTTGTATCCCGAAACGTAAGCGTTGGAATAAAATAAAGTTTTAACGAAATATGCTGATGTTTCTGCTGGCCATACTTTTTTATTATATATATATATATATATATATATATATATATATATATTATATATATATATATATATAATAATATATATATATATATATATATATATATATATATATATATATATATATATATATATACATATATATATATATATATATATATATATATATATATATAAGAAAAAATGATATATACTAAAAAGCATTAAAGAGTACAACAAAATACTGTTCTTCCAATTCTTTCCAAGAAAGAATAATTGTAATGAAATTGTAAAAAAAAATTCATAGAAATGTTAAACGTATAAAAAATTAAGAATGCATTAAATCTTAAGCTTAATAAATGAATACTCAGAATACAATATTTGAGAAAAAAATGTTAGAAAAGATGTGGATATTCAATGTCAATTACGGATCATTTTTCTTCATTTCAGTCAGTATCCCTTGTATCTTTTTGATAATCAAATGCCTCATTATGATGGCAAACAAAACAATAGTGACTATTATTACCAGCAGATTTACAAATGAAAGAAATGGTACTATCATTTTCGTATACAAGTAATAGTCATCAACATAATTCAAGTTCTCAAATTCCTTTAATTCTAAATGAGAAAATTTAAACTCATCTGTTAATTGTTTGGATTTTTCATCTAGATGTACTTGCCAATATCAACTAAGGTCTAGAGATGAAAATACTGTAACCCCTCCTAATTGAGCTAACATATCTTGAATTACCGACATCGGCATTCTATCTGGAACTGTGTTGGAGTTTAATTTCCTATAATCTATTACAAGCCTCCAACTGCCATCTTTCTTTGGAACAAGCATAACTGGAGAATTATATGGAGATTTAGAAAGAATTATTACTCCATCTCTTTTAATTTCCTCTATCAAATTATCAACTATGGGTCACTGGCTTATTAGTAATCTGTAATTAGGAATAAAAAATGGCTTGGCTTCATCATCTAACAAAATCTTATGTTGTAGGACATTCGTTCCTCCTAGTTTATCTCCTTCTATAGCTATTATATTTCTATATTTCTCTAGCCCTTGAATTAACTTGTTTCTGTTTTCTGGAAAATCTGTTTTATTTACTTCCTGATTTATTTGAGAGTTTTGGCCATTTATATAAAAAAATGCTTTTTCTTCTAATGTTAGTAAAGGATTGTTAATAGGTATTCCTATTCAAAAGACAGTGCCTGATATAGTGTTAGTTTGTTATTTGAATAGTTTTGGACATAAACTTCACAATTATCACCATTAATGTGGAATAGTAAATTATCCGTTCTGACAAAATCTGGCAATTCATCTTTCGATAATAGGACAGTTTTTGCCCTTACGTTCCCTTTTGCTCTTAAATTTATTTTTGTTAAGCTCATTGGATTTAAAGTTACTGCTCTATTGAGTATAAATTGCACTTTATTATCATCAGCTGTGCTAACGCAACATATATCTTCATCTTCTATGTCTGAAAAATAACAAAGTTCTGCATTTTCAGTGGTTTCTTCTGTTACTTCGTCATACTATTTATAACTGATTTCTTTATTTTATCTAATAGCAATACTTCATTTAGTATTTTCCCTTCATCCTCGTAACTCATTACTAAATTGCTACAGTTATTAGTACATGTATCTGTATAGGTATTTGTATAAGCATCTTGATTTTCGTTATATTCAGTTTCGGTGATCTCCATTATTCATATATGAGTAATTACTTGAATCTGAGTATATATCATCTAAATGTGCACATTTCATTGATTCTGTATTCAGTAATGGTGGAAATACCTCTTTTCTATGTTTCTATGTAATTCTGCCTTTCACGTATGTCTCTCTCGCTTGTCGAAACTGTCTTAGACAAATCTATCAGATAATACTTGTGCGGGGAAAAATCTGTCTTCTAGAACTAGAAAACTTTCGACAAATTTGTGAGACAAAATGTTTATTTCCAAGTTCACTTTTCTTAGACTTCTAATTTGTTTACCACTATTCCTTTTATAACATTATTTTGACTCTGAATCAGAGTTTCTGAAATGCTTAAATACCTGGTTAAAGTTGATTTATCTATTATATTCTCTGTACTGCCTGAATCTCTAAGTACAGTGCATGCCTTTCCATTTATTGGAATCTTCACAATAAGCAAATCCTTTCTTTTTATTTCTTCTTCTGTCGTGGAGAATACTACTTCTTTGCTATTTATGTAGGAAAATGAGGATGAACCTTCATTTTCCATACAAGCTATTTCTTCTTTTTCTCTTCTATCATCTTGAAGGGAATTGTTTTCTTTCTTCTGTGAAGGGGTTAATTGTCACTGGGTTGAAGAGTTCTGTGGAATTGGACGGCTGTTACTTACTTCTATTACTTCCTTATTGGTTCCCTTATTATTGAACTAACAGCTTTTAGTAAAATCTCCAACCTTCTTGCAAATTGCACAGCTTCTAGGCTTTCTGCACTCATTAATGGAATGATTTGTATACCCACAATTTTCATATGCTGCCTTTGGTCTTGCTCCTTGAGCTGAATAGTTTCCTTGGCTTGAATTATTTATGTTTGAAGATTAACCAGGCTTATATGTCATGGGTGGACCATTCCTTGAATAATTCTGTCTTCCTTTCTGGTTAGGACTCCATTTTATGTTATAAGTTTTCCCTTGAAACGAGTGGATCTATTTCCTGCTTGTCTGGCATTATTATTCATTCTATTTGAATGGTTATTATTCCTGCCTTTCCTTCCATTTAGTTTTTCTATTACCCCTACAAATTCCTTGGAAAAATCTATCTCTGGCTTCTGTATTTCTTGTTTCATTGTTTTAATGTTTGAAAGCTATTATTCTTGGGATCAATTTTAATTTTTCGAAAGGCCTTCTTTTCCTTATCTTGACATTATATATGGTTCCATGTGCCAAGTAGTTTAAGACGTATCTTACATTGGCTAATCCCC